>NC_143060.1:8917647-9233235 GCF_052426305.1 Pelodiscus sinensis
ATTCAAATCCCGGGCTTCATTTGCAAGTGCGGTATGCCTACATTACCTTCCAAGTTCGAACTAGGAGGGTAGTGTAGACACCCTTAGAGTGGCCCTGGTGAGGGGCTGTTTCAAAATAGAAGTGGAGCGTTTACACACTCCTTATTTCAAAATAGCTATTTTAGAGTAGGCATTATTCTTCATAGAATGAGATTTACAGAAGTCGGAATAAGCCATCCATTATTTCAAAATTATTTCAAAATAATGGAATTGCTATGTAGATGCTTGCATAGTTATTTAGGAATAACGGCCATTATTCTGAAATAACTTTGCTGTGTAGACACACCCATATTGTTCTCTGAAGCCACAGTATGGTACTGGACTGCCGTCTGAAATTATGAAAAATAGGGTGAAGTTATGAAAAATAGGGTGATGCCATGTGACTGATCTTCCATTTAAGACCTATTTTAAGTAGCCTCTCCTAAAAGACATTTAAACATGTTGCATTTTTTAAAAAATTTCAGTTACTGTCACTTGTAAACAAGTAGTACTTGTGAGTGCTGATATTTCTTGTATGTTATTGTGTTTAAAAATCCAAAAGCAATGTTTTTCTTTTAATATTTATACCCAACAACATCACCTGTACAATATTTTGTATTTTCAGGAAACAAACTTGATCTGAACTGGTCTTTTCTAGCTAACTACTGTGATATTGAAGTATACTGTACATTTAACTAGAAATTGTTTTTTCAAAAATACTGACACGATGTCCCTCTCCATTCAACTCTCTACTTAAAACACATTTCTTTTACAAAAGGTTTTCTGAGTTTCTAAAAATGTTCACACCTTTCAGAATGGGCCTCAATCCAGATATGTCTGCGCCTGCATCTCATTTAGACTGCAAGCAACTTGTGTTCCCTTGTATGTTTGCACAGCACTGAGGAAGTTGAGACACCCCCCAAAAAATCTCATGTCCTCACTCGCCCATATCCCGGACACTGCTTGCTAATTTAACCCTTCATGCACACAGATGAGTAGCGTCAGGTGTCCCTGTGATAGGATTTTTTTCTCCTAGATCTTCCATAGGGATCTCCACATATCTGGAGTTGCCTGTGTAGAAACTCACCAATCCTGCAGACTTCCCCACAGAAAGGTGATATGGGTACAACAACCAAGAACCTCCCCCTTTAAATGTAGAAGTTATTATTGTTCTAATATGATATCATTAATATCACTGATGACACTGCTCTTTTTTCTCTTTCTACTTCCCAAGAAGCTGCAGACAGTGCAAAGGAATCAGTTAACTGTTGCACACTGTTTGCATACATTGTAGTCCTGAGATTTCTGATTACAATATTTGTGCCATTTTAAAATAATTTTTATGACATGATGTATTGCTATTAATAACAATCCATATATTCCCATGAGGGTTTTATTTCCCAGCACTAAATAGTCCCCACTAAATGCAGGCTGAAAAATTGATGCGTTAAGAGAACAAAATCAACTTCTAAAAGTGCATTTAGTAAAGCACGTAAAGATTGGATCCTACCCTGATGCCATTATTATAGGACCTACAGATTAAGTTTTCACTCCTTGTAATTTTAAAGAAAAACACTCTCCTTGATTCTCTACTGTAGACAAGAACTACCACATAACTCTAACAATCTCTTGGAGGAAAGGGTATCAGCGGATATGCAATTCTCATCTCCCTGTTTATCAATGCAAGGCTGGTGGCCAATGAGGTAACAGCAAAATCAGCAATCTATGACTTGATTAAAGGCGAGGTTCCTGGCTTTGAGAACTTGTTGGATGATGCTTCAGGAGCCATTTCAGTGAAGTTCAGTACAGCTCAAAACAAAATAAATTGTCATAAGAACATAAGAAGGGCCATATTGGGTCAGACCAAAGGTCCATCAAGCCCAGTATCCTGTCTTCCGATAATGGCCAATCCCAGATGTCCAGAGGGAGTGAACAGAACTGGGAATCCTCAAATGATCCTTCCCCTGTCACCCATTTCCAGCCTCTGACAAACAGAGGCTAGGGACACCATTCCTTCACATCTTGGCTAATAGCCACTGATGGACCTAAATTTATGAATTTATGAATCCATGAATTTATCTAGTTTTTTGGCATATCAAGGATTTAATTCAGTCATGTAACAGGGTTGATTCACTACCATGGCACGTCCTGTTTGTCACACTGGGAATTAGCTCAGTTTGTTGGAGCACGTTGCTGTTTGGCCAGTGTCTCATGCATTGTCACTCCATTATCGCAACCCTCTGGCTCAGGATCTGCATCACTCCCTGGACTGTGGCGTCCTCTTCAGGACACTGCCCTCTGGCAATTTGACCCTAGTGGCAAGTTGCAGTCTTTATAGGTCCTGTTCTTTGGTGGCAAGGTGCAGTGCAATGGGGCAGGGGGACACAAGCCCACCCACTATTCTGGGTCCTGACCCAGGAACCCTCTGGCAGCAAGCCACATCCTGCCTTTCTTCTCTCCCTTCTACTGCTCCTGTTCCCTAGTCCACTTCCCCATGACCTTTGCACTTTTGCGGCCTTTGTGTCAAGGCCATTGTCTGACAGGTTTCAAGCTGGAGCCTTTCCCTCCTTCTCCTCCCTTGAGCCTGCCCACTATTGCTCCATCCAAGGTGCTTCTTCCGGGGAGCTGGTCCTTCCTCTTCACTGGTCAAGACCCAACAGCCCTCTGCTCTGCTGAGCAGCTCCTTATAAATATAGCTGCCCCAGTAAGTCACTCTGGGTACGTCTACACTACAGCGCTAGTTCGAACTAACTTAGTTCGAATTAGTTAATTCGAACTAAGCTAGTTCGAACTAACGCATCTAGAACTAAAAACTAGTTCGAACTAGCGTTTTGCTAGTTCGAACTAGTAAGTCCACATTGAGTGGACTCTGAACAGGGCTTAAGGATGGCCGGAAGCAGTGCCGGCAGGGCATCAGAGGAGGACTTAGAGCATGGAGATACTGTCTCAGGCTAGCCGAGGGCTGCGCTTAAAGGGTCCCGACCCCCACCCCGAACACACAGTTCTAAGGGGTGCCCCGCTTGCAAAGAAGTTCTGGCTTGGAGTGCCCTGAGTGCCCACACTGGGCACATCACAGCACTCGGCCATCAGCCCGGCTGCACTTGCCGCAGGCTGCCATCTGGGGAGAGGGAGTAATTGGGGGGCTGCAGGAGAGCTTCCACCCCCAGAAGCCCGCAGAGCCAGCCCAGTCCTCCCCATCGGGGGCTCGTACCCCATTCCTCCCTCACCTCCTTCCACTTGCCCTTCCCTATCCCCCCTTCTTATTGATGTACAAAATAAAGATAACGTTTCTTCCAACATTGACTCTGTCTTTATTGAAAAAAACTGGGGGAGACTGGGAAAAGGAGGTGGGAGAGGGGAAGAGAAAGGCTGGGAGAGGGGAGGGCAACTAACATGATCAGGGGTTGGGAACAGGTCCCAGATGAAGAGAGGCTACAGAGACTGGGACTGTTCAGCTTAGAAAAGAGGAGATGGAGGGGGGACAGGATAGAGGTCTCTCAAAGCAGGGGTTGGGTGGAGAGGGTGCATTCAGAAAAGTTCTTCCTGAGTTCCCATAAAGAAGGACTAGAGGACACCAAAGGAAAGGAATGGGTAGCAGGCTTGAAACTAGTAAGAGAAAGTTGTTGTTGACAAAGCAAATAGTTAACCTGTGGAACTCCTTGCTGCAGGAGGCTGTGAAGGCTAGAACTAGAACAGAGTTTAAAGAGAAGTGAGATAAAGTGATGGAGGTTGGGTCCATGGAGTCCTATTAGCCAGAGGGTAGGAGTGGTGTCCCTGCCCAAAGTTTGTGGAAGGCTGGAGAGGGATGGCACGAGACAAATGGCTTGGTCATTGTCTTCGGTCCATCCCCTCCAGGGTCCCTAGGGTTGGCCTCTGTCGGCAGACAGGCTACTGGGCTAGATGGACCTTTGGTCTGACCCAGTACGGCCATTGTAAGCTCAGGGCTCAGTGTCGGGGGTCTCAGTGGACCCCCTTGATTTTCATGCACACCTGGTCCTGGGTGGCCAGGCTGGCAGCTCTCCTGCCCTAGACGGCCACTTTCCTGTGCCTAGTGTGGAGATCGTGGACGAGGTCCACGATGTCCGCACTAGCCCAGGAAGATGCCCGCCTCTTGCGGTCCAGGGCAAGCTCCCGGGAGCCGCCAGCCTGGTCCCGGCAAGAGGGGGTGGGCTGGGGGGCATCGGGTGGGTGGCTCTGTGCCGTGCCAGGTGCAGGGTCTGCTAGCTGGGTGCTGGCAGGCTTGCACCTGGCACGGGCACCGTAGCCAGCCCGTGCCCCTTTAAGGGGTCCGGGGCCGGGAGGGGGGCATAGAGTTTCCTGGTGTTGGCCAGAGTGGCCACCAGGGAAACCTGGGGAGGGCTAGCCTCCCACTAGTTCGAACTAAAGGGCTACACAGCCCTTAGTTCGAACTAGCTAGTTCGAACTAGGCGTTAGTCCTCGTAAAATGAGGTTTACCTAGTTCGAACTAAGCGCTCCGCTAGTTCGATTCAAATTCGAACTAGCGGAGCGCTAGTGTAGCGCATAGGAAAGTTAGTTCGAACTAACGTCCGTTAGTTCGAACTAACTTTCTAGTGTAGACATACCCTCTTTGATTGGCTCCCTATAAGCCTCCCACTGATTGGCTGGGGCTTTGTGCAGGCGCCCTCTGCCTGCTTTAACCTTTCCTGGCCAGGGTGGGCAGCAACCCTGCTACAAGTCAATAGACTAAAGTGGGTATATTTACATTGCAAAAAAAACAAGAAAGCCCACAGCAGCAGCAGCAGCAGCAGCAGCAGCAGCAGCAGCAGGTCCATATTGCTATTTTTAAACCCACAGAATGAGCCAGAGGAAATAATCCTGGGAGGTTGCCCAACTCATAGCTTGACAAACTCTTGATCTAGTGTTCAAGTTGGCAGTGAATATGGGGAAACCTGAAATAAAATATGGTCATGGACTGACCACTACTTAAAATTTTAGGTTGAGTCTCACTTCTTTTAATAAGATGAGTGATCTACTTTGATTATGTGCCCTCACAAGCAGGTGCATCCAAAGCAATCTGTTAGGAAGAGTATTGTTTCTCTGTCAGTGGTTTGGTAGAATAATATAAAATTATTTCATCCTCAAAACTGGTCCCCAGCCATTCTCTTTGTTGGCTGCTGCTTCATAGGCCACTTTGGTTCACAGAAGATCTGTGTCAGCTTAAGCAGCAGGAAAGATGACTTGAGCGTATGGGGGCAGAAATCTTTGCTGAAATCTGATTTATATGACAAGCAATTTTAAAATGTGATGAAACCACAGTTATTAGGGAGGCAAATAAATGGTTCTTCCCTTTCACCACACCATCCACGAAATGTTTACCAGTGGATCTCTTTCTGATATTGGACAGTTATATTAAATTAAGTTGCTTCTTCTTGGTTGAAGATTTGTTATACCCCCACAATGCTATACTCCTACAATAAGCTTGGCTAGAAACAGCTGACTCCATGAGCTATCAACACTCTGCCTGATGCTGCCTTTTTTCTATAATAGTCAATCTGTAGCTCAGTTGCCTCTGTTAACCTCAGCTATGGCAATATGCCATGGGAAGAAGCAAATTTTTAGGTCTGGTCTACACTACAATGTTAGGTTGATGTAAGCGGTCTTGCGTCTTCACTTTAATTTGGCTCCAGCCAACCAAAATGCCTTTCTACACCAATTTAGTAAAACCATGGCCCCAAGTGGTGCTGAGTCACTGTTTTGTTATTAGGTTGATGCACAGTCAGTGTAAACATGTTGCTTATGCCAACTGTTACCGACTATCAGGAGCCGTCCCACAAAGCTCCGCATTGACAATACTATCAATTCAAGCACTCAAGAGGAGGACACACACCACTGGGAAAGGAAGCACTCCAAAGCTTTAATAACTGCGGTAGCTTTATGCTGACATAAGTTAGGTCACCATAATTTTGTCATGTCAAAATGGCATTAAATAGGCAATACTCTGGCCACTTAGGCCTTTATAGAAAAAAAATAAGATCTTAAAAGCAGCCCAGAATCCAGCACATAGTCCAAACAGCCAAAATTCATTTTCTCTTCAAAGAACTTTGCATTGCCTAATTTTCTTTGTTGGCCTATCCGGTGTTAGCGGATGAGCTCAGATGGGGACTCTGGTGGCCATTTGGTAGGTGGGATTCATTGTATTTTTGCTACAGTGCCACAGTGGTGGGGATACCAGTTGGTAATTGCCAGAATTTCTTTGTGTTGAGTTCTCAAGGCAGTGAGTCCCTTGGCCCAGATCTAGCAAAGGACTTAAGTACATGCTTAACTTTTAGCAGATGAGCAATCCAACTAATGCCCATGGGACCATTCACATCCTTAAAGTGAAGCATGTGTTCAATCACTTTGCTGGATCCAGTCCACCTTGTAGGATCTAGGTCTTTATATATGAGCTATGCAGACAAGAGCTTGTCAAAGGTACCCAGAATATCAGATAGCCATTCTTGTATGTAGCGAGTATAAACCTAAATCAAAGAGTAACCTCTGTGTGCATATATCCAATCTTTTGGTACAAGCGGACTTTAAATCTTTTAGACAATCCTTCAATCTCAGACCTACAGCCCTGTAGCTAAAGTAGGTCAGGATCACTGCCTTTTGGGTCAGTAATCAGAGATGACAAAATAACAAAAAAAAAAACAGTTTTGCAGTAGCTTTATACAGCCACCACCCCGGAGAGCCAAACAGAAACCAATTCAAACACTGCCAAAATCCCAGCAGAGTCAATGTAGCAAAGTGCTACTAGGTACATGGAGCTAATCATTCCAGATAGCACTACTGAGCCTCTCCTCCTCTTTCCAAGCATGTTCAACGAAACTGTCAACAGAGCAATTACTGTTCAATGCTCTACAACAAAAGAAGGAAAACAAAGCTTCTGGGAAGAAAAGTGAAAGCAGTATCTATTCAATCTAGGATATTGCACTGGTTTGCTGGTGTTCCAGGTTCCTTTAACATCTCCTTCTGTTGTGATGTCCTTGAGTGCAGTTATGTAAATATTAAGTGACAAAAAGATGTAGTTAACAATCTTCATACTAATGTAGATACTGCATCACAGACTGGTTATTTTAATAGGATTATATGCAAATGGCTTGTATAGGTTGACAGTAAACAGCACCACATACAGTTCATTCATTACTATTCCCTGCAGCATGTTTTTCTTCTATAAAATGGATCATAACAATCTGCCGTTGATTCTGTTCTCTTCTCCCAACAGAGTCATTAAGCTCAAAATTCCGCTCTTCTGAAGTTTCAACCCCTGTTTTTGGATGGACAAGTGTTGATGTCAAAAATGAGCTGCAAAGCTGTCTGAAGATTTTAATTCTTTTTTCTGATTTATGATCTCTTCCTCTGAGAATAGTGTTTACTCTGAGTGAGTTTCTCATATAAACCAATGCTATTTCTCGCACTTAAGAATTGAGAGGTTATGTATGTGACAGGCAAAGCAATATTAATTACAAAGCAATGTTTAGCATTATATTTACTTTTTCTTTATGAAACTAGATGTTGCTGGTGACCTAAACAAAAGCCCTTTTTTTTTTATCATGAATACGCAATTTCTGCTTGATGAATTCTTTATAACTGTGTCTACCAGAACCACAAAAAGCAGACAGCAAAAGGAATACTATTTCCCATACGACAAAAGCTTCTCTGACCTCTATCTACCAGTCAGTTCTTAGTGTGTGAACTCTTCAGTATAGGGACTTCCTTGCACATCTGGAAAGAGCATTAATACATTGTGGGTGCTTCCACAAAGAACAAACTTCTAAGTGTCATGGGCCAAGATGTATTATTTGTAACTCATAGATTAGAACATTGCACTGACAAGTGTGAATTTTGATCAAATTAAGAAGGGACCATAATATGCCATACATTTTAAAGCCAAACTCCTCACTAATTCAAATTAGGAAGCATCGGTACTGGAACGAGGGGTGCTACTGTACCTCCCGACTCAAAGTGGTTTCCATCATACACAAGGTTTACAGTTTGGTTCAATGGGTTCACCCCCTCTATACAAATTGTTTCAACACTCCTGTTGGGAAGTCCTCCTAAAAACCAATGACATAATATGGCTCACTGGTTTTTTTTTTTTCCTGTAACACACAAAATGCCTGAAATGTTAATAAATTAAAAATTACAGTATATATCTACCGCGCAACTCCATTAGAAAAAGAGGGAAATTATTCTTTTTTGATATTTGTTATTTTCAGGTCCAACTCCGCTTATGTGCATATCCAAACTGGCAGAGAAAATATCTGTAACAGAGTTGAAGTGGGCATTTAGTTTTGGAACGCTGCTTATATTATCAATGCTAGGGAAACAGCCCCAGCAGCTGCTATTTATGTGTGAGTAAACACATATACAGATGAATAAAGTGAATATGCCCCAACGTATATGTAGGTTTACCCCTACTTACTCATTTTTCTATGAAGTTGGGTTTACTTTTCTTTACAGTTGTTTCTATTGATGTTTTCACACAGAATAAAATGTCAAATTGCATTTAGTTGACTTTTTTACCTAATTGCAGTCAGAAACCACAAAATCTGGCACCAATATCATTTAACATGTAGGATGCATCGCCCAGGGGCATGTAACTTTCATTTTTTCAAATAAAAGTGTAGCTTTATTACAGAGGACTGTTATTGCATAACCTAACACTGAACGCAGACATAGAAATTTTTAGCTTTGAAAAATTGATTGTTTTCTTGGTCTCATCTCTTAAGCCAGTCATAACTGATCTGTTAAAATAGGTGAGTGGATATCCATACAACTCATTAGCTATTTTTACTGGTGTACCAGACATTTGTACAGTGAACCAATAATATTTGATCAATGAACCAGCAAAGCGACATCTTGTAAGTAGTTTCACAAGTCCAGGGCCTGATTTAAATCTCATTCACACCAATGCAAACTAGAATTCCGGTGAAAAGAAGAGACTAACACCAAACCAGTGTGGAATCCGAATCCAGCCCCCGGTTCTGTGTTCTGGCCTGTTTTAGTCTGTATCTCCTGTCTCTTAAGAGCCAGTGGCTCACTTACACAGCTCTACATCAGACATATTTGCTCTTGTTTTAAATTATGTATGTTTAATATTTAATTTCACACAATTCCATATTCTAGTCTGTGTACCGAGCAAGTTCCTTTGAGGCTTGTGGTTTGTATGTGCAGTCACAATACACCTCACATATAATTTGGAAGCACGGCTGCCTAATGGAGTAAGAGGAAGTGTCTGAGTCCAATTAATCTTGGCTCTCTTTTGAGTGAATAATGAAAATACTGCCAAGTGAGTGGTGATTTGTAAAGTGGACCATCAGAGCTGAGCCACGTTGGCTGGGCTCTTTTAATTTAGAGTGAGTGATCAGTGCAATGTTTGATAGGGGCATGGGTGTACTGAAAAACCAAGAATTTCGCAGTATGTGCGGATCGTGTAGATTACCAACATTATCCTCTCTAAAACTAGCCACTTTGAAATATTATGCATGACTAGACAAATCTGGAAGTATATAAACACCTAAACATATAATATACCTATACATTGTGTGTCTACATATGTGTATTTATATTTTCACACATCTATAGAAATCATTTTTCACTGGATTACATTGTTCAATGTTGTTTAATATGTTGCATTATGACATCACTTACTCTGTTATAGAAATAAAGGCACAATATTTTTTAAAAGTCTTTACACTTTTATGTTTGTTTTCTGTTCGGATAGTATGTTTACAGTCCGAAGCCAGTGATGTCAGAATGCAAATAGCAGGATAAGTGGTACCCAGGATAGCAGGATAGGAAGCCTGTAGGGTAGACTATTTTCAAGATCATTTGGCACATCTAGAATGTTTGATAGCTCTCTGAAATTATGAATATAAATATTAAAGGGCAGAACGGAATCTCTACGTTATCCATTCACACTAGCAATAGGAATGATCATTTGGCTCTGTTCCTTTTTGCCATTCTGTGATCGAATGGTACTTCAATGTCCCATACCTTTGGTATATATGGTTGTGACTACTTTCTTCCACTATTTGATCTGAGGAAGTGGGTCTGGCCCACGAAAGCTCATCATCTAATAAACCATCTTGTTAGTCTTTAAAGTGCTACATTGTCCTGCATTTTGCTTCAGCTACCCCAGACTAACATGGCTACATTTCTATCACCATACTGAGGTTTCACTTTCAAGTTTCATGGAATTGTTAAACGCATTTAAGGAGTTAATGGAGGCAGAGTATCTTTTCATAGAACAAAATATGAAATTAGAGGGCTTAGAAAACACTAAATGCAGCCAAACAAATGGCTTAAACAGTCTTTAGAAACTGTAACCTAAATATGGCTTTTTGAGACTTGAATTCCATTATTATTCCACAGAAAAGGTTGAGGGTGAATTCTGTTCTTTTCAAGGCACAACATAGAACTCGTAGGCTAGGGGAGTTAACTAAGGTAGCTTAGTCACTGTACAAATCACCTTTGTGCCCTCCTAGTCCATAGCTCAAGAAGCCCCTCAAAAGAAAACAGTCCTGAGGGCCTGTCTATGCACAGCCTCTCTAAGCAGCTTCCCCAGGCTGCAATGCGGTTCAGAAGCTCAGCAATCTTATTGCAACCAGCCTCACAGCTGGAAGCAGCACTTTCAGGGCCCTTTTATGATAGAGGAAAAGATCAAAGTAGTATAAAGGGAGTATAGTGGGTGTGAGGTCTCTCCCTTGATTTATAAACCATCCTGTGTGGCATTTGATTCTGTCAAGTACAGTCAACTTTGTTTTGAAGCAGTATGGTGCAGGGCCCCCAAAGAATCCTATTTTGCACAACTGAAGCATCAAAACCACTACATTAAGTATTTGTACTTAACAGAAATTGCCTATTCAAGCCTTCAAAAACATGGAGTATCCAAGCTATTTTAGGACAGCCTTTTATGGAGAAAAGCCACGAGTGTGTTAAGATTGTAACGTTTCGTACAAAGCTAACATCATGAGCTGGATTCAAAAAGCTTTTTATACAGATCATCATGGTGAGCTACAAAATATTATTATCTCAACTTCCGGAAAACATACTGTGTGTGGACCTTTCGATACAAAATCTGGATTCATACACAGAAAAAATTCCATGCCATATTTTGAATGGGGTGGCCAAGTATCTGGTTTTTGACTGGAGGTTCTAGGGATCCTGGAAACTTTGGTGAGAACCACTGACAGAGCCGTTCAAAGTCCCCTCAGTGGTACAGCAGGGCTAAGGAAGGCTCCCTACTTGCCCTGGCTCCATGCAGTTCCTGGAAAACTGCTGGCAGGTCCCTGTGGCTACTAGGTGTAGCGGGAGCTAGGAAGGTTCCAACCTCTGAGCACTGATTCCACAACTCCAATTCCACAGTGTCATGATCATGAGGGTTAACCAGCAGCCTGGGGACTAAGGGGTTAATTATGTCCCTTACCTAAGCCAGGTAGAGTTGTCCAATAGGAATGTCGGTAGGAATTTCAAACTGGGACAAAGGAATTTTTGGTTTTTCCCCTCCTTTGGTCCTGAGCAGTTTCTCTCCAGCTACTAAGGGAGACAGAATGTCTCCCTCCAAGAATAGACGCATCACTATCTGTAAGTAGTTGAAGCAAAATGCAGGACAATGTAGCACTTTAAAGACTAACAAGATGGTTTATTAGATGATGAGCTTTCGTGGGCCAGACCCACTTCCTCAGATCAAATAGTGGAAGAAAGTAGTCACAACCATATATACCAAAGGATACAATTTAAAAAAAATGAACAAATATGAAAAGGACAAATCACATTGCAGAACAGAAGGAGGATGCGGGGGGGTGGGAAGGGGGAGGAAGGAAGGTAAGTGTCTGTGAATTGCTGATATTAAAGGTAGGGAGAGTGGGATGTTTGTGAGTTAATGGTATTACAGGTGATAATTGGGGAAACTGTCTTGATAATGGGTGAGAAAGTTCAAAGACTTGTTAAGTCCTTGTTGGTAAGTGTCGAATTTTAACATGAATGACAGTTCAGAGGATTCCCTTTCAAGTGCAGATGTAAAAGGTCTTTGTAGCAGAATGCAGGTGGCTAAGTCATTTAGAGAGTGTCCTTTCTGGTTAAAGTGGCAAGAAACTGTTTTCTCTTTGTGATCTTGTCTAATATCTGTTTTGTGGGCATTAATCCTTTGGCGAAGTGTCTGAGATGTTTGTCCAATGTACATAGCAGACGGACACTTTCGGCACATGATAGCGTAGATTATATTTCTGGATGCGCAGGAATATGTGTTCTTGATCTTATAACTCACTTGGTTAGGTCCAAACACATATTCCTGCGCATCCAGAAATATAATCTACGCTATCATGTGCCGAAAGTGTCCGTCTGCTATGTACATTGGACAAACATCTCAGACACTTCGCCAAAGGATTAATGCCCACAAAACAGATATTAGACAAGATCACAAAGAGAAAACAGTTTCTTGCCACTTTAACCAGAAAGGACACTCTCTAAATGACTTAGCCACCTGCATTCTGCTACAAAGACCTTTTACATCTGCACTTGAAAGGGAATCCTCTGAACTGTCATTCATGTTAAAATTCGACACTTACCAACAAGGACTTAACAAGTCTTTGAACTTTCTCACCCATTATCAAGACAGTTTCCCCAATTATCACCTGTAATACCATTAACTCACAAACATCCCACTCTCCCTACCTTTAATATCAGCAATTCACAGACACTTACCTTCCTTCCTCCCCCTTCCCACCCCCCCGCATCCTCCTTCTGTTCTGCAATGTGATTTGTCCTTTTCATATTTTTTTAAATTGTATCCTTTGGTATATATGGTTGTGACTACTTTCTTCCACTATTTGATCTGAGGAAGTGGGTCTGGCCCACGAAAGCTCATCATCTAATAAACCATCTTGTTAGTCTTTAAAGTGCTACATTGTCCTGCATTTTGCTTCAACTACCCCAGACTAACACGGCTACATCTCTATCACTATCTGTAAGTAGGGTAAGGTTTAGATAAATCTGTTCGGTTTTATTGTTTTATGGTTTGGGAAATGGGATCTGATGTCTGTGAATTTTTAAAAATGGGTTTTGCTCTCCTTTGTAATTAAGTCTTGGCCCATGGTGGGGTTTCCCCCATGAGTATATTCATTTGTGACTTTTCCATCTAGTCACTATGCTTGCAACAGGAATATTGTGGTGATAATAAAAGTCTTTTCCCTTTTCTTTTTATTAACCTGGTATTGGTTAATTTGTGTGTCCTGGTTTTTACCTTAGGGGTGAGATTTCCCAAGTGATCTTTCCCCTGATTTTTCTTATCATTACTTGGGTGGTAGCAGCAAATTTTTTATCCCTAAAATCCAGGGTTTTAAGATTTTTTGGGGAAGGTTTATACCAAAGCCTGGAAAGAGACGGTTTTGGGGTACTTTTGTGGGCCCCCACTTCTGCATTGATCGTGCCAGAGTGGGAAAAATGCCTTGACACCCGGGAACCAATGGGAGTTGCAGGGGCGCTGCCTGAAGGCTTGAGCAGCATGTGGCACATTCCCTCCCAACCACCTAGTAGCCCCAGGGACCTCCTGGCCATTTCCTGGGAGCGCCACCTGGACTCCATACCTACTCCTGTGCACCAACCCAGTCCTAACTCCCTTGTTCCAACCCTGAGCCCCTTCCCACATCCTGAACCCCTTGGCTCCAGCTCTGAGCCCCTTCTGTGCCCTAAACTCCTCATCCCTGGCCCCACTCCAGGCCCCACAACCCCTCTGCATATCACCCCTCTGCCTCATCTTGAGCCCCCTCTCACACCCAAACTCCCTCCCAGAGTCCACACTGCCTCCTACAGTCTGAACCCCGTGGCTCAACCCAGAGCCCCATCCTGCACCCCAAACCTCCAGCCAGAGTCCTCACGCCTCCCCTAGACCCCAACTCCCTGTCCCAGTCTTGAGTTCCCTTCCGCACCACAAACCCCTCATCCCCAGGCCCACCTCAGAACCCACATCCCCAGCCTGAGCCTTCATCCCTCACACTCCAACCCTCTGCTCTGGTGAAATCGAGGGAAGGAAACAAAGGATAGAGTGAGGGTGGTTAGGCCTTGGGGAAGGGGCAGGCAGGGGGCAGAACACAGGTATTTGGTTTTGTGCCATTAGAAAGTTGGCAACCCTGTTTTTGAATGGCATGTTTAATATTCTGAAATATGAAAAATTATATTTAGTGGCAACAGGTAAATGCAGTGTTAACGAGATTTAAAGGCTACATCTGTCTCTCAAACAGCAGATAAAAGACAAATCCCTCTCATCTTTGTGTTTTAATCTGTCAATTGTAGTTTCGATGAGCATGCAAATATGACCGTTTTACTCTCTAATTTCACAGAACACAAAAGGGAACAAAAATAGTTTTGTGTTACAGTTGTGTCTTCTGAGATTAATAATTAAACTCCATGAAAATCAAAATGATTGTGTTTCCTACTCCCAACCCCCTTTGGATGCTATGTTTTTCTTTTAACTGTTTTTTGCCTTCCCTCATGTAATTGTTAGGCCTCCTAATTGGGATGAATAGGCCGGGGATGTGTACTAAGTTTCTTTTAACAAAGAACTTTGCTTTATCAATAAAAAGGCTTTGAAGGCAAGGGGAGCTTATTGTTAATTCTTTTCTTAATTTTCTATTTTATTTCATTTTTATATACATTTGGTGCTAATAAAAGAAACCAGACAGGCCTAGAGATTGAAGTCCTGTGTTTATCTGTAGCCAGAGAAGAACCCCCCTTGTAACATCCATTTTTGCTTGCCTTGAGCATGCAGGGCACACAGAGCAGAATGCCCAGGCTGTGTGACCGTGAATGGCTGTAAACAGAGATACGCCAATTGCTGACCAAGAGGCTGCCAAGGAGTGCCCTTGACTCAAACCCATATTGATACGAACACACATCCATCCGCGGGGGGAGGAATCTCTTGCCCAGTAAAAAAATGTCTAGTACTCACAATTTAGTTATCTCTCTTGCAAGTGTAAATTAATTTGAAACTTGCTTGTAAGAACTGGCACCACAAAACGGACCAGTACAATTTGGCATGTTAGATAAGAAAGAGGATACGGGCCCCCAGGGGTATATAGATGGGTCCAGCAGCACATTTTCTCTGAGTGTCAATCTACCATCTATCTGCTGGTCGGGTTAGGTGTTTGATCTCCCGAGGTTCCAAGGGGACGCCCACCTCGTATTCATCTTTCCTAGGAATTGAGAGATCGGCCCTGGCCTGACACGCTGGAGTCGAGAGGCACAGAAAGGGGTAAAAATTGTACCTGGATGTGGTCCTTTGCTTAAGTATATATATACACATAGTGTTAGAGCTCTTTAAAGATTAAGCTGTCACTTGGTACCATTATTTCTATTTTCTATCTTTACCTTTTTCCTGTAACCATTTTTAAAAATCTATATTTATATTTGCTAGCATTTAAGAAATAGAGCAATAGCCATTGTAACCATATGATTTATGAGCTTCTTTAATAAACCTGTAACTGTTTATGCTTTAACCTGACTCCTTCAGTTGCTGTAATAGAACCAAGCACAATTTAAAAGAATTTCAGCCGGTCATAAAGGGACAGACATAGGGAGAGCTTGGGCGTTTGGATCTGAGTCACTCCCAGGTGACAAGATCCGTTGGGGCACCTTTCCAGCCTTTCCCAGGCTGCCCGCTGCGAAGGAACTTTGTGTTCTAGCAGTTAAAATCTAAGGTGTAATAAGCTCTTCCTACACACTGGGGTGTCTGTTAGCCTGCTGGCCACCCTCTGCGATGGGACCCCGGTCCTAGCAGTAAAGACACGGATGTTAAACCTTTTCTCGGAAACATACACACACACACACACACACACACACACACACACACACACACACTGCCCTGACCGTCGGCTGACATTATCCCAGTGTTTCTAACGCTCACATTTTTTCTGTGAAATTCATGAGTTTATAGATTTCCTCTATAAAGCTCCAGCTTCTGAAGATTGCATAAAAATTGAGCTCTCCTTAAAAACAAGAAACCAAACAAAACCCCCCCCCCCAAAGAAAACAAAAAAAAAATCCAACATTTTTATAGACTTTATGGCTGCGGAGAAAAGTTTGAAAACGTGAAACAAGTGCACCCTAGCAGCTCAAACCAAGGAAAATAAAAAAAAGACCCAAAATTTAGGATTGTTAAAAACCCTCCTGATTTTTAAGCCCATCTCGTGACGTTGGGCTCTTTGCTAGGATTCGGGAATGTTTGGATTTGGCATTCTTTTCATTTGCTGCTAAGTTACATCAAGGTGAGTAGAAGTTCAAGCCTTCCCCAAAATGCTCTGACTCAAGCCTGCCCAGGAAGGACCATCTCTTGGGAACAAAGAACAGGGTTGATCCCCATGGCCTCATTTTATTCTTTGACAACTAGATTTTCAGTTAGAACCAGCTGTGATGGCCAGTGGAGGCAACAGCCTCACCGGGCCCCTGGGTGGGGCGGGGGGCTGCACCACACTCCTTGAAAGGGTGAGGCCTTGGGCAGAAGGAACAGCCCTCAGCACCATCCAGAGCATGCCATGCCATGCCCTTCCTCCCTCTCTCCCACCAGCAGCCCTCACAGCTGCTTGTAATGCAACACAGCAGCAATCCAGCGGCAATTTAACAGCAGTGGCCGGAGCTCTGGGCCCCTTCGAATCACTGGTCCCCGAGGCAACTGCTTTTTGCTCCTCCCCCATCAGCAGGTGTGGTGGCAGTACATTATTTTTGAGGTAGACTTAGATAGCAAAAACCATTTCACATGAGCCACCAAAATATTCAACCATTTTTAAGGTTAATCTATCCACCCACTTTTCTTTAAAAAAAAAAATGTTCTGCATAAGTAAGTAAAGGCTATAACCCCGTACTGACAACATCTCATAGAAATACGAAACAGAGCATCCCAAGAATCAAATTTTCATTGTAAAGCTGTTTCAGTTTTCTCATTTAATATCTTTGGCGATGAACTGGTCTTACACGGTAATCTCAATGTTGGACTATATGTCACAGAAGAGATATTTTATGTGAAATTAAATTAGCATTTGTCTATATTTCATCATGCTACTACACTGCCTCATGTGTCATTGATAGCAGTAAAACAAATATGTGCCTACATACTTTAGCAGGAATGATGAATTATACTGTATAAGCATTTAAGGGCAGACATCCATAATGAAGCACGGTAGTTGAGTAACATGCTTATTACTTACCACACTGAGTCCCAGCAATTCTCTGTAAAAGTAGTCCATGTTGTTCCTTTGTAGGCTGTCAAGATAGTGCCGGAGCCGAGTATACGTGTACGGGTAGCAGTAGGCAAATTGGTAAATGTCATCCTCTCGGTCAAAGCAAAAAGCAAATGACATGACATAGTTCTTTCTGTGGTCTGGGCAGCGATAGTAATATACGTTTTTAGGTGGCAGCCTTTGCCTAAAAAACAAAACACATACACACACGTGGACATAAGAATCCTGACAAATCCAAACCCTACAGTAAAACTAACTGAAATTCATATCTGAGGTCAAACGAATCAAGTGAACCAAGTGGAGCCTTATTGGCTCAGAGGTTGGTAACTGGACGGCAAACTTTCAAGGACATTCTCGGAACACGTTCTAGATGGATTATGGGGAATGAGACTGTGCATGGATGCTGTCTCTCTTCAGGCCTGGGGCTTAGGCATATGTATAATGTCTTGACAAGACAGACGTTGAACTCTGGGATTTTTCAGTACTGCTATTCAGCTTAATGGAGACGAAATATATGGAAACAGCATGAGGGTCAAGAAAAATCAGTTACTGGGAAACAAAAACCTCTTTGTAGGAAGCCAGTGTGATCTCCCTCTGAGCCAATTGAATGGATGGAGCAAGACCAAGCTGGCCCCGCCCCTGGAAGTGGAGGGGCAGAGCAGGAAGTAGAAAGGCAGGGGCCCTAGCTCAGTCATGGCAGTGCCAGGGAAGGAAACAGACTTGTTCTGCTCTCAGCTACCCACTGACCCTGCCCCAAGCCACATGCTACCTTGGACCTAGAGAGGCCCACAGCCAAGGAGGAGGTGGAGCTGGTAGGACTACCAGTAGCTGAATACCTGAGGAGCTGGAGCTGGGGGTCTGCTAGTGCCCAACTATCCTGACGAACTGGAAGAACCAGAGCTGGTGGGTCTACCCGGCCGAGTAGCTGGACAGACCTGAGGAGCCTGACCTAGAGTTTGGGTAGGAAGCAGCCCAGGGGTTTTTGGTTAACAGTTTGTTGCCTTAACAGAGAGTCAGTGTGTTGCAGGAAGATCCCTACTGACTTGGTGGGGGGACATCCTGTCTCTGTTAGGGCTCTGGGCTGGAACACAGTAAAGTTGGATGGGCCGGTGTTCCCTTAACTCCTGCCACCCCACAAGTGGGGTGGCAACCTCCCCACCATAGGTCTTAAGACCACTGCTTACCAGCACTCCCCTGCCTAAGGGCTAACATTACAGCCTGCTTGCTGGAGCTCCCCTGCCTAAGGGATCGCACTACAGCCTGCTTGCTGGAGCTCCCCTGTGTAAGCGACAATGCTACAGCCTGCCTACCAGTGCTCCCTTGCCTAAGGGGGCAGTGCTATAGGCTGTTCACCCAGGGTATGTCTACATTTGCACCCTAGCTTGAACTAGGGATGCAAATGCAGGCATTCGAAATTGCTAATGAAGCGGTGATTTAAATATCCCACGCTTTGTTAGCATGATCTCGCCAGCGCGCTAGTTCGAATCACAGCTGATTCAAATGAGGAAGTGCATGCCGGGACACATTAGTTCGAACCAAACCCCTTGGTTCGCACTAACGTTACTCCTCATTTTTGATCAAAACAAAGAAAGAACACACTGCCACTTAAGGAAACAAAGAAAAACGGGAATGAAGGCACTATAGACTAAACAAAGATAGCAACCTTTCTGCCATAACTAGGCAAGGGGGATACATGATGTCACTTGTAGGATGAGTCCCATTTGAGGATGAGCTTAGCAGAGAGTTCTTCATGACACTGCAGTCTCTGACATCACATTTTCCCCCAGTTTTATCAGCAGCGAGGTCAGAGATACCAGTGTTCATTTATTTAAATTAGTTATGATGGTATGATCAGAGTTTTACCAGAAGCAGCTGGCCAACAAATCACTGCCTTAGGAGACTGATAGCAGACTTACAAAGTGCAATTATCTTCTTCCCCCCTTTCCCCCCAGCCCTGGCCTCCTGCCTAAATAACAAACAATTAGAGAAGGGTAGGAATAGGGAAAGAGAATTTGTACAGCCAGATGTGTATATTTGTCATATTTGACCAAAAATGTCTGTATTCAGAGATAATCTAATTTTTCCCATATCTCTATTATGTAGAAACCGGTTTTGATAAAATCTGAAATGAAGTCAGTTTCTTTCTCTTTTGGAGGTCCCCTCATATTGCGAATCTCTAACATGAAGTTCAGTTATTTTATGCCTTAATCTGGCACTGCTTGGTGTTGGATACAGGTTTTCTACCAGAACTGAATCAGGCACATTCTCTAGTTATACCATGCTCTTGTAATTTAAAGCAAATAATTCCCCAGTTGTGTTTGGCAAAAGCATGCTGTGATCCTGCAGACAACGCCAACTAATTAAATTATATAGGATTATAAATAGGTTTCATATAATGGTCATAGCAGATCTGAGCTAAATACAGTGCAGGAAAACATAATATAATTTACAGGCATAGCAATGGTAATGTGTCCTTTCCGAGAAGCTAGACTACTGCAGAGCACCAATTTTGGTCTTTCATTCTTGATAAAAAATGGAGAACAAACCCCTGCATTGTGCACATGCTTGCTAATGAACGACAGTTAAGGAGTGTGATCCTCAAAACTCAGGGGCTACAAAGAGAACAGAAGGGAATTGAAATGTTCTTGGACACATACAATAAGAAGATAGTGATAGCTATTTAGAGTCAAAATAAAAATTATTTGTTCCTCTTATTGCTCTGGTTCTTGAACACAGATGGTTTTGAGGGTTTCATTCAGTATTTTTGGTTTCTAAGACTTTCTTAGTACTGACGATCTGATCTTAACTAAGTGAAAATGGTTTTAAAGCCACGAATGTGAAGGACACAAAAATACTCATTTTTTTTAGAAGTGCTATTGGGGGAAAAATTGCCACCAGCTGTCTGCAGAAAGTACCCTAACCTAATAGGTTTGTCGAGTATCTTAACATATTTCTATCGCTCACTCTTACTCTGGAGTGCTATAGGACATCCCTCATTTGCTCTCAAATCAAGCAATTGATGTGGCAGTGAGCAGTAGTCTAGCTCCCAGTTCTCAAACCATAATGAAAGTTTAAATGGTAGGTTGCTGAGTTGTTGAACTTTATTTGTTTCCAAATTAGCAGAGGGGGAAATAACAAAGGGCAGTCCTTACTTTATGCAATAATAACTGCATGTAAAATGGGACCTTGAGGAGGAAATTCAGAATTCCAGAAAGGGTAATGCTAATTGAAATTCATCTGCTGATAGTTAATGCTTAAATGATGAATGGTTCAATAATTTTGTACTTTGAAGCAAGTTAAAGATAACTTTTGTTATTGTATGAAATACACTTTTGATATTTCATTCCCTTTCCCCTTCATTATAAAAGCTAAGCATCTGTTTTATTATCCACTTTGACACACCATTTTATGGCTGCATTTGGCTATTATGGCTAATCTCGATGTCTAGGACATCTGGTATTGACATTTCACTATCTGGTGTCTGACACAGCAGTAGAAACCATCCTCAATTCATAGGTTTAAATTCACCCTCTCAGGGCAGAAATGGTCTGAATTAAGAGTTTGGGCACTATCTTCCAAAAATAATTATAATAGTACCCCTGTCACTGCTCATCTATTCTTATCTCTCCCACCACTTTGTCACTGTTAATCTATTTGGGAGTCATATGGAGAAAGAGTTAGTGTTTAGATACCAACAACACATCTTTACATACAGGAGCCTAATCAGATTCAGATCTTATCTTGGAATTTAGAAGGGGAAAAAAATAAAGAAAGGAGACACAGTGTTAGATCTCATCAACTGAGATTTTGATAAAGAAAAGACATTGCTCAGTTCTTAAATTAACCTTTGTGTCCTAGACACACTATTGTTTACTCTTTTCCTTTTTTGTTCTATGCCTTCTGGAAAAGGACACCCACACACTGTGGCAGCAGCTGCTCCTTTTAATTTAAAGCTATTACAAAAATTAAAATTAAACCCAATTACTGTGGCTGGTTTATAGTCGGGGAAAGGCTTAGTCTGATTGTTCCCTCTGGTTATGGACAAAAAACAATATTCCTACCTACAGGCAGTTGCTAGTGGAATACTAATGCATCCAGGGTTCTGGCAGGGACAGATTCAGAATGCAGAGTTTGACTGCATTTTTGAGTAGAGAAAAATATCTTATCACGGATCTGCAGAAATGCACTGACTTCTTATCCTGTAGGTCACAATGCAGTCATTTCATGGGTAGCACTAGGATACCAAAGTTACGGAAGAACTTTGATACTTTTATTTGTCATTCTGCATTTCCAGGTCATGAACACCCATAAACGCACCCTGCTAAGTGATACACATATGCCCGAATCTCATCACTTCACCATGGTTGTTTAAAGGAAAACTGCATGAATTCTAAGCACAGCTGCAGCCTGTAGCATCTCCCAGGCAACTTATTTTCCGCCTGACTTTAGAAATGTATGACAGAAACGTGGTTTAATATTTTACCTGTTTTGAAACAAATTTGGGCTGCCTAGTTTGTTACATGCCAAAACTGTCAAGGTGAAAGGGGAGTGCAGACAGAAAGCTTTCGACTCCATTTTTGACTCTGCTCATAATCCTTGGAGAAGTGCTGCATCTAGAGAAGGGTATTCAAAAGCAATGCCTAAGGGCCCCAAGTTTTTTATTCCATTAATCTCCTACCTTTAGAAACCTCTACCTCGTATGTCTTGCACCCATTTGTTATGCCAGGTAGAAAATGGTGAGGATAGGGTATGTCTGACACACTGTTATCCAGAATTCAGACACATATCAACACTCTATACGTAGAGTACAGCATGATGAGATTTTTCAAAACCATAAAGGGGGCAACATAGCAAAAGTCCCCATTTCAATAGGGCCAGGAATTCACACTCTCTCTGATGATGAAAATCAAGTACCATGGTATCTAAATTCCATGGCCGTTTTGAAAGTTTCATCCTACTGTATATGTACATCTGTTCTGGAACAGTTTCCATAATTTGACCCTTAAAGACAAACTTTATTATTTGTCCTGTTTCATTTCTTTTATATTTATACAGTTTGTGTTATCAGGACTGTTGAGAGTAAACCCTCTGGGCCTTGGAGCCTCCTATTGTTTGTGTAACACTCAGCACAGTGGGTGCCTAATCCACCATGGGGCTCCTAGGTCTGAGTACAATACAAACAATACATAATAATGATTTAAGATTTTTTTTCTAACATGAGACTCAATCTGGAAGACTTTATCCAGACAAAACTCCCAATGGCTTCAAAGAACAACCTAAACCGTATCTGGCCCATTTTTAAGGTGGCGCTCACACACGATTCCCACCATTTTCAGGATTTGCTAACTCTATCACAGTCAGTAGACAAAAAAATGAAGATGATCTTTAGAGGAAACAAAAAAGTTATGCATGCTGTAAGAGAGTCTAACAGATGTAAAGAATTAAGTGATACTACTTGTAGAGAAGTAATTGAGTACGATTGCAAAGTACAGGTTGAACCTCTGTAATTCAGCACCCTTGGGACCTAGCATGGTTCCTTCTAGTACAGTGTTTCCCAATTTTATTTGGCCACAGAACCCCTAAGGTTGCCTTAAAAAAAAAAAAAAAAGGAAGGTCCACAGCACGATTTGTCGAAGGGGGAAAAAAAGTGTCCCGACACAAAAAAGCTCTGTCTCTTTAAGAGGGGGCAGGGGAGTGCCGGCTCCTTGCGGAAAACTTACTTTTGCTTTGCGGAACCCTGGGGTTCCACGGAGCACTAATTAGGAAACACTGCTCTAGTAGCCCGGCCCTGCATCTGCTTAATGAGCCCTGCCCAGTTAGGGGATCAGGGCCCTGTGCAGGGAGCTGCCTGGCTGGTGGTGGGGCACTTCTCTCTCAGCTACAGCAGCAGTTCGATGCAGAGGAAAGTCTCTCCCACCAGGTAGGGAGGGGATGTGTCCCTAATTGGGATAAATTGGAGCTAACTAACAGCACAGAACACTAAGAGCCAGGTGGCTATAAACAAACTTTCTGGGACCATGGGAAACTTGGCCACATCCATGATAAGCAGACATCTGGCTGCCTAAAATCATGCTGGATCACGCATGTTGCCAGGACTAGAGAGGTTCAACCTGTCCTGTTAGTAGTGGTGAAACACTATGCTGATCATTTTCACCTGCAGGAACAGAGAGCTAAGTTCACTAAATCACTGAACTACAGGTTTTTAGGCCATGGCAAGAAATGGGTCTGAATCAAAACCATGGAAACAAATACGTACAAACTTTAGTAGTGTTTGAAGTCCAGACTCAGGGTACGTCTAGACTACATGCCTCTGGCGACAGAGGCATGTAGATTAGGCTACCCGACAGAGTAAAATGAAGCGGCGATTTAAATAATCGCCGCTTCATTTAAATTTACATGGCTGCCGCGTTGAGCCGACAAACAGCTGATCAGCTGTTTGTCGGCTCAACGCGGCAGCCATGTAAATTTAAATGAAGCGGCGATTATTTAAATCGCCGCTTCATTTTACTCTGTCGGGTAGCCTAATCTACATGCCTCTGTCGCCAGAAGCATGTAGTCTAGACGTACCCTGAGTTTCAGACTCTAATTTTGCAAATGACTTCAGCTTTTTAATGGACCAATTCCAAATGCCAGATCTGAATATTTCTCAAAGTTTGAACACCCAGATCTGACAACTTGACTCCTATCTATTAGGGTATGTCTACACTACCCCGCTAGTTCGAACTAGCGGGGTAATGTATGCATACCGCACTTGCTAATGAAGCCCGGGATTTGAATTTCCCGGGCTTCATTAGCATAAGCGGGGAGCCGCCATTTTTAAATCCCCGCTGCTTCGAACCCCGTGTAGCGCGGCTACACGGGGCTCGAACTAGGTAGTTCGGACTAGGGTCCTATTCCGAACTACCGTTACTCCTCGTGAAACGAGGTGTACCGGTAGTTCGGAATAGGCCCCTAGTCCGAACTACCTAGTTCGAGCCCCGTGTAGCCGCGCTACACGGGGTTCAAGCAGCGGGGATTTAAAAATGGCGGCTCCCCGCTTATGCTAATGAAGCCCGGGAAATTCAAATCCCGGGCTTCATTAGCAAGTGCGGTATGCATACATTACCCCGCTAGTTCGAACTAGCGGGGTAGTGTAGACATACCCTTAGAGTTCAACAATTTTGGAGCAAGTATTAACAAGGTAGTCATCCACTATAAACTTTTTTTTCCCCGAGTCAGCCCTTTAAAACGGAAGGTTTTACAGTTCACAATTTCTTTTAATCTAAACTCTAAAGCATTATTTTTCCCTTCATTTTTTACTATTGTCAAGTAGAAAAATAGTCTTGCAGCACCTTGAAGACTTACAAAACATGTAGATGGTATCATGAGCTTTCGTAGGCACAACCCATTTTTTCAAGTGAGTTGTACCCATGAAAGCTGATGATACATCTACATATTTTGTTAGTCTTGCAGCACTTTGAAGACTATTTAGGTTTTTTTAAGTTTTTCCAGTTACAGACTAACTCGGCTACCCCTCTGAAGCTTTTGTTGTCAAATAGAGCTGCCATTTTCAAAATTCCAAACTTAAGGTTGACAGCATAAATTCCAAGGATTTTCACGGCACTGAACTCTATACTTGTTTCATGGAGCAAAAGAGGGTATTACAAGTGGAGTTAAGTGCTCTTTGTAGAAAGCAGAATGTGTTCTGGCACAGCTGAGTCAGACAGTTTCAGACACTGAGAAATAACAGTCTTGCTTTTGCACTTGCTAACATTAATTAGAATGGCCACTAAATATATTTCTCATCTTCAGCATCCCAGGTGTACAACTCAAGGTTTTCTACCTCTCCAAGTGTCTGGTTTCTTCTCACTGAATAGGAAAATCAAAGTTTCATGTACATCAATGGGTTCCTTAAGTTTGTAAAGTCTACAGTTTCAGTATATCATAAAGCACACAGCTTCCAATGGTTAACATGTTAATTGAAATAATTAAATGAACTCTATGAGGAGTGCCTGGTAATTGAAATAATTAAATGAACTTTGCAAAGATTGATTGTTAGCTGTCTGTATTCTTTACAACTTCAAGGGAAAGAAGAGAAAGGGATATTTTTTCAGATTTATTACAATATACAATGAACAGATAAAAGATTAATTTGATTTTTGTAGGATTCCTTCATTTAGAATGCATGTAATGAATCTGGAAAATTGTAAATATTTCACCAGTATAATGAAATCTTTTGGCAGGACACACTTCTCACAAGACCTAATCCTGCTCCATTTAAATCAGAGGAAGGATTGGTCCCCTACAGATACCACGATAGAAAAGCCAGGAAACTCATTCCTCGAGTAAATGTCTGTAGTTTAGAAAGCTTGATCACTTAAAACGGGAGTCACCTAAATGGACATCTACATCTTACCCTACAAACTCTATGCATGCAATTCTCTGGTTTCCACTACAAAATAGATGCTGGGGCACATTTTTCAGGAAAAAATGTTGGAAGTCATTTTTGAAAAATTGTCCTTACAAGTCAGAGTTTCAAAATAAGAAAAATCATTGGTGAAGAGAATCTGTGCAAAATGATAAAAAGGATTCTCTTTTGTTCTGAGTTTGTACAGTACTCAGTAGAATCCTTGTCTATCATAAAAAACTAGAACTGGAAGTGACCTCGAGAGGTCATCAAGTCCAGTCCCCTGCCCTCATGGCAGGACCCAGTACCATCTAGACCATCCCTGATAGATGTCTATCTAACCTGCTCTTAAATATCTCCAGAGATGGAGATTCCACAACCTCCCTAGGCAATTTATTCCAGTGTTCAACCACCCTGACAGGAAGTTTTTCCTACTGTCCAAACTAAACCTCCTTTGCTGTAGTTTAAGCCCATTGCTTCTTGTCCTATCCTCAGAGGCTAAGGAGAACAATTTTTCTCCATCCTCCTTGTGACACCTTTTTAGATACCTGAAAACCACTATCATGTCCCCTTCTTAGTCTTCTCCTTTCCAAATTAAACAAGCCCAATTCTTTCAGTCTTCCTTCATAAGTCACATTCTCTAGAAGACCGTTAATCATTCTTGTTGCTCTTCTCTGGACCTTCTCCAATTTCTGCACATCTTTCTTGAAATGTGGTGCCTGGAACTGGACACAATACTCCAACTGAGGCCTAATCAGGGACAGGCATAAGGATCTTGTGGAAAACATGGTTTTTGCACCCCTCAAAAAATGCACACTACTTTTCTTTGCACAAAAACCCCTTGCGCAAAAAAAAAAAAAAAAAAAAAAAAGCAGGAAATAAGCTAATGAGATTGACTTATGCTAATGAGTCCTTCATTAGCATATTTTTGGCTGGAAGAACTCGCAGTGAAGACGTACCCTTTGTGTGTCTTTCTGTCTATCTGTGTGTCTGTACCCCAGCTGGGGGGACATGAATCTCTCCCCCAGCCTTGCCTGCTGCAGCTGCAGTGGCCATGTACAGGCACTTCTCACCTGGCCCCAAGTTGCGGTTGAGTTGTCCTCTCTCCCTGGGGCATCACATCATGTAGCAGGGAGGACAGTCTCTCTCAGGCTATGTCTAGACTGCAAGCTTCTTTCAGAAGACACTTTTCCGGAAGAGAACTTCTGAAAAAACTTCTTCCAAAAGAGAATGTCCACACGCATCGAAAAAGCAATCTGCTTTTTCGAAACAGCGTCCATTCAGTGTGGAAGCTATCTTGAATGTAATCTGTGATTGCTGTGGATGGATTGCTGCGCTTTTTCCTCTTTACTCTTCTTGCGAAAACTCCCTCTTCCCCGTCCACACACGCCTTTTTCTGAAAGAGCTCCTTTGCAAAAAGGTTTCTTCCTCATAGAAAGAGGTTTACCAATGTTGGAAACAACCCCTCTGTTCTTTCAATTTTATTTTGAAAGAACGCGATTACGGTGTGGATGTAACTGAAGTTTTTTTGGAAACATGTTCGTTTCCCCCCCCCCAAAAAAACCCCTCTATAGTGTAGACATATCCTCAGTCTTCAGCATGGTTACCATACTGAAGACTGCAACACCGCAAGGATAAACATGAACTGGAGGCAATTCAAAGAGTAATAAATATAATGAAGGAACTAGAGAGACCAACTTAAGAAAATATAAAATAATTGAATATAGTAGGAGAAGCTCGGAACACAAAATGTCTAATGGCTAAATCTGCCTGACGCATCTGAGCATGAACAGTGGAAAGTCACAAGTTTCTCTGCATGTTGTTCTCTCCATACCTAACTTTTTAGTCATGCAGAATGTTGAGCCATGTCTGAGACCCCTGCCATTAAGGAGCTAGACTCCACTGACCTCTGCTGGGAGTATGATCAGAAGACAGTTAGGAGGAAAGGAAAGAGTAAGCAGCCAACTAGAAGAGGAAGGTGTTTTAGCAATTGGACCCAGAGAGAAAGAAAAATGACAGGTGGAAATGGAAGCATCCGGTGGCACATCAGAAGGCTGAGAAACGTAAACAGACGTCTATTTTAACGTGCATGGGATTGGAAAGCAGCCAGCATGCAGAAAAAAAAAAACCCAGAACAGTTGACCTTGAATGCCTTTCCTACCTCCAAGGCTCTGATTGAGACAGAGTCTTAAAATTTGAACTGGACAAATTCCAGGAGTGTTTGGATTATTACAGGAGATGGGGGAGAATATAATTAAAATTGTCACCAGTTCTGAAAATACACACTCACACACGAACAAGCTGCTATGAAAATGCCCAAGATATTTCAGTCTACTACGTGCCATCTCTTCACAAACAGTTTACACACACCCAACCTTTCCCTCACATAAACACCATTTTCTGCCTTTATTCCCTCCTTTACCCCCGAATAACCTGACACCATACAAGCAGAGGTAGGTTGATTATGCTTCTCTGCTGGCTAGAGGATGTCTTGCTAGAGTGATGTGGAACATATGGAGCACCCTACCTCTACAGTGTATCTAGTGCATGCAGGTCTGGGAATGGGGAAGCAACCTGAATCCCAAACTCCAGTCTTATACTACACTTCCAGTAGACCATTGGGTCAGCTCTAACAGCCTCTTAGCCTCAGTTACCTAATTAGCCTTTTCCTCAAGTTCCCCATCTCCCTTTCCCATCTGTTCATCTATTCCCACACCCCTCTCTTTAGCTAGAATAATTTTTTTTTTAAATCTATGTGAACTTCATTTGGATTATTCTCAGGTGACTTATCTTTCATGCAAGAATAATTTAAGTCTCACAAGAACTCAGAGTTGCAGCAGGATTTTGGTAATGTCTGAATTCTCTAATCATATTAGATGCTGATGAATTCACACACACACAAATACTACCATCGCAGGGATTTCCAATGAATCACATACATTTGATATGAGATTCGGCTAACGACTGTAGAAACAGAGAGGAAAGTGGATCTGAGGATGGGTTTTTCCGGTCCTTGCTTGGTTTAGACTAAGAGGTCCTTGAGCAATGCAAGGTAATTTGGATTGCAAGGCTGGGTTTCACCTTATTTTTATTGCTGGCAAGTATCAAAATATTTTTGAAAGTGGAGAATATAAGTGTGCAGGAAGATATAGGAACAGTACCAGTACCAGAAATTCCGAAGATTTAAAATCCCGCAGGAGACAGGTGGGATCATCTGCCTCGTTTTCGGTCTTGTCCTACTCTCTGCAGCATGAAGTTTAATATGCCCTTCAAAACATTTGTCATTTTTAATTATAACAGCTCTAGATATAATTTTAGATTTATTCTTGATCTCATTCCTTATTCATCCAAACCGCTTAGCTGTTTTCCCCCCAACAGCTGCACATTGATCAGATGTTGTCACTGAATTGTTTACAGTGATGCCAGATTCTTCTCCTGAAGAAAGTGACTTAAATTCGGTAAGGTGTATGAACAGTGTAACTATTTCCCTCCAATGTGCATTACTTTGCATTTATTGACACTGAACTTTGTCCATTTGTGCAACTTGTTTGAAGTCCCTTATAATAGACTCATAGACTTTAAGGTCAGAAGGGACCATTTTGATCATCTAGTCTGACCCCCTGCACAATGCAGGCCACAGAATCTCACCCACCAGCTACTAGATTATGAGGGGAGGGATAGCTCAGTGGCTTGAGCGTTGGCCTGCTAAACCCAGGGTTGTGAGTTTAATCCTTGCGGAGACCATTTGGGGCAAAAATTTGTCAAGGATGGTACTTAGTCCTATTGTACAGGCAGGGGACTTGATGACCTTTCAAGGTCAGTTCTAAGAGATAAGCAATCTCCATTAATTTATAAATTTAATAATCCTCTCACCTATATCTCAGATATTGAAGTCCTTGAAAGGAGGGTTTAAAGACCCCAAGATGCAGAGAATCCTCCTGCTAGTGACCCGTGCCCCATGCTACAGAGGAAAGCGAAAAATCTCCAGGGCCTCTGCCAATCTACTCTAGAGAAAAATTCCTTCCCTACCCCAAATATGGCGATCAGCTGAACCCTGAGCATGTGGGCAAGACTCACGAGCCAGACACCCAGAAAAAAGTTCTCTATAGCAACTCCTACCTTCCCACCATTGGCCTATTTACCACTGATAATAAAAGGTCAATTAATTGCCAAGATCATGTTACCTCATCAAACCATCCCCTTCATAAACCCATCTAGCTTTATCTTGAAGCCAGATAGGTCTTTTGCCCCCACTACTTCCTTTGGAAGGCTGTTCCAGAACTTCACTCCTCTGATGGTTAGAAACCTTCGCCTAATTTCGAGTCTAAACTTCCTAATAGCCAGTTTATATCCATTTGTTCTTGTGTCCACATTGGTATTGAGCTTAAATAATTCCTCTCCCTCCTTGGCATTTATCCCTCTAATATATTTAAAGAGAGGAATCACATCTCCCCTCAGCCTTCTTTTGGTTAGGGTAAACAAGCCAAGTTCCTTGAGTCTCCTTTCATAAGACAGGTTTTCTATTCCTCGGATCATCCTAGTGGCCCTTCTTTGTACCTGTTCCAGTTTGAATTCATCCTTCTTAAAATGGGAGACCAGAACTGCACACAGTATTCCAAATGGGGTCTCACCAATGCCTTGTATAACAGCATTAACACCTCCTTATCCCTACTGGAAATACCTCGCCTAATACATCCCAAGACCATATTAGCCTTTTTCACGGCCATGTCACACTGGTGACTCAGTCATCCTGTGATCAACCAGGACTCCGAGGTCCTTCTCCTCCTCCGTTACTTCCAACTGATGTGTCCCCAGCTTATAACTAAAATTCTTGTTATTAATCCCTAAATGCATAACCTTACACTTCTCACTATTAAATTTCATCCTATTACCAATTTACAAGATCATTCAGATCTTCCTGTATGATATCCCGATCTTTTTCTGAATTGGCAATACCTCCCAGCTTTGTGTCATCCGCAAACTTTATTAGCACACTCCCACTTTTAGTGCCGAGGTCAGTAATAAAAAGATTAAATAATAATGGTCCCAGAACTGATCCCTGAGGAACTCCACTAGTAACTTCTCTCCAGCCTAACAGTTCACCTTTCAGTATGACTCGTTGTAGTCTCCCCTTTAACCAGTTCCTTATCCACCTCTCAATTGTCATATTGATCCCCATCTTTTTCAATTTAACCAATAATTCCCCATGTGGTACTGTATCAAATGCCTTACTGAAATCGAGGTAGATTAGATCCACGGCATTTCCTTTATCTAAAAAATGTTACTCTCTCAAAGAAGATCAGGTTGGTTTGGCACAATCTACCTTTTGTAAAACAATGTTGTAATTTGTTCCAATTGCCATTAACCTCAATGTCCCTAACTACTTTCTCCTTCAAAATTTTTTCCAACACCTTGCATATTACAGATGTCAAACTAACAGGCTTGTAGTTACCCGGGTCACTTTTTTCCCCTTTCTTAAAAATAGGAACTATATTAGCAATTCTCCAGTAAAATGGTACAACCCCTGAGTTTAGAGATTCATTAAAAAATTTTGCTAATGGACTTGCAATTTCATGTGCCAGTTGCTTTACTATTCTTGGATGCAGATTATCTGAGCCCCCTGATTTACTCCCATTAAGATGTTCAAGTTTGGCTCCTACCTCGGATTTGGTAATATCTACCTCTATATCCTTATTCCCATTTGTTATGTTGCCATTATCCCTAAGCTCTTCATTAGCCTCATTAAATACTGAAGCAAAGTATTTGTTTAGATATTGGGCCATGCCTTGATTATCCTTAACCTCACTCCATCCTCAGTGATTAGCGGTCCCACTTCCTCTTTTTTTGTTTTCTTCCTATTTATATGGCTATAAAACCTTTTACTATTGGTTTTAATTCCCTTTGCAAGGTCCAACTCAACATGACTTTTAGCCTCTCTCACTTTGTCCCTACATGCTCAAACCTCAATAAGGTAGCTTTTTTGCTGATCCCTCTCATCTTCCACTCCTTATATGCTTTCTGCTTTTTCTTAATCACTTCCCTAAGATTCTTGCTCATCCAACTTGTTCTAACACCTACCTATACATTTTTCCTCTTTCTTGGGATACAGGCTTCTGACAGCTTCTGCAACTTTAACTTAAAATAATCCCAGGCCTCCTCCACTTTTAGATCCATAAATTCTTTAGTCCAATCCACTTCCCTAACTAATTTCCTTAATTTATTAAAATTAGCCCTTTTGAAATAAAAAACCCTAGTCTCAGATTTATTTTTGTTTATCTTTCCATTTAGTTTGAACTGAATTATCTCATGATCGCTCGAGCCAAGGTTGTCCCCTACAACCAATCTCTTCTGGTCCTAAATAATCATGTGTCATTTTCGACATTACTACTCATCTCCTTTTCTACACCATTAAATATGAAATATATGACCTAGCACAGAACCTTGAGGCACCCAGTTATTAACCTTTTACCATGAGGAAGAGAAACCAGTTAATCCTACCATTCTGTAATTTCACTTTTTGAAATATCGATGCAACATCTGGTACCCCAAATGACTAAAACACTTGTTTTAAAAAGAAAGAATGCATATTTATTATTAGCAGTTAGCCATTTCCTTCAGATCTCTTGGATGTATGTCATCTGGGCCTTGTGACTTATACCTTTTTAATTTTAAAAAAATCACCTCTTGATAGCTCAGTCTCAAAATGCACTTCATCTTTATTTACAGGAGAGTAGATTCCTCTGTGGTGAAGGATGCAAGAGAAATTGTATAGCTTCTCAGAAATGCCTTCACCTCTCTTGATTGCTTCTTTTATCCCCTGAGATCCAGCAGACCCACCAGTTCGTAAGTCTCCTGCTTCTCATATATTTAAGGAATATCTTGAGGGTTTTGTTTTTTTTTATATACACACCCTTAGCTATTTTGCTCTCAAAATCCATTTTGGCCTTTCTGATTTCCCTCTTACGTCTAGCCTGGTAGAATTATGTTTCTGTTTACTAGACTGACTAGAATCAGCTCTCCAAATTTTGAAGGATTTCAGTCTGATTTGAGTAACTCAGAAACTTTTTCAGTTAGCCACACCAGTTGTTGCTTTGTGTTGTAGCTTTCTATCAGTCCATCACCCCTTCCCCGGGTTCTTTTCATGCAGACAGAAAGTAGATGACCAGAAGTCCGAAGTACAGGCAATGCAATGATTATTGGGGTCAGTTTCAAGCAAGTGCATCCATAACAGAGCCTTTTTCTCCAGACTCAGAGTTTCCTTTGTGGAGATAATTAGATCTGTAATACATGGCTTTGTTCCCACCACTCACAATTTATGGCCATGATCCATTTTGGAGGGTCCTGAGTCTGGGGGATTTGGTACTGGCATTTCATTGGCCTTTTAGTATTTCAAATGGCCTCACTCCCATCCCCCTTGCCCCTCCCAACTGGTTGCTTGGCTCTGACTCAAGATAGGAGTCGCGGCTATCTCATTACACTCCCACTTTAGCTAGCAACACTTTCTCTATTTCTTATCTTCTCATTGTATGAAAAGCCCTATCTCAATGTGAGAAATACAACACTAGGGCTACGTCTACACTGACCCCTTCTTCGGAAGGGGCATGCTAATTTTGAAAGTGGGAATAGGGAAATCCGCGGGGGTATTTAAATCCCGCGGGGGATATTTAAATAAACATGGCCGCCGCTTTTTTTCCGGCTTTGGGAAAAGCTGGAAAAAAGCGCCTAGACTGGCCCGATCCTCCAGAATAAAGCCCTATTCTGGAGGATCGCTTATTCCTACTTCAAAGAGAATACTTCAAAGTAGGAATAAGAGATCCTCTGGAATAGAGCTTTATTCCGGAGGATCGGGCCAGTCTAGACGCTTTTTTCGACTTTTCCCAAAGCCGGAAAAAAAGCGGCGGCCATGTTTATTTAAATCCCGCGGGGGATATTTAAATCCCCCGCGGATTTCCCTATTCCCACTTTCAAAATTAGCATGCCCCTTCCGAAGAAGGGGCCAGTGTAGACGTAGCCCTAGTGTGTTTGTTCATACACATTAGTAAAGATAGGAGTATCAAAAATGAAACCCACCGTTCTACCTCATGCTAATAAAGAGGCCTATGTACTAACACCTTGCAGATTTTCTTTTTTGTTCAGTGATACATATGCCTTCTGAGGCTTTATTCTGATTATTTATTCATTTCAGTTTTCGCACAAACCACCACTAAAGATTTTACATCTTTAAAAAAACAACTTTGGACTTTTTTTTTTTTACTAGATTTTCATTTTACTGAAATATTTATTTCTAAGATTTAGTGCTACTGTGTCGCTTTTAGGATATAAATCATTTGCTTTTGCAATTTACCCTCCACCTCCTTCAGTATCTTGGGATCTTACCATTTCTTGTTGTTTTAGCTACAGCACCCATCAAAAGACTTATACATGTACAAGAGCATGACAGCTCAATAATATAGTAAAATGACAATTGAAATTTGCATAATTTAAAGGAGAAGGCGGCATACATTGTTGCTTCTGTAGCCCCAGTACATTGCAGAAACCAATAGCAATTTGCATTCCTCCATTCCAACCACTTTCTCCCCAAGCGTCGCACATGCTACCCTCCCACTTTCAGGGATTCTCTGAAACACCCTGATCCCATCCCTCATATTGCAGCTATATACCTGCATTCTCCCCTTCTCCCATATTCTTGTCCTCCATTCTCTCTTCCAGGCCACCGGATCTCTGTGCCCCCTCAGTCTTCCCCTGAGAGTTCTATTTGGGCTCTAAGGGTACGTCTACTCTGGGAAAGAAAACCTACCACAGCAAGTCTAACAGCCCAGGGTTGCCTGACTCAGGCTCATGCCATAGGATTAAAAAAAAAAAAAAAAAAAAGCAGTGTGAACATTTGGGCTCAGAGTGGAGGGAGAAGTATTTCAGAATCCAGCCTCCAGCCCTGGTTGTTTCTAGGGTTTTCAGGTGTCTGGTAAAAAAACCCAGAAAATACCAAACATGTAAAATGCGGATGGAAGGCTTTATGGGACATTCTTCCACTGCCATGTCTGGTGGGGGAGCATGGGGATTTAAAGGCGCAGTGACTTTTTTTGTTCAGGGTTTTTTTTTTTTTTGTGCTTAACAACTTGGGGGGGGGGGAGGGGAAGTTGGCTCAACCAATTTTTTCCTCGCCATGTTCAGTATTTTTTGTGAAAGTGTCTGGCAACCCTAGTTGTTTCGGGTCTTTTGCTTTTCCTCAGAGGCCTATTTCACTTCCTGTGAGTTCCTACAGTCACAAGGTTTCTCTAGAGAGGGGCTCCCTTTCTCTCCCCATCCCTTTTAAGCAGCTTTCTCTTTATACAGATCTACCAGTCTCTTTTCAGCTAATTAACTAAAGGGCACCACCTGGAGCATCTGATTGCTCCCAGGTGTAACCCACAAGATTGTTTGAGCCAATTAGGCCCAAAATCTCCTGAAGGGCTGCCGGCCCCATGACACATGGACTTAGATGTTATTCCCACTACACACATGCACAAAGAAATGCCACTGAATTAAGTGTAATTCAGGAATAATGCCTTGCCTCCACTTGGCCAAAAAGGTGTAAAAAAAAGAACGAAACCCCCTTAAACCACCCAAACCCACCTCCTCAAAAAAATCCTAAGCAAACAGACCTTCCAATATACCCAGAATGTCAACAAACATGGGCTCTATCAGATCAAAAATGGAAACATCAGAGCCAATCAGCTGAGCACTGTGCTCCCAGGTCCAAGGTGTTCAAATCAAGACACGGCTTTCCTAGCTGAGCTCAGTCAGGAGGACTAAGCACAAAGACAGCGATCAGACCTTCTCTGTCAGCAGACTCCAACATTATTGATGAACTTGAAAACTTTTTCCTAGGCCTTGATGCTCTGCAAGACTCTTCACAATGCCTTTTATGATGGTTCAGAAATAACCTTAGCAGGCTTGCTTCCCCAGGTAATAGAGAATGAGTGCAGTGCAGAAGTGGTGCCCTTAGTCTTTAGGGGAAACAAAAAACAATTTTCTCCCTTTCTCTTTTCGAGCATCCCTACTTGCTGACCCATGAAGTAGTATTGATCTAAGATGAGATTAAGTAGCCTGCCCTCTCAGTCACTTGTTATTTACAGTACACATGGATGCGTGTTAGCTGAGGGGGAGCCAAGAAGCAGAGGGACCCAGGCATCCAGAAGCAATAGCACACCTGGGATTCCTTACCCAAAACACAAATCTAAAAACTAAGATGCTGCAATGGTTTCTTGCTGGAGAGAGGGGGAAATGAAAAATGGTATGTGCAGCACTAATCTTGTTTTTCCAAACTACATGTGTGATATCAACTAGGCCTCTCCAATTTTTCACAACAGTGCTAACATTTTTCTTGGTAGCCATTTTTTAAAAATTCATTTTAAGAGGGAAAAGTGTTCTTTTTTCCTGTCTAACAATCTCATAGCGGTGACAAACCACATGCTAACTGCATTTATAAAATGCAGCCTGTTCCACAGTGCAGTTATTTCCTTAGCATGCAAGAGAATCTGTCTACTTACACTCCCTTTTACACTGCTATCAAACATAGGGGCTGTGTCTACATTGGCAAGATTTTGCGCAAAGGCAATTGCTTTTGCACAAAATCTTGCCGCCTGTCTACACTGGCCGTGGGTATTTGCGCAAGAACACTGACGTGGTAATGTACAAAATCAGTGCTTCTTGCACAAATACTCTGATGCTCCCACTCAGGGATAAGTCCTCTTGCACAAGTGTTCTTGCGCAAGAGGCCAATGTAGACAGGTAACATCAATTTCTTGTGCAAGAAAGCCCGATGGCTAAAATGGCCATCGGAGCTTTCTTGCACAAGAAAGCCTTTACACTGGCACGGATGCTTTTGCGCAAATCAAATCTTTTGTGCAAAGGCACATGTCAGTATAGACGCTCTCTTGCACAAATACTTTTAATGGAAAAACTCTTCCGTTAAAAGTGTTTGCGCAAAATCATTCCAGTGTAGACACAGCCAGGGAGAAATGGAAACACAATTCGCTGCCGTTCAGTAAAAAGTTTCTATATAGCATTTTCTTGCCTGTCAGAAAAACACTCCTTCTTACTACTGAAGATATGACATCACCAAGTTCTAGATATTTCTCCTCCCCTTTCCATTTTTTTAAAAATGCAGAGAGAGACAGTGTGTAGAAAGTCAGTGGCATATAAGAGGTTGAAAAGGATGCATGGTGCCTAGCCTGTCCACCTTTGTGTAGAGCAGGGGTGGGCAGCAACCTGTTAGCGGCCGCATCTGGTGCGCCTAGCTCTTTTTTCCCTAACCCCCCCCCCCCCCGCCCACTTACGTAATGCCTGGGAGCTGCAGGAGAAGCATGAGCTATTTTAATGTCTACTATATAAAGGCCATGCACTTTCTACCTGAGGCCCCACCCCTTCTGGCCAGTCTAAGACCACTTCAATAATTTTTGAAGTGGGGGGAGGGGACACTTCAAAATTTTGTGTCCACCCCTGGTGTAGAGGAAAGGCACATGCTTGTCAACAGCAGCTCTGGAAACCCTCCTGGAAGTAAAGGAATGCAGTTGTGCCACTCCAGAGCCTGTTAACTGAGCCGTGATAACACACAGGTCTAGTCTACACTACCGCAGGCCGTCGATCTAGGTTACACACCTTCAGCTATGTGAATAACGTAGCTGAAGTTGACGTACTTAGATCTATTTACCACTGTATCTTCACTGTAGTAGGTCAACAGCTTACGCTTTCCCATCGACTCCGCCCATGCTCTAAGGACGTTAAATTGTGGTTACCTAGCTAATCGTATCGTCGATACAATTTGTATCAACTATACGATAGTGGATAAGACTGCTCTGCAGAGCCGCAGCAGGGGTAGCTCTAGGAGCTGGGTCAAGTCTGGGCTAAGCTGCTGGGCTCTCACTACATTTAAAATGCAGAGGTGCAGTTTCTGGGACCAGTGAAAACTGCTAAGTCCCAGCTCACAACGAGTCCAAGAGCCCCTGCCCAAACAGGGGCTGGCGCCAGAGCAGCCTCTGTTTGTGGCGAACAGGGGAGGCCGTGGGCAGGGCTACTCTGGCAGCATCCCCTGCCCATGGGGGGCCCAGCTCCCCACTGGTATCCCTGCAGACAGGGGCTGCTTCATAGCAGCCTCCCGTATCCCCCGACCCCCTCCGCCTGTCACAGAGGCAGCAGCAGGGGTAGGCAGCACCCCGGAGACAGTGCTTTTAAGCCAGTTCCCCCCAGCCCTGGCTCCTGTTCCCTGCTTTGCTGCCTCTCAGAGAGGCAGCAAGGGGGGTTGTGCTGCAGGGTGCACAGGGCCAGCGGGGACTCAAGCAGTCCCTGCTCACTCTGTGTTCGCCCTGTGGCGCTTCAGTCTTTGAAATGTCCCACGAGTGGGACTGCTTCAGTCCCTGCTCGCGCCATTTCCCTGCTGTGCCTCTCTGCCTCGTGGAGACAATGCTGGAGGGAGCCAGTCCCTCCCAGCATCAGCTCCTGCTCCACCCACCCCCTTGCTGCCTCTAATAGAGGCAGCAAGGGGGGGGCAGGAGCAACTAGTTGAGTCAGCACTTGACTATCTAATAAGCTTTTGCTTATCAGACAGTCGACTAGTCGATTACATCCCTAATATGCTCCTCATTCTGGAGAGTCAACAGGAGCGTTTTCAGGAGTGGATTTATCACATCTATACCAGATATAGACTCCTGCCACTGGATCGATCACTGCCCAGTGAACCAGCGGGTAGTGACGTGTGGAGACAATGTATATTCTACTCTATCAAAGAGTCTGCGCAGCCCCTATTCAAACCCCTGCCCCAAAACCCAATGCAGGCATGGGCTTACGCCACAGTCTAGTGCTACATTAAACCCTATTGTAACACTGTAGCTTTATCCTCTGCACTTTGCTCCCCAATGCCTCAGTTTTCCATTTCTAGCAATCAAAAGCCACGTCTAGTATTTCAACTTACATCACCCCTCCAGGGTCTGGTTTATTAGCCCATGGCCCAACTCAAAAGATAATCATCTTCCCACGGCTCAACTGTCCATTTCATAGTAAAAAGTTCTTTGGGCTCTGCCCCAAAGCTTCACAATCTTTTCCCCCGAGTAGAGTGAGGACGCTTGTCACTGTCAGTCTGTGACAGGGACATCAACCATACTTTGGAATTCTGTGGCCCTGGCAGCGTTCTGCTTCGCTCCTCACAAGCGCCCTTCCCAGGTCACCCCCTTAGCTACTGTGGAATGAGTCCAGACAAGAGGCTATCTTACAAATCTCAGCAGCAGTCCTGGCTCTTGGTCCCATGATCAGTAACGTGACATCTGTGAAGAACTACATTTCCATCAGTGCCTCCAGACAATATTTCCAATTGGAAAGAACAGTGGCCCTGTAACAAGCATCCAGCACCATGCGTCTGCTGTGAGAGGCATTGTATTGCTTGCATTCAGATAATAATCGGATGCTTTTTTCATGACAGTGCTTTCTGGCACCCAGCCCTGCCCAATGCGGAACGTCAATGGGTGCAAATCACTTCCTGAAACATTAGGCTCCTAAGTGCACAATCATCTCAGAAACTTGACAGCTATACATCTTTCCACCCCATGTTGTTCCTACCACCTTTATCATATTCAAATGCTACTCGTACAATATATCCAATGTTGCCAACTCTATTTTTGTCTTCAGTCTTGTAATATTTGCTGGTTTTATTAATCTCCAGCTTGTTGGACTCCAGAGATTGCATATGAACCTTAGCTTTTTTAAAAAGCAAAGTTTCTTTTTGGTTGCAGAGGAAAGCTGGGAAATTCAAAGGGATTGTATTGTTAAAGGTTGAGAAATGAGAAGGCAAAGAAAAGAACTCGCTTTTTTTAAACTTAAAAGACAACAAATGGTCTGCTAGCACTTTATAGACTAACAAAACATATAGATGGTATCATGAGCTTTCGTGGGAACAGTAAAAGTTCTGTGGGCACATGACCAGAGTTCTGAAGAAAGCTCATGATATTATCTACAGGTTTTGTTAGTCTACAAACTGCTACCAGACCATTTGTTGTTTAAGTTTATCCTGTACAGATTAACTCTGCTACCTCCTGAAGCTGCTGCTTCTTTTTTTTTTTTTTTTTTTTTTTGATCTCCTGATTTTAAGTACATTTCCAGATTTTTGAAAGGAGGCCTAACTTGTGATTTTTGAAGACTTGAGGTTGGCAACAGCTTATACTATAGACTAGAATTTATACACACACAGTTGCATGTATAGACTGTATTCCTCTTGAGAGAAATCAGTAATCATTTATGTGAATAACGCTACACAAAAATAAAGTATATTGTTTAAAAAAAAAAAAAGAGGCACAAATTGTGAGCCTCGGTGGAAGCCATTATACAAATCAGTTTTAGTATTTACACTTGTGGTCAGCTGAGCTATTTAAATACATGTTAAAATGGTTGCAGGATCGGGCCTATAATCCTCTATCCATGACATGACAATTGATTGCTCAGAGAGTTATGATGTCATTGCTAAATTATGATTTCAGACCAAGAAAAAACAAGAAGAGCAGGCAAGCTCATCAAAAAGATTCTTTTGACAATGTCTTTATTGGTAAACAAGTCATAGAATAGTTATATTGACACACTTTTCTAAAAAATAATAATAATAAATAATAAAGAATTAACCATTCTAAGAAACAATTCAAATGTGACACACACCTAGAAGGCTTCAATGAAATTCTATTAGAATTATATTCTACACACTCTTCAGTTGAACATACTGAGCATTCATAGGCTCACTGAATTCTTTTCCAATTTTCCAATTCAAAAAACCAGAAGGCAACAGGACTGCACATCTATCAATCAATGTTATGGTTTTATACTGCTCCCCATCACAATCGTATCTGGGCATCTTTCACATAAAAGCAACAGCACAAGTGAGGTTGCTAGGGTATGCATGGAGTCTTGCACACATCTCTTTTTTTATGTCAACACTTTGCTTGGAGGGGGACTTTTCATTTTTTTTTTTATTTAACACCTATCATATTAAAATTACACTCTGCTCCTATTTACAAAGTAAAGCTCAAATCAGCAAACTCCCATTCACATGAGTAAACTCTGAAGGATAGGGTCCCAAGTTAGAAATCATGAAACTACATTGAGGTGAAGTTTTTGAGGTGAAGTGTCTAAAAATCATCTCAACAGCATCAAGAGGGATTGTGGGAAAGATTCATATATGTTTAAATAAATGAAAAGACAGCAGCAATTAAGAGAAAGCAACATATGGGATGGGGGAAAAAAAACTATAAGCAAATTATCTACAAAATGCTATAATACTACTATGTATTTCCTGAAGAACAGGACATTTGTCAATACACTTATAGAAAATGTTTTTAAAAATACTCTATGTATCATTTATACAGCTATTAAGTTAAATATGAAAGTGTTTACAATGTGGGTTATAATAATTTAAACATTGCTTTCAGCAATGTTCGAGTTTCACATTTGTTGTTGTTTTGGGTTTCACTATGTAGCATTCCCTCTCTAATCTTAAAACTCAGAAAATTGTATTGATATTCTGTACACAGCATTAACTACTTTGGATGAGATTTCATCAATGTTTCTGTTTTAATCACAGAAAAAAAAAAGAGGGGAGGGAAACACACAAAAACTGTGATTCCAACCATACAAACAAAACAATTGTAAAGAACAGAATATGCAACCAAAAGCATCAAGGGGAAAACCACATCACTCATTAGCTATTGCTTTGTATTTGCACTGTTTGGGGTCTAGTCTGTTCTGTGTAGGTTAGATGTCATGAGCCATTTCCAATGCAAGAGTATTAAGCATGTGTTGTGAACTCAGAAATTTTACATCAAGATAAAATTTAGCCGAGTTATAGTGTGATTTAAACTCTGGTTCTGCATATAATTAGGCAAGTGCTTAACTTTAATACACAAGTAATTCCATTGCAGTTCCATAGACTTCAATGAGATTACTCATGTGAATAAAAATTGAGCACATGCATGAGTGTTTGTAAGACCAGGAGCTGGGGAGGGGTATTGGAAACCAATAATGATCAGACATCATTCCCAGTATTGCCAATGGCTACATGAATTCAAGGGCAGAAAAAGAAAGATAGTCATTTAAATCCTTTAAAAAGTCAATAGAAAACCTTTTCCCTAATTATTTTATTTTTAATTACATACTATATTTGAAAATTCAAATATTTAAAAGAGATCCTTGTTCTTTTTTTATTTCAATATATTATTCATAATTTTTAAAAGATTCTTCTTATTTTAATAATCCCTCCAACCTGAAAATGAAATAGGCTTCATTATTGATTTCTCTTTCACGTCCACACTTATTTTTCTAGGGATCTTTATGAATTCTGCAATACTACTGTTGAGGTTTTCTGATTTTTATTTTAATGAAAGAGAGCTTTGAAACACTTCATCCCCAATCCTACATTGAGTTTAGCGTATGTAGACTACTGAATTCAAAGAGCCTCAGTGTAGGAAAAGTTATGTGCTAAGGCAGAGCTCTTTACAGAATTGGATTCATAGTTTGTAAACATAAAAATAAAAAACAGACCCAGACAGTAGGAAAAACTAAATAGATATAACTTTAATTCTACTAATATTTTCAGATGGAATTAATCAAGAATTATTGAGTAGAAGTCATTGCCATATTTCCATTGTACACACCCTCAGACACTGCTCCCAGTCTCTCTCTGGACATTTATCTCAGAAGTAAAATTGAACTTGATGCTCATTACACTTAAGGTACCAGCTAGTGAAGCCATTTAGTGGAGACCCATGGCAGGTTCCATGCACTGCTTTACTAAGGCACAGTAATATGGCCTTGCAATATTCCTGCTACAGGGAGTAGTAATGGTTCACATTGCTGGCTTCTTTTGTCAACAGCAGAGAATTCCCATTGTGCTGTATTCTGTGGCAACTATATGATGTGAACAAGTGGATTCCGGGGACCTGATAAAAGTTTCATAAGTGAAGAAAACAATCAAACAATTTCAGTAAGTGACAAATCAGTCCATTTGCTTTTGTTAGTTTAAGCCAGACCCTCATGTTAATTTCTTTATCAGAGCATAGTGGTTTTCAGATCTCAATGACCAGTTACTTCATGCAGCTGAGACAGAAACGGTCTTTTAAAATGACTCATTTCCTCTAGCAAGGATTAACTGCAAAATACATAATGTCAAATAGATGCAAATGACACCCAGATTTGAAAAATTTAGTTTGAAATAGATGTATTGATATAGAAATGAAATTCTCTCAGCCAGAAGCCAGGATACTGCATGTCAATGACTCACTTGTATCAGTTAGCTGTGCTACTAACAGCTGAAAAGATCTGATTTGTAGAGGGACCAAAAAGCTATTTCTCAATGCCCCTATAGACTGTTTAAGTATCAATAAAATGCTGATCAGCCGCAGGTCAGTTGGCAATTGCTGGGGCCGTCTCCTAATGAGGACAAAATATGCAAGAGCGCGCAATGCAAAAATCACACTGTTAATTTTTGCAAGCAGCTGATATAGATGTAGCAAGCCTCATAGCATAGACTCAGACAGAGGTTTGGATGTGCCAAAGTTTTGAAGATTTGGCACTCACTTTGATATCCTATTATCAAATCTGTATTGTATATGGGGATTATATAGATTTGATAACAGGGTATGGAGCTAAAGTTGAAGCATTTGTGAGCCAGTGGGGTGCTCTGAACTCTTTAGCCAATCAGATCAGAAGGATTCATGTTAGCTAGAGTATAGAGGTGAGAACAATAAAATCAGTTATCCAGAGGTGCTTTCTAGTAACTTGGCAATAACATATCTGTCTCAGTTATAAGAAATCTCTCCTGAATGCACCCTTTCAAATGACAAGCCCAGCAACTTCACTACTCAGGGAGGAATCATGTCATTTTCAGATCAGGTCCCAGTCTGCAGAATTCCCATTTACCAACTGCAACTTCTCAGCAGGATCTCACTGGGTTCAGCTGTTGCAAAAGACATCCTCTGGGACATCCAGTAGTTAACTTCAGTGATTCCCAACAGGATCTTCATATCCAAGTTTTTTATTTATTCATAGGCTCACGCCATGCAGAGAAAAAAAGTATAACCACAGGAGGCGTACATCAAGCATAGACTTTTCCACAAAATATAGGCAGTCCACTCCCAACTCATCCCAGATAACCCTACTTCTGGGAGAAACATTCCATCTGATTTCCTATAGACCTGCCTCTGTCTCTTTCCTGAGCTTCAGGAGGAATACTTTTGTCATTGTCAAGTTCTTTGCTTCATTTCCTCCACTTGGGGTTGGCAGGGGATGAGGTTATCAGTCTATTGATCATGCATGATGGGATGGGAAGGTAAAACTTTAAAGGCATCAACACCTGTATTGTTTATTAAGTACTAGTGATTGGGTTATATGAAGTATTGACTTTAGTTCCTGCAAAAGCACCTAGTTATTTTTCAGGAAGCAACAAAATAACCAAACCAAAGAGGCACACAATACTCCTAAAATAATAGGTATCTCCCACTTTTGTCAGAAGAGCTTTCAGTAATAACCCCAGTGGCATTAGGATTTTTGAGTTTATTAACCATTGCTACAGTTATTACTGTGGAAACTAGAAATACACTCATGATAACATTTAAATATTTTTGTATAATCTCAGAGAATGATGTTGACTACATTAATACATCTCATAAGCCTTTTAAGTATGGTTTCAGGCATGCAAAGAATAATGAAAAGTTCTGAAATGTATTTTGATTTCCTGCAATATGCTACCCAACAGTTTTCTGTTGTGTTATATGACCTTTCTGCCTAGCTAGTGTTTAGCTATTGATTTTAATTACTCAGTTTAATTTACTGCATGCCAACACAAAGCTGTTTACTCCTACTTGCCAAAATGTTGTCGTAGCCTCCCAGAGGAAGACAAAATGAGAAAACTGTATATGTTTTACAGTTACATGCTATTCATTATAAAAACTTTAATGGACTTGGTTCATATAAATGTCACTGCTCTTCCATGTAGCTACTAACCACACTAAAAAACATATAGGAATGAAAATGCTACACCAGCAAGGAGAGAAGTAAAATACAAAAAGGCCTTCATTTATAAAAGACTATGACTTGAAACAGTTGAAAATTTCTTTACCATTCTCCAAACAAGCGGGAGAGTTAGAACAATATGTTACCCAATGTATACAAAATCCTGGAGAGAAAAAAAATTATTTCTAGAACTGCATGGTTCATAGAGCTGCATTAAAGGTAATTTCACCTCACCTTACCAGACCTTGGGACAAGGAGGTCTGCTATATGGCCAGGAGAAGGATGGCAGCAAAACAAGCGGAGAGATGGGACTCTGTCAACCCTCCTTTGTCCTTCTCCATAAATCACACCAACAACCAGGATGCTAATACTTGTCTCATGGCTGTTGTGTGATCTCTATCAAAGGACTATTCACATTATGACAAATACATGACTGAAGCATAGGTCGGCAGACCATACTATCTTTAACCTAGGAGGCAGCAATGGTAGTGTAGATGCAGTGACAAGGACTTCAGCATAGACCAGAATATGTATCCAACCTTCTCAGCAGGCGGGTACTCTGGCTGCTAGCACACACTGAAACCCTGATCACCGCATCTACATCTCTATTGTGTTCCATGCTGGCTAGAATGGGATGCCTACCCATGCTACAATCACACCTTTGTTTCCAGGATACACATACCTAAGAAGAGTGCATCAGTGTCACACTGCACACTCCTTTGGGAAGCATTGTATTTCAACATGCTCCCTTTAATGAGGATAGCACACTGGTTTGTATAGACCTTCCTCCCCACGCTTTTAGCCCTGTCCCTTTTTTCCAATGTAGCAGATTTTTGTGGACAGAATGAGTCAATGGGTAGAGGGAAATCTTGGATAGCTTCCTTTCCCGTGAGGCGTCTCATCCAATGGCTTGGCATCCCTTGCTCTGCTCACAGGACCTAAAACCTTATTTTTCAAAATAGCTGATAGTCTAAGCATGTTCACACTAGGCTCCCAAAGCACTTCAATGCTAATTTGAATTCCAAGAGAAGGAAATTTAGTCTGTCTAATTCTGACACTTTATTTTGCGTGGGGAGGGAGAATTAAAGTCCATTTTTACAGGACTCATTTAATCAAGCTATATTACACTAAACTCTTGAAGTTAGCTATTTAATCATGCTAGGAGCTAGCTACAAATTCCATCTCTGGAGACAGCATGCTGTAGTGCAGTGTTTCCCAATTTTATTTGGCCACCAAATCCTTTTAAACTCGAAAGAATTTTGCGGATCCCCTAATAACAGTCTTATATAGAAAGCTGAAAAAGTAGACCACAAATAGGTAAGGATAATAATAAACAAATGCTAAACAAGTTCATGAGATCAACATTTAGTTTAATTGCACATATTTAAAAACAAAACAAAAAAATCACACTTAATGTGTACAAACGGTTAACGGTGGTATATAACAGGCAATCGCACCAATGAAGGACTGCGCACTCAGCGTTGAGCATGACATCATCATTCCATAGAACCATAGAGCTGGAAGAGACCTTAGAAGGTCATCAAGTCCAGCCCCCTGCCCTAGGCAGGGCCAATCCCAACTAAATCAACCCAGCCAGGGCTTTGTCAAGCCGAGACTTAAAGTGTCCCCACTCTCTGGCTAAGCTGGCATTACACAGGGACACTTATCATGGCAACCACTAATGAAAATGGTTTTAAATAAAAATCCATAAATGCTTAAATATGTTATTGTAATGGAATTTTCTTGCAGAACCCTTATTTTCACTTTGCGGAACCCTGGGGTTCCACGGAACACCATTTGGGAAACATTGCTCTAGTGTTTAAGCCAGAGTAGTGAACATACAGAAGAGGCTGTATAGTACATATGGGTACCAAACTCCACCCCTGAAGTCCTAAATACAATACTATTATATGAAGAATAAGACAGCTTCTTAAAGGGCCAAGAGGTTGTATGCACAGTCTGTGCGCTGGGAAGACGACACCCTGGGGACAACCAAGACTATTGTGTATGTTGGGGAAAAGGAAGTGACCCTAACTTGCTACTACACAACAGAGAGTAAAAGAGAATACATGATGCCATGCTGTGGCATAAAGATTTTAACAGCATGGGTGAGAGGGATGCATTACTCATTTGTGTTTATAAAGCACCTTTTCTTGCCATGCTGTCTAGGCACTAGGATATCTGTTAGCTCTTATCTATGAATTCCATCTATAAATAATCAAGCAACAAGAGGATCATCTGCTGTTGGCATTGTGTTGTATAAGTCTTAGCCATTTTAACACTCCTAGATGAAATTGCAAAAATGTGTTTTTTGACCAACTTGGATATCAAGATGATTTTTCTTAAGAGCCTGCAAATCCTCTACTTGAGCATATCTTGTTTGCTGTGTGATCATTAACCTTCAGAATCTTTCAGGACTGTCTTTTGAATTAGAAATAGCTTCTTTAGCTGGAAACCATTATATTCCATGTTGTTTTCTCATTTTCTATCTTGGTTTTAATATCTATCATTGTATCCTTCCTAAATCAGAGATTTTAACCTTTGAATCTCAGTATTCTAGAACCTTTATTTTAAATGTGTCTACTGGATTATTTAAGCAGATCTGTATAAAACTTAGTGGATTTCCTTCACAAGAAGTTTACATAAAATGTTTTATTTCATTTCAGTCCTCGTGGGATTCACTGATCCCAAGTTGGCCCTTGAGTTTCAGGTGTAAACAAACCCAAATTCTTAAAGTAATATTTAGTCAAAACTATCATGATTCACACAGAGAGCATATGAAACCTGAAGATTTCACATGGCCTTGATGCAAAGCCATAAACTGAAGTAGGTCTCCTCAAAACTCACCCCTGGGTTTGCTCAATAATGTAGCCATGTTTGCTTGAAGGGCTCATAAACCTGATCTGAGTTTCAAGCTAGCACTGTAATGCAACTGGCAACTTTCCAGAGGTTCCAAGTTTTTACACAAACATTTTGCTCAGCTCTGTTACTAAGGTCAATGATGAATTAGCAGTGCAGTGAATTAGGTTCAGAAAATTTTTAGAAACTATTAAAGAATGATACAGTATATTATAAACAATGTTGAACCAGAGTCAACCTAGAGGAGACTCATTAACAGTTCTGAAAAGTAATTTACATAGACAAAAGATACCATAAATGGACCGCAAATAATCCCACTTGCAACACATTAGTCTCAAATTTCTCCAGGTGGCAGTATGCACAAATTATACATATAGAGTTAACATGTACCCTTACAAAAATAGAATAGTAGTACAAGGTCCAAACCTGCAAATGTTTACTACCAGATAGGGCTTTCTACCATCCAGCTCAAAATAGTAAATACGAGGGATTGCACGTTGTAATAAAGAGCATGCCCAGTAAAATCTTTGAAAATCTTCAGCACATTCGTATCTGCCCCAATGGGAAAACACCATATACCTTGAAAACGATTGCAGATTCTGAAACATCCATTAGTTTTTTATTGTTTGTTTTCACGAGGAGTAACAGTAGTTCGAACTAGGAAGCCTAGTTTGAACTACCTAGTTCGTGCCCCGTGTAGCCGCGCTGCATGGGGTTCGAACCAGCGGGGTTTTAAAAATGGCGGCTCCCCGCTTATGCAAATGAAGCCCGGGAAATTCAAATCCCGGGCTTCATTTGCAAGTGCGGTATGCCTACATTATCCCGCTAGTTCGAGCTAGCGGGGTAGTGTAGACATACCCCAAGAAACATCAGGACAGAAATGGAGAGAGAGCCGGGGTATGTCTACATTGTACATTTCTTTAGGGGGTGTGTTGTGTCCATACCTATGTAGCCCCTTTCACACAGGTATACATAGCGGTGTAGCCAGCTAGGCAAAGTTTCATCGTGCAAACACTCACCTGAAGGGTGTAGGTATGAATGCAAGTATATGGCATGGGCAAGTAGAGCCAAGCAGGGTATGTATTTGAGTATATACCTTGAGGTGTGTCTTTACTTCCCAGGCCATGCCTCTCTGTCTTTCCCTGCAGTAATGAAAGACTCCATCAGCTCTAGATCACTAGAGTCTTTCCTCACAGCAAGGAAAGATTCCAGCAGAGGGGGAAGGCTTTGATGGGGAGTTCTCCTCTACCTCCGCTTGCCAGAGCTTTTCCTCTCCACAGTGAAAGGCAGGAAACATCTGAAGGCTTTCTCTGCATTGTCTAGCAATACATTAGTGAAAGACTCCAGCAGCAGTGTGCATGCAGCTCATTTCTTACTGCTGTGTGTAGCTACACATATGCTACACTCCACCAGCAAGTATGTATTACAGACATAACTGATTGATACAGTTCTGCAAAGTGTATCAATCTAGATGGAGAGCAGAAAACTCACACAATCTCTCAGATTTGTGTACATGCACCAATCAACTAAAGTGACTGGAGAAAAATGGAGCAGAATGAAGATCAATGGTGTGATTTGATTTTTAAAAGCTGAAAAATAATGTATTCACAGCAAGAAAACAACTTTCCTTTTATGAGATTTCTGAGCGCGTCTTTGAGACAGCTGATTCTGGTAAGGAGGCATTGTGATCAGGCTGATGGAACATTCGACTGGGACTAGGGAGACCTTGATCCTATTTCCAACTCTGCCAGTGTCCTAGTGGGTGCCTTTTTGATGTGTAATTCCACTTCTGAATCAGTTTCCTCCCTTTAAATACATATGATACTACCACCTTTGCAAGGTACTTTGAAGTAGGTTATTATTTTCATGCGCTACAATTAAAAGCTGAAATTCCATCTGACAAATTTACAGTGACAAATACAGTTTCAAAGTTTTTCCATAAGATGTCATGGTTTTTCAAATTGTCTTGCCCGTTAGTTGTTACACTAATGCCTACTAAAGTCAGTAAAAAGATGCACTGAATCAGACCCATACAGCTTTGTGGTTGGTAATTTGGGGGTTTCTCATGAGAAATACACTAATGTGACAGTTCACTGACATTTTTTTCTAATTTATTTATTTTCTTGTGCCATAACTACCCTCATGATTTGCCATGATAAACCAGCCTTTACTTGTATCCATCTTAGTGACCTTTAGTACTTCTGAGCCCAAAATTTCCATATACATGCTGTGTCACAATTTTTTCCACAGTAATCCCAATTCTCTCTTCTTATTAATATGATTTCCCCTATTGGAGCACTAGCTAATCCTCTCAAGAAACTAGCAAGAAAGCCCCTGCTCAGGAGGTTCAAAGGTTACTCCCAAACTGCGATTTCCCAAATGACAACACATGGTGAGTAATGAGGTATGAACAAAATAATTTTAATCACATTTAATGTTCTCTGGTGCTAACAAAATTACATTTTGTGACCTTATAGCAGGTAAACTTTATACTGTATTAGAAGATATTTTGCTAGAAAACTTGACTTTAAGATTTATATTCCTGGTTGTACTGCATTTAAAAATATATTGGACTTTTCTGTTTATTTATTCCTCTTCCATATAATAATACCCTAGGTACTTAGAAATGGTATCACTTTTCGTATACGAGAGCAGGCTTCCTGCCAATTTCTTGAATTTAAATCTCTAGCCTGACCTTCTGGTCTTTTTTAGTATTTAATATTTAGCTGATATGGATTTGTTATTTAAAATGGAATGCATTTTACTAGATACAGATTCTTAGGGCACTGGTATCAGAAGTGCAATTACATAGAACATATTGCTTACCTTGATTTAAACAGCTACATTCTCTGACAGCATAGGGCTGCTTGTAAAAATCTTCAGCAAATCAAAACAAAAATTATACAAAGAAATAACTAGTCAGCCTCTTCCCCCTCCCAAAAAATCAAAGACATTTTTAATATCTAATGTCTCCTGTATACTCAGTCCATCAAATACATAGGATGCTGCACAGCAAAATATTCTACCAAATGATACAAAACACCTATATTTTGAGATTCTTGGTGCAATTTCTGTCTGCATAAAAACAATGTGTTCTTCCAGTGCAAAACATTTTAAATACATTATGTTCATTTTGGTTTTGAAGAGGAAAAAAATGTTAATTTTAATTTATAATATCCTAATTCAGAATAAGACATATGTAAATGGAAGTATTATCAGTCTACTTCATATGTCCAAATAGTAACTACACTGTTTCCTGTTCTTGCTAAATTTTCTTAAAAACTAAATGCTAATCTGTGCTCTCTCAATATATAGACTCTACTCTTAAGAGTTGTTTTACAAAAATGGTCTCCGGAGATTATTTGACTTTGAGGTCTGTACTATGAAGACAGCTGCAGTTAAAACAAAAAAAGAAGGCTTGCCTGTAAAAGGACACATCTACGAGTCTATTTTAAATCATATTTCCTTTATATTCATACAGTTGCTTTTTAAAATATGCTGTAACTATCTTCATGTTCAAAATGCTTCATATTATATCATTTTCGGAAGGAAGGAAGGGAGGAAGGAAAAGATACTTTATAATAAATTACAAAGGTTGAAGTGCACACTTATGTTGCTTTTCCCCATTGCAATATCATAGCTTTGCTAATGGCAGCAGGCTGCACAGTGAAAAAAAAACTTTAATGATAGTGCAGTTGTTGCTTTATTGTAGCATTACTGCTAAGTGCACTGAGATGCCTTCCCATAGGCAGGTGCAGGTGGTTTGTACAGCTCATTTAGCCTGGGTGAGTAATGTCAGTTCAGGAGGAGAGAGAGGCTTGTGTCTTCAAACTTTCAATCTGCCTCCATTATCTGTGATCAAGGTGGAACCACAGGGGAGTGGAATTACTGGCAGGTCTAGGACAAGTGAAGAGGCAGTGAATCTATAAGACGAATTAATCATCTTTCCCTTCTCTTCACTGGCGCCAGCCTCTGTGTCTCCGACTCCCCGGCGCCAGGCAAATGGATTCTCTGTCCCCACAGGTACAAGCTAGTGCCTTTCAGGGGCAAGTCATCAGAATAATAATTACTGACACTGCTGAGATCAGCCCTAATCGGTCCAGAAGGGACAAGAAAAGTATTATGGGAGGGACATATTTCCTGGATGTTCCTGTTAGTATTTATAGCATTATGCTTTAGATATTTTACATGTTCATTAAAAATTTTAGAATTATGTCATCCTAAATCCATGCTCTTGAACAGTGGAATAGCATCGTTAACATAATATAAATAATTAATCTTCACAATTTTGCCTTAAATATTTTTTGTATCAATTGCTGAGGTGTGAATATAAGAAAATGCAGGTTGCATCTTTCAATTTCTTCAAACTCAGTTGATGACACACAACAAAGGTTTTCAACCATTCTGGACTATTGAACCCGTCAGGAATTTGATTTGTCATGTGTTCCCCAAGTTTCACCTCACTCCTGTGACAAAATCAGACACAAAAACACAAGTGTAATTGCACCCTATTACTGAAAAATTATGATATTTGTATCATATTATTATCAAATACATCACCTGGAATATGCCTATTGTACTTACATTTCAATGTGATACTTGAACCCATTTTTCACTTGTCAGCCTTGTGTGAAACCAGAGCCTTGGATGGTAGGGCTGAAGCCCAAGCCAAGATGCCCGGGGCTAAAACATGCAACTTAGATTCATAGGGTTTCCTGTGGCCTCAGGCCACAAGCAATTGCCTGGCTTGCTACCCTGTAACACCAGCCGTGCACTTTCAATCCCCCTAAATCCATCCTATGACTCCACCCCCACTCCCAGAAGTCATATCCCTCAGATTCAAGAAACACTTATCTAGATGAGTTGAACACCTCCTAGAAAACCTCTGTGCATCCCCAGGGATACGCATATCCCTGGTTGAAAACCACTGCTAAAAACACAATACTTGCATTTCTAGTTTCCATACCTACCTGAACACAGCACACTACTCAGATATGGCCTTTCCTGACTGCACAATTATTAGACAGCTATAATATATAATGCATGCACACTACATACATATATATTAGCCCTCACAGGAACACACTTGAAAAAATATATATATACACACACACACACACACACACACACACACACACACACACGACATACATAGATACAGACAAATAGGTAGCTATTAAATTGTTATATCAATTATGTTTAAGGATTTTACATTCTAAGTTTTATTAACATTTAGCTCTGATATTGCTCTTTTCCTCTTCAAAGAAATATACACACATTAAATAAATAACCTAATTAATTAAAAGAGAATAGGATAAGCAATGAGGAGTCCTGTGGCACCTTAAAGGCTAACAAACTAATATGAGCATAAGCGTTCATGGGCTTGAGTCCACTTCGCAGATGCTCCAGCCGACGAAAGCTTATGTCCAAATAAATGTGTTAGTCTTTAAGAAGCCATACGACTCCTTGTTTTTGCTGAAACAGACTAAGCCGGCTGCCACTCTGGAACATGCCACCATACAAAGAATAAGATAAGAGCTCCTTATCAATAGGCTTTCAAAACAATAGTATCAATATTATATGATATATTTACCCTATTATACAAAGTACTTTATATCATATAGTGTACAGCACAGAATATAATATTTAATATTTTCTTTTGGCATAGAATAGAATAATTTAGCATCTGACTATCAGTGAAATTCAGCTTTTTGTAGCATTAATACAATACTAGCCAGAATTGCATGACAAAATTGATGCACCATTCATGTAAACACAAATCTTGACTGCAAGAGAGTTAACATTATAAAGTCTCTGACCTTCAGTTCAGCTTGGAATTCGCCACACACCTGCAGTCATCTAAACAATAATAATGCTAATGTATGTGTATGCCATTTTGTGTTAAGTGCCAAAAGAAGAAAAAGAAACAAATTCAAACCATAGCATGTGCTCATTTATTTTTAAATCAGTGATTGCAAAGCTTACTTACACACAGTATAAAGCAATGGCATACATTTAAGATGCAAAATCAAATCAAATCATTGCTTTTTTTGTGATCAGCCACAGCGACTCGCAGCCAAGTCAGCCAATCAGAATTCTCTATTGATTTTTCTACTGGTTCTAAGTGACTTTGGACAGTGATCAATGATTTAAAAGAGAAATATTAAATCTTATAGGGGGAAATTGTACATCAGATTAAAAAGCAGCAATTAAAGTGAAATTTCTTCAAAAAAGATAAAAGAAAAGGAACTATATATTTAATAATTTCCAGACTCTTTGAATACAAATGGCCAGTGTAAAAATCAAACCTAATTTTCCATTGTTTTTCGAGAAAAAAAAATAAATGCAATTTTCTTGTATATGTTTTAAGTCTACTTATGGGCTTGTTTGATACAATAAATAAATATTACTGTACACTTGCCAATTGTTCTGAAAATCTTAAATAGATGTAAGACTGCATGGGGGAAATTCTTAAAACTTTGGAATACAAAATATTTCTAAAAAGATAAGACTATTGTTAATAGATCATTGTAATACACCTTTCAGTACTGTGATTTTTTTCCTGTCTCTGTAAATTTGACATGGATACATTTTTTATTACTAGCTGGTATTAAGCAACTGATCTTTAAATTTTATCAATCCATATTTTTCAACTCAGATCCTTAGAAAGGGGAACCTCAATATAAGAAAAATAGCGTATTCAGATATCAGCTAGCATGACAATGCCTAATCCTGAGTAACATGCCCAGGAGCCAAGGGAATGCTATTTCTCTCCGTTGTTCCAAACAACAGATGCTGTCAATTAACTTTAAGCAGCGTCCAAGAAAACCCTTTTGTTACATTTTGCAGTATTATGCAGAAAGTGTCACCTCTGGAAATGAGGGAACAAGCTGTTTTTCATTATCATTCAATTGTACCAATCAATCTGACAATTACAAAGAGAAAAAGTCTTAATCACTAGACATGGGCTAGTTGCAGCTAGTTTTACCAGCTGCAGCTCCCCTCCCCCCCGCCAAACAAAACTTAAAGTCTCACTTAAAGATGCCATAACTAAAAGAGCGGCCACAGTGGGGATAAAAGGGAGAATTAAATGTACTATGTTATGATAGGTATGGGAATAACCATTAGAATGAACTGGTAATTAAATTAGTTTACACTGTTGGCGTAGTCTGATTTTTATTTCAGTAGCATTTGTTGTATATAAAGAAACAGCCGTCAGCATCTTACTCATTTAAGTATAGAAAAAGTTGTTCATTAAAGTGGTGAGTGGAGAATTTTTGTATAAAGCAAAGTACTGTACATGTGAAAAATACAAGAGCTTACTGAAAACTGGTTAGAGAACGTGTGTAAATACAGATGTCCAGACTCACTCTGCTTGCAAAAGTCAGGCTTCAGAAAGACAGCAGAGCCAGCCAGAGAGAAGCCAGGGCCTTATGTGTGTGTGGTCACACGCACGAGAAACAGAGATGAAGTCTATCGCTTATGAATTTAAGGTGTTTTCTAGCCAACCTATTTGCCACACCACCTAATGCCCCAGTCAACCCTTCATGCTTTTGCAAAACATGCAATACATATTAGCCCTGCATCCTGTGGGTATGTCTGCACAGCAAAGAAAACCCCACACTAGCCCATGCCAGTCACCTGGGCTCACAGGGCTGCTTCATTACTGTGGGATTCAGCCCTAGCTCAGAAGTATGCAGAGTGTAGGACTCTATGGGATGGGAGGGATCTCCAGTCCAAGCCTTGAAGTCTACACTGCAATGAAATAGACTCACAGGCTAAGCCCCGCAAGCCAGAGTTGGCTGGCATGGGCCATCCCTGCATTTTTCTTTGCTGCATACATATACCCTGTGTAGTCCCTGTGCTTTCTTATATCCCAGTCACACTGGGTACATCTACCCTGCATTGTTATTTAGAGATAATGAGTGTTATTTCAAAGTTGCAATGCGAGGGTCTACACAACCATTCTGTTATTTCGAAATAACGGACGGCTTATTCTGAAATCTGTCAACCTCATTCTACGAGGAATAATGCCTATTCCAAAATAGCTATTTCAAAATAAGGCATGTGTAGAGGCTTCATTTCTGCCATTTTGAAACAGCCCCTCACCAGGGCTACTTTGAGTTATTCCTCTCCAGTGCTTCCTTGGGCTCTAAATCGAGATAGCACGTCTACATTAGGGAAACCTGCCTCTGACTAATGTTGAGGCTTCCCTGTAGTGTAGACATGCTATTTTGAAATAAGCTATTTCAGCATAGTTATTCCAAAATAAGCGTGCAGTGGAGACGTACAATTGCATAGTGAAAATACAACAGTTTGATCCTCTCATCGCCACCAAAACCCTTGAGGTTTTTCCCCACAAGGAATTTCTACAGAGAGAATTACCAGTTGCCTTGTTCAGTAGCATTAAAAACAGCTACTGATTTCCTACCAATGCCTGACACAGAAGCAGGCAGCAGTCTTCTGGGATGGAACTAGCATACAGTATATCACAATGGCACATCTGCGAGGCATGAGCAACATGCATTAGAATAGATTTTCCAGTAAATGATATGCCAGAGACTTGACTCTGAAAGTATCTGTCTTATGTAAGCCTTTCACCCACTGCCAGTTACATTGGGTCAGCTCTCCTCCAACAGGCACCATCCTCTTTGCCACATCACCAAAATGTAGCAAACCAATTAAGAATTGTCCCTACCACATTGCTGTACAAGCACACAGTCTCAGCAACAAGCCAATCAAGAAAACAGCCACAGAAGTGAAGTATGCAGGGGCTACTAACAATGGCAACCTTGACATATATTTCTCTTTCTAGCCATTGATGTAGAAAAATACAATGTGTTTATTTTTTCCCTCTTTTGAAAAGCAAGATCTGAGCAACATACATGTCTCCCTGTAATTTTGTACAGCATCTAGCAAAAAGCATAATCCTTATTTGGTGTTCTGAACCCTGTTGCATTTCAAATAAATAGGTTTTTTCCTGTTCATGCAGCTGGGGGTAAGGTCTGGTCTTTGGCACACAAAACCAAGGTTTAGCTCTGCCTCCTTGGGAAATCTCCAGAGAGGATTCTTCCATAACAATAAAGCACTTGAAATAAGATCAATGCACAGAAGGAATAGACAATGCCAAGTAATAAAATTAACCACATATTTAAAAAAATCTATAAGACTTAGCTGTTCCTTGTCTAAGTGCATCAAGACTGGAACATCATACAAAAAGGGACTGGAGAGGCCAAATTTGCCATGCAGTTTAAGAAGAAAGGAAACGGTCAGGTGCCAGGTTCACTAATCCTCATATTAGGATCTTTAGCAGCAAAGGCGGCCTGAGGACAGATCATTTTATGAATGCACCAAGAATTTTAAAATGGAAGGATACAACATTTCAGAGCAGTCTGACAAGTTGAAACTGGAGCTAACACAGAAGGTAACGAGTCTGCTTTTTAATAGGATTGTTCTCACAGGTCCAACAGTCTTCCACCTGATAAGCCAGTGTATCCAAGAACTTAAGGTTCTGACTTAGAAGACCTGGAGTCCTCAAAGCTTGAGCAGGGAACAACTGCTCAGAGAGAGAACAAATGAGGCTAGATGAAGTTGATAACTGGTCCAAGACTCCATTCCAGTACCTGAAATGAAGTAGGGAATAGGTCCATAACAGAGCACTGATCCAAAAGAATCCTCCACCTGAGGATATGGCTACCCAAGTTATGAACACGCCTTTTATTCTAGGGCTCCTTAAAATCTGAGGAAGGTGTTGGTGCGAGGACATGATTGGATCAGTTACTTTTCTCAGGCGGCAAAAACTTCATACTTGACTTACTCATTCTTGGAGTTCTTCTTCCTCCTGTTTCATCTGAGCGACTGTTTTTTTTTTTTTTAAAGTTGATTAGAGATGGCAAGGAAGACTCCGAGTTCTGAGGAAGATGGAGAATCCACCTATTACCTTTTATGAGTCAAGAGCTCCAAGCAGCTCATATCTGGACTTTGAATCTGGTGAAAGCTCCTCTCTATTCTCAGAAGATTCCTTGAACTTGAAATCCAAAGTCTCTAAATTAGACAATATTTCAATGTAATGATGAAAAGCCACTAACTATAAAGTTTCAGGGGCAGCAGTTTCCTTTGTTTTGTGTATATACACTACCAAAAATACAGCAAAATAGTCGTAATAGTGGTGGTGGTGTGATTTAATCTAATAAATGTAATAAGGATAGTGGCATGAAGAAAACAAGTGAAGACTCATTCTATGACCATGGCAGCTGGAAGAATGACAGGAGTTGGATGCCTTAGCTTTTTTATACTCAGGTCTGAAACATTTTGATCTATAATTGATCAGCAGTTGCCCTAATGGATTCTACTGTTATTATTTTCTTTGCAGTTGTGTGGAAAAAACACACGCCTCCTGGGAAAGGGATATACACAGGCAATTTCATGGTTTAAGAAGTGTTGTGGAAGGTGAGGAGAATCTGCTAAAGGTGTGTGCAGTTCTGTTCCACTGATCTCAGTTTTACTCAGTACCCCTTTTTGTGTATCTGTAGCTAATATAATCACAAAGTGTCTGATTGTTAGAGTACTATGACTCATGCTCCTTTTAGACTTCTTAGATACTAAGAAGGATCCTATACATGTCTGCCAACAGCTTGCCTCCTAAAGTTCAGTGTTAGGCTCTTTAATCTGCGGTTCAATAGTATAGTTAGGACTGGATTTAGAGGCATATGGCCCAGGTGACCACCTGGGGTGCTAGATTCAGGGTGCTATTTTGGTTGTTAGCAGCAATAGGAAAAATAGAATGTTTGTAGTATAATGTTTCAGGTTTTTCAAATGTACAATCATGGGAAACTTTGGGAAAGCTACTAATGTACCCATGCCGCTTTGTTTACCTAAATGCTCAATAGCCACAGAGACTCGTGGTTCCCATCGGCTCTGGTTTGCCATTTCTAGCAAGGCGAGCCCTGGGAAGTGGCAGCCAGGCCATGCTGCTTAAGGAGTACAATGGTCATTAGAATCCTAAAGCTGCTGCACTTTACTTTCACCAATTTGGGAAGTCCCATTTATATCTTTTCAGCTGAGTACGCTCTTGGAAGAGGCAAAAAAAAATACTTGTTGCATTGAACTCTTCTGAATTTGCTGGCATCTTTGATGTCCTATGCAGTGTTGTCATAGCCGTGTTAGTTCAATTACATTAGAGACACAAGGTGGGTAAGAGAATATCTTCAATTGGACTAATTTCTGTTAGCAAGAGAAAAACTTGAGCTGCGGGTCAAGTAGGATTTTCTGACAACTTAAAAACGGTCTCTCATTCTCTGAGGGTACATCTAAACTACATCCCTCTTTCGAAAGAGGGATATAAATTAGACATCAAAATTGCAAATGAAGCCAGGATTTGAATTTCCTGTGCTTCATTTGCATAATTGCATCACAGCGGTTTTTTTTCGAAAAACGCTATTTCAAAAGTGAAACTGCAGTCTAGATGCATTTCTTTCGAAAAGGAAACCCTATTTTGAAAGATCCTGTAAACCTCATTTTTAGAGGAGTACAGGATCTTTCGAAAAAGACTTTTCTTTTCGAAAGCACCGCATCGAGACCATGATTTCATTTGTGAAATAGCTTTTTCCAAAAAAAGCTTTTTTCCACTGTGACATGATTATGCAAATGAAACATGGGAAATTCAAATCCCGACTTCATTTGTAATTTCGATTTGTCTAATTTATATCCCTCTTTCGAAAGAGGGATGTAGTCTAGACATAGCCTAATAGAAGTTGATCAAATTAAAGGTAATTACCTCACTCACCTTGTCTCTCTTAGATGGTCACCTTAAAACTATAGAATACTAAGATATCTAAGGGTATGTCTACACTACCACCCCAGCAATTCAAGGTAGCAGCAGCAGCAGCTAGAGCCCCGGCCCTTTAAATTACTGCCAGAGCTGACAGCGCTAAGAGCTTGGGGGGGGGGGGGACCCTGCTACCTACTTTGGAGTAGGTAATTCGGATTAGGCTTCCTATTCCGAAATACCATTACTCCTCATGGAACGAGGTGTACCGGTAGTTCGGAATAGGAAGCCTAATCCGAACTACCTAGTTCGTGCCACATGTAGCCGCGGGCACGGAGTCCGAACTAGTGGACATTTAAAAATGGCGGCGCCCGGCAAGATGCAAATGAAGCCCGGGAAATTCAAATCCCGGGCTTCATTTGCAACTTCGGTTGCCTACATTAACCACCCTCGTTCGTACTAGGGTGGTAGTGTAGACATCATAATTATAATCAACACCTTAGGGTCACACAGAACTCAGTTGAAAAGATCCTATTTTGGATTACCATTACCAATTCCTATGTCTCAGTCAAGTGTTTGCCATTCACAGAGTATTTTTCTTGTTTTTTCATGCATCTTGATTTGATTTCTTCTTATATTTATCACTAGAGTCAGAAGATGAGAAGATAAGAAATTGCGATGTTTTCTCCTTTTTGTTTCCTTTTCAGAAGTAAATTGAATGAGACATCATTGGAATGAAATTCTTTCGGAGAACATAGGCAGATGAGGACTCAGTATCAGAAGCAGAGCTAGCGTGTTTTCTTTTATATTTTATCTTGATGAAGGGAGGACAGAGGAGTTGCTTTTTCTTAGAATTACATTTACTATGGATATGCTCTAGATCAGTTCTGTGACTTTCTATTTTAAATTTTGTTTGAATGTTGTTCTCCTCTTGAACATTATCACATACTGAACTGCCCCATCCTTCATCTTTCTGCTTTTAGGGAAAAAAGCATACAGTATGGAGACAAGATAGGAGTTATATCCATGTCTTCCTAGCAAGTAAGAAGTAGTTGGAAGGCATGAGATGGTTGATCTCAGTCCATTGCCACAGAGAGACCATGAGGGAATGAAGGGCAGCTTGTCCTCTGATAGGACCCCGTATTTGGCTCTATCTGGAAAGGAGAGGGAGAAAATCTTGCTTAATTTCCCAGGGAGGAATAAAGTCACATTATTTATTTGTATGCATGCTGGTGAAGACGAAAGAAAGAAAGAAAGAAAGAAAGAAAGAAAGAAAGAAAGAAAGAAAGAAAGAAAGAAAGAAAGAAAGAAAGCTAAAGGGAAGTGTGGGTGTTCCCCCCGTTTTCACCTGGTTTTTTTCCCCAAGGCAAGTAGAGGTGACTAGAGCCAGCTTGGGTTTCTGTGCCCCAGAACAGGTGAAGCTAATGAGGTTGAGGCAGCCAAGCAAGGGAAGCAGCAGACAATCTTAGCTAGTTTATGATTAGCTACCCCCACTATATAGGCCACCCTGCTGATGGAGGGGACAAAGGGGCCCAGCAATTCAAGGTAGCAGCAGCAGCAGCTAGAGCTCTGGCCCTTTAAATTACTGCCAGAGCCGACAGCGCTAAGAGCTTTGGGGGGGGGGGGGGGAGGGCTGCAACACGCTCCAGGCAGTGCTGAAGGCTATTTGCCCTCAACCCCATCCCTTCCATTCTCAGCCCCGTGAAGCTGGTATCTACTCAGCATGGACCTCACCTGTGTACTAGGCTGAGACCAGGGAAAAGAGCATGAGGGTCACTTCAGAGGAGACTAAACTTTCCCTCTGTCTAGATCTAGAAGGGAGAACATCACTCTGGAAATATATATGTAAGAAGCTGAAAAGAAGGAGCTTCATTTTCTAGCCTCGCATTTCTTGGCTTTTGCCACAATTTCACTGCTGTCACAGGGGAAGAGAGGTTGTGATGGTACCTCAGAGGAGGTATTAAAAAACTTCCAGAAGTCAATTAAAATGGAGGCCAAATGCTTCGGGGAAATTTTCTGTAAACACATATGGAGAATGCCAATTATTTTTTTTTCAACAGAAGATGCTGCTTTAAAAAGCATGGTAGGAGGAGAGCTGGAAAACAGCCACATTGCTGCTTGGAGTCAGAATAATATGATGGTTTCCCTGAAGAAGTATGAAAGCTCGGTGAGTGCATGAGTCTGGGTTTGGTCTTTAGGTTTCCTGAATACAAGAAATATGGGATTAGATACTTTAGCTGTCAGAGAAGAGACATGTTCCCTTCATGACAAGAAGGATGATCAGGTGGTTAGGATGGTAACACAGGAGTTAGGAAACCTAAAGTCAATTTCCAGTTGTGCAGGGAGGGAGTAAAGCCATTTTGGACATTTACCCCCCCACATACACACCCTCGACTAGTGGTTGTATCATTGGGGTATGCAGAAGTCTTCTGCGGGAACATCAACTCATCTACATATTTACCTACTTCCATAACAAGCTAAATAAAAAAGCACTAGCAAAGTTACTACCAATTAACATTTCATAGAGACGCTGATGACTTGCGGATATTGCTCCAAATACAATATTCTGAAATGTAATTACAATATTTTATATTCCATTCAATTTCTGTTATAATTATATGGAAAAATGAGAAAGTCAGCAATTTTTTAGCAATACAGGTTGAACCTCTGTGGTCCAGGGTTCTCTGGCCCAGAAATATCCATGGGCCACAGAACCATGGATATTGGTGGGCCAGCGAGCCCCAGACACAGAAGTTGCCAGTGGCCGGGAGCTCAGCCAGGTAGGCAGCCTGGAGGGCCAGTGCAGCTGGCTGGGGACATGGAGTTGCTGCCAGCTGGGGACACAGAATCAGATCCACAGAACTGGATCCACTGCCGGCTGGGGGAAGAGAGCCCTTTCAGCCCAGGGCCCAGAGGTGCAGTCTGCCAGGAACAGGGAAGCCCCAGCAGTCGGGGACATAAGAACGGCCATACTGGGTCAAACCAAAGGTCCATCTGGACCAGTATCCTATCTTTCGACAGTGGCCAATACCAGGTGCCTCAGAGGGAGTGAACAGAACATGGAATCATCACGCAATCCCTCTACCGTCACCCATTCCCAGTCTGACAGAGGCTAGGGTGGAGGGAGGTCTGTGCAGGCCGGATCCAGCCCACAGAGGACCTGTTGCTGCCCTTTCCCCAGGCCAATCAGGGCCTAGGAACGGGGGAGCATGCAGTGCTTTGAGTCAACGTTGGTGGTTGACTAAGTGCTGCACGCTGGAAGCAAGATTTCACGCTGCACCCCAACCCCAAGCCAATCAGGGGTTGAGGGCAGTGCACAAAGTCTCCTCCCACCCTGCAAGGAGTGCATGGTGCTTAGAAGCAGGATGGGGGCAGGGTAGGAGGAGACTTTGCATGTTCCCCCTCGCCTCCAAGTCCTGATTGAAAGGTGCCTAGAGGGAACCAACCACCCAGCTGTTTAAAACAGCTAGTGGTTCTCTCTGGAGGAGGCGAGGACAAAGACTTCACCAGCTCCCATACACACAGACCAATCAGGTGCTGTGGGTGGGGAAGCACAGAAGTGTCCTGGTCCCGCCCCTTCTGTTTTAGGCTCTTTACCACTTCCAGGACAGCCCGGGGCTACTTCAAAAATATCTGAAGTGGCCCCTGGTCAAAAAGTATTGCCCACCCCGGGCTAGGGACACCATTCCTATCCATCCTGGCTAATAGCCTTTGATGGGCCTATCCTCCATGAATTTATCTAGTTCTTTCTTGAACCCTGTTAAGTCCTAGTCTTCACAACCTCCTCTGGCAAGATGTTCCACAGGCCAACCATGCACTGTGTGAAGAAAAACTTCCTTTCGTTTGTTTTAAACTTGCGACCTATTAATTTATTTTGGTGACCCCTAGTTCTTATGCTATGGGAACAAGTAAATAACTTTTCCTTATTCGTTTTTTTCCTACACCAGTCATGATTTTATAGACCTCTATCATATCCCTCTAGACACTTCTTTTCTATGCTGAAAAGTCCCAGTCTTTTTAATCTCTCTTCATGTTGCCCTTTTCTGAACCTTTTCCAGTGCCAACATATCTTTTTTGAGATGAGGAGACCATTTTGTATTCAAGATATGGGTGTACCATGGTTTTATATAGAGGCAATAAGATATTCATGGTCTTATTCTCTCTCTCTCTCTCTTTCAATTATTCCTAACATTCTGTTTGCCTTTTTGACTGCCACTGCACATGGAGTGGATCCACATTGACTCCAAAATCTCTCTCGAGTAGTTACAGCTAAATTAGTCCCTGTCATATTGTGTGTATAGTTGGGATTATTTTTCCCCCCCATGAGCATTTCTTTACATTTATAAACATTAATTTTCATTTGCCATTTTTTTGCCCAATCACATGGAGCCCATGCCAGCTGGGAGCAAAGAGCCAATACCAACCAGGGGCAGGAAGAGCCTGTGGCTGGAGGAGCAAAGCTGGGGACAGCACACTGGTCGGGCCAGCGGTCAGGAGGGGAGCCCCGTAAAAACCAGAGGCTTGACCTCCCCCGATCCATCAAACTCCCTCCTCCAGGGCCACTCAGGTCACGAAGGTGCTGGACCAGGGAGGTCCAACCTGTTGCGTGCTGTAACATTTTTGTATTTTCATGTCTGATTTTTGTAAACAAATCGTTCTTAAATAAGGTGAAACTTGGAGTGCACAAGACAAAGCAGACTCTCAAAAAGGGCAAAGTAGCCAGGAAAGGTTGACAGACACTGCTCTGGCCAGGCCCTCCCAAAGCATTTCACGTTCATACAAGAAGGGACATATTCCAGTGGTTTCACCCAGATAACATCACTTCTCTCCCTCTTAACCTGAGACACTCCAACAGAATTCTTACATTACACATTGGTTAGCTATCAAACTGGACTTACCCAAGTAGAGAAGAAATAAAGCATAGCTCTCTGTGATTCACTGCCTACCCTTTTTCCTGTAACCACTGGTACTAATCAGCCACAAATGAGAGCCCTCAGACAGTTAAAAAAAATCACTTTTGTTAATCACAATACATGTGCTGATTGTTGATGTATTAGTAATGATAGGTTCATGAAACAGTAAGAACTTGTTACAGCAAAGATCTATTCCCCACGAACAATATTATACAGTTTTTAAGTCCATTCATCTTGACCATCTGTACTTTTTTTTTTTTAAACTATTTTGATATAAGGGCTTTGTGCTGTTGTGGTAAGAAGAGGTCCTTATGGAAAAGCAAATATTAGCTTATTGAATATATGTCTGCACTAAGGAGGTTAACTAAATCAGTTAAGGGTGTGTGTGTGGGGGAGGGGGGGGTTCTCTATGGGTATGTCTACACTACCCTCCTCATTCGAACTAGGAGGGTAATGTAGGCATACCGCACTTGCAAATGAAGCCCGGGATTTGAATTTCCTGGGCTTCATTTGCATAAACTGGGCGCCGCCATTTTTAAATCCCTGCTCGTTCGAACCCCGTGAAGCGCGGCTGCACGCGGCACATACTAGGTAGTTCGGACTAGGCTTCCTAGTCCAAACTACCATTACTCCTCAAGGAAGCCTAGTCCGAACTACCTAGTTCATGCCGCGTGCAGCCGCGTGGCACGGGGTTCGAACGAGCAGGGATTTAAAAATGGCGGGGCCCAGTTTATGCAAATGAAGCCCGGGAAATTCAAATCCCGGGCTTCATTTGCAAGTGCAGTATGCCTACATTACCCCGCTAGTTCGAACTAGCGGGGTAGTGTAGACATACCCTGAGATAACAGGGCAGGACAGATGGCAAAGATCAGATGCAAGTTTTTAATGACTTAACTTTACATTTTTATTACATCAAGAATTTCCTTTACAAAATTAAATCAGTGTCTTTTATTCTTACTAACAAAGTGCAATGTACTATATTTTCTGCTATTATAGGACTGTATAAATGTCTATTTTGCTGCATATTTTCATATGCAAATTAAATTATCTCAAACAGTAGCAGAAATTTTAGAATAGTATTTTTAATATAAATCATTATCCCCTCCAGTCATATTATAGCTAGAGCACAGCTTCTGTATTTATATTTTTTCATTAAAAATAAAATGATTAATTTCATAAGTTAATTTACTTTCCCCATCACAACACCAAAATGGAATTTAATATCTGTAAGCACCAGAATATTTAAAGACTCTTTTACTGAAAGAGGCTTATTGTTTCAGGTACATTTTCTTGATAACTGCATGTTGCAGCTATGCTACTGCAATATTTTTAATGGATTTTACTGGCCAAATCGTGCCTCCCTGCTTCAGTTTTGCCAAGCCTAACAGAAGTCACTCAGGATTGCTCAGGAACGTCTGCAGGTATTTAATGCATTTTAATGAACGTTTTAATGAACTTTGAAAATCTGACCAATGCACTGTGTCATTTTTTTTAAAGTCCTAAAACTATACAGTCAATGTCTTTCCAATACATACAAAGTGCATCTAAGCAATGTTTGTGCCTTTCCATGACCCAGGACTGAGGATTATGCCCCTGGGATAAATCTATCTGTCCTCAAATGTGTAAACAAAATGGCATCTTTTGTACAACATGCCCCTGCAAGCACAATGCATGTGAGGTCATGCTGTGCAGAGGCCACCATTTTGCATAAAAGCATGTAATTGCGTGCTTGGTTAAATATGTCACAGGATGATACTATGTCTAGAGCAGGACTACTGAACTTTGGAAGCCCCGGGGTCCACAATGATACTCACAGCACATGCCGAAGGCCGCAACTTAAGTGTAGTTGCATGTACATGCAAATATATATGCAAATATATCCAAACAGTTTCTTTCACACTGACAGGCATGAATACAAACCACTTCCCACAATGCCCCGGCGCTCCCGGCACCTCCTCCTTAGGGGCTAGAAATGCCAACACCCTGTACCTGTTTGTTCCAGCCAGCCCGTCCCCTTGCATCTTTCAATGCTCACCCCACCTGGGAGACACCTTGCTGTTGTGGAGCGTGTTCCTAGTAGAAGCCATGTTCAAAGGATCCCAACCGTGGGCCACGTGTTGAACCCCGCGTAAACCCAAATCTCAATGTGGGCTGCAAACAAATGGGCCACGTGCCGCACGCGGCCAGCAGACCTCATGTTGAATAGCCCTCGTCTAGAGTAACACAGTAAAAACTGATCTCTCTGTCATGAGGAGAGATCTGGCACAAGACTTCTCTCAAACACTTTTGTGTGCTGGGTGTGGTAATAACGATATAAGGAGTCTTATAAAGGGGAGTATGTGAATTGAAGTTGGGTTCTGTAACAACTCTAAATCCACCAATAAGTAGAAAAGCACTGTGGGGCTGGTGGAGGAGCCATTGGATACATAAAAGGCATCGATGGGGAGCAACTACTACAATAGCTCATGGACTGGAGTAGCAGCTACAGAGGAACTTCATTAAGACGAAGGGTGGAGTCTATGCCCACAATCCTACAAGGATACATACTACCTGAATGTACAATTGTGGAATTAAATGCTATATGTCTGAGTCTTAGGGTATGTCTAGACTACATAGCTCTGTCGGCAGAGGCACGTAGTCTAGACATACCTTAGTTGAACAAGGCCCTCTAGACTGCATTGGCAGTGTGTCTTCACCTTGAAGTGGTTGCAAACGTACATTATTCTTAAATGCTGATTTGCACTGCAAGAGCAAGGCAAGGCAGAAGCAGACACAGCCATATAGGAAACAGATTTTTCATTCCACAAGATGTGCCACCATTTTGAAATGACTTCGTTGCCAATTGGAAGAAAAAGTTTAAACGCTGAAAAGTTTTGCAGAACAACAAAAACCAGTTTCAAGTTGGGCAAGCCAATATGAAAAATGTTGACATTGCCCATCAAAACTATTCAACATGTTCAAGTGACATCTTTCATTTTGAATTAGCATTTCCAAGTGACAAATGTTTCACTTCAAAATGTTGAGGGGCGGTGGTTGTGGGTTTTTTTTTTTTTTCATTTCAGTTCCCTTGATTAGAAATCAAAACAAAAATCAATACTCTCAACAGACGTTTTGATTTAAACTAAACTATATCATACAAAAATAATTCAATCGGCTCTATATCCAATAGAGGTAACTAAGCAAGAATACAAAAGTAAAAGGGCAGGTGTGATCATCATATAAATGATCCAGTCCTGCAAAGTGCCAAAACTCCTCAATTCCTGCTGAGTTGAGGTCAACTCTGCATGATCAAATGTACTTCAATTTATTTAGCAAACCATAGTTTTAAGCTCAGATGATGGATTTCCACATTTAATGAATAATTGGAAAAAAAAAACTCCCCACCTCCCAATGCATTTCCTAGAAATCAGATTATCAAGGGATATATGTGACTAAACTATATTTGAAATTTTAAAAAAATCCCAGAGATACTAGAATTTCCTAAACTATATAACTGCAATGTTTTAGATGCCATCTTAATATTTTATGCTTCTCAGTATATTTAGAGAAGTATTTCTTTTCTGTATAATCTGTGAGTCATTAAAAAAAATAAACCCCCACAATTTATAGTAACCAAACACAGAAAAGAAAAAGAGCAATTTAAGTAATAGAAATGAAATGATGCAGAGAACAAATGCAGAACGTATATAACTATAGAGGTTACATATTATTGTAAAAACATCTCTGTTTCACTAGCAATTTTCACTCAGAATAAATCATTTATTGGTGGACAGTTCTTCAAATTACATTTATCTCACAGAGCAAGTAAATATAAAATGACAGCCAACTGCTGCCTATGTGATTCTTGACTACCTGATGTGTTGTGTCTTGAAATAGTAATGAAAAGGGGGCGTTTTAGAAATAAACAAACAAACTTTCTTTCAAATGAGCAGATATTTCAGAGGGATAATGCAAGTACCCCCCTCCCACACTTCACACCCATCAGCCCCAGCTTGAAGCTCCTTCCTGCACCCCAAACCCTTCATCCTCAGCCCCACCACAGACCCTGAAACCCCACCCTGAAACCTCATTTTTCCCCCTCCCCACAGCCACAGCCCAGATCCCCCTCTTCCACTCTGACCCTGTCATTTCTGGCCCTGTCCTGAAGCCCACATGCCCAGCACAAACCTCCTACCCCCTCCCAAACCCACATTCCTGACTCAGCCCAGAGCCTTCTCCCACACCCTGAACTCTTAGTTAACCAGAATATTTGACTAAGCGTCACCCCTTCAATCCCCAAACATGCCAGGTAACAAAGTCTTTATTGTGCAACAGGACATCTGCTTCAAAAAAAATGACCCATTAAGTCATGTGTTCATTCACTGCACTATACATGTCCCAGCCACATATAAAGTCACTCCACACATTCTCTTGATTCAAGGAATGATTGAAAAGCAAATCTTCGGTAACCTGACAACAGGCCCGGTTTTTGGGCGAGGCAAGCGAGGTGATTGCCTTGGGCCTCAGAGCACTGCCCAGCTCCTGCCCCACCCACCCGGCTGCTCACTCCCTGTCCTCACTGGGAGGGAGTGGGAGTGGGGGTGGGGGTGCAAACTCTTTGGCTAGGCCTGCCTGAGAAAACCCAGTATCTAGCCATTCCCATTGTTCAGAGTTTTTACTTTGCTCCCTACTCTCCATTGCTCTGTGCGTCCCAATCTGAATTTGTTCAAGTGATAGAGTTTCCATTACTTCCCTTGGGAAACTACTTCATGAACTGATATTATAGCTCACTGTTGTGAAGTTATTCCTGTATTTGGTTTTTGGGAAGCCTAAATTTCAACTTCTTAATGTTGTTCAATATAATCTCAAGTTAGGTCTACACTGCAGAGGTTTTTTGAAAAACGGCCATTTTTCTAAAAACAGCCTTCACTCGTGTCTACACTGTAATCATGTTCTTTCAACTTTTTTCAGAGAGAACAGAGGGGTTTTTCTGACATTGGTAAACCTCTTTCCATGAGAAAGAAGCCTTTTTCCAAAAGAGCTCTTTCGGAAAGACACGTGTGTGGACGGGGAAGAGGGAATTCTTTCAAAAGAAGAGGAAAGAGGAAAAAGCACAGCTGCCCTGGTGGCTATTCCATCCATAGCAATCACAGCTTAAATGTGAGATAATGTCTTGTAACCCACACACCTAGGCTACATCTACACCGGCAGCTTCTTGCACAAGAACTGTTTTGCGGAAGAGTTCTTACGCAAAACGTCTTCCACAAGAACGCATCAACACTGGCATGTGCTTTTGTGCAAGAGCGTCTATGGCAGTGTGGATGCTCTCTTGAGCAGAAAAAGCTCTGATGGCCATTTTAGCCATAGACGTCCTTGTGCAATAAATTCATGTTGCCTTTTTGTGGAAGAGCTCTTTCACAAGAGGGCTTATTCCTCATGGGAAGAGGAATAACTCTTCCGGAAGAAGCCCTGTTTTCCAACGCTAAACTGTAAATTTCCTTGTGCAATATCGTGCGTGCAGTGTAGGTACCCGGCAAGTTTTTGCGCAAGAACAGCTGTTCTTGCATAAGAAGCTGCCAGTGTAGGCATAGCCCTAGTGTGGTTACTGAGCAATGCAAGTGGTATCCAGACCACAGCAACAGTTAAGATCAAGAGATCTCTGCAGGATAGCTTAGGAAGCAGCTGGTTTTTAGTTCAGAGGGTAGAAGCTCCTATACTCAGCTCCAGAGGTCCCAGATTCAAATCTACTTAGTGGTGGTTACAAGTGGGGGCTTGTCTGGGATCTCAACTGAGTCTCTGAAGCTCAGGATGCCCTTCCTCACCTTGGGGAAGTATGTAACCCACACACCTAGGCTACGTTTACACTGGCAAGATCTTGTGCCAGGTAAGCAAATGAGGCTAAGCATGGAATATCGCCTTGCCTCATTTGCATATATGAGCCACCATTTTTGTGGAAAAGGCTCTTGCTCAAGAAGGAGCTGTCTACACTGCCCCTTTTTGCGCAAGAAAAACCCTCTTGCGCAATGCCACTATGCTGATTATTTTCAGGAATAACGGCATTGCACAAGAGGGGTTTTCTTGCACAAGAAGGGATAGTGTAGACAGCTCCTTCTTGCGCAAGAGCCTCTTCCACAAAAAATGCAAATGAGGCTCGGTGATATTCCATGCTTAGCCTCATTTGCATAGCTCTGGCGCAAGATTGCACCAGTGTAGACATAGCCCTAGTATGGATACTGAGCAATGCAAGTGGTGCCTAGATCACAGCAACAGTTAAGATCAAGAGACCTCTACAGGAGTGGCTGGGAGGCAGCTGGCTTTTAGTTCAGAGGGTAGAGGCTCCTATATTCTGCTTCAGAGGTACCAAGTTCAAATCCGCCTGGTGGTGGTTACATCTATTCAGTGTGGACACTATCTTTCGACAAAGATGATCACTTTTGCTGTGTAGATGCTTTCTTTTGGGAAAAGTTTTTTCAGAATCTCTCTTCAGGAAAGAAGCCTCTTCAGCTTCTTCCAAAAGAAGTCTGCAGTCTAGACATAGCCTCAGTTACATTGTGAAACTCAAAGCTAGTCACAAAAGAGGGGAGAATGGACATGAGGGACAGCAGCCACCAAGAAAGGAGAGAAGAAATAGATGCTAGAAATCCAGTGGAGCAGTGGGCTTAAAGACTGCAACATAAGGACAGTTCCTGTGCTATTCCTCTTTTCCACCCCCATTTGTAAGTGCCATATTCAGTTGTACTTTTTATATCCTTAAATACCAAAATCATTTCTTTCCCCATCTGCATAGTTTGTTCTAACTTGAAAGCTGAGAAAAGTGCCAATAAAATGACCAAAGAAGAGAGTCCTAGTCTGTCAAACAAATGGTTTCCAAAATTATTTTTTAAAAGGGTGAGTACACACTGCAACAACTATCAGACAAGTTAAAATTCCAAAGGACAGTTTGTGACATCTGTCATGGGATTAAATACAGCTCTGAACAACCTTCAGTGAAGCAGATCATATTCCATCACAAAATCAATAAAATTGAGTATTGGCAGCACAGCGCTGGCAGTTCCAGGTATACTGATTTATAATTTGTAAGAAAAAAAATAAAATGGAGTAAAATACAGAAGTCTCCTGAAAGCCACATCACCTAAACTGAGCATCCATGAGGTAAAAAACTCTTGCTCTTCCTTTACTTTTGACAACCCGCCAAAATCCCACCACCCCAACCTGATAGATCACATAGACAGTGTAATGGTCAGTTGTGAAAGCAGGCACGGGGACAGTCCAGCGCAGGTGTCAAGTGTGCATCGATAGTGGGATAGCAAGGGGGTCAGTCAGTTTTCGAGGCAGTTCAGAACAATGGATGGAGTTACCACATGTTCAGTAGTTGGAAAAATCCAGTGCAGTGGGATGGGTTCAGGTGAGAGCAGAGTCAGAAAAAGGATCAAGGTAAAGCAGCCTTGGGAGCAGCCAGCAAGGAGTGGACTGTTACTCAGCTTCCTGTTGGGGCTTTTACATAGTGCAGGTATCCAACCATTGTTCTAGTTGTCCATGCAGTCAGGGCCCTGGGGATCTGTAGGCCCTTAGCCTAAAGTCTGTTGGTCAGAAACAGCAGTTCAGTGCACCATCACAGTGCAGCAGCTAAAGATATTGCCTGAGAACAAGGAGAATCAGTGCCCAATACTGGGGTCCTGACATGGAATCTGCCTTCTGTAAAGTCTCTTATGAGGATACAGCATACTCCCTTAATTGTACTTGGCCAGCTGTGCTGGCTGGTCCAGAGGGATTGGAGGTGGGGCCATGGCCCTTGTCTTCCCTGTTCCCTCTGGGATACATTAGGTCCTAGAAGTGCTAGGAAGGAACAATCTCTAGTCTGAGAGGGATGCTAGGATTGTAATTTTTCTAGATTAATATATTTTTTAGGCCAGAAGGGAATATCATCATCTGGTCTAATCTGTATAACTCAGGTCACAGAATCTCATCCAGTCACTTCTGCATAAAGCCCATAACATCCATTTAATCTACAGAAGTGGTTCTCAAACATTTTTTTGTGTGAACCACTTGAAAATTGCTGAGGGTCTCAGCAGACCACTTAATAATCTTTCCAAATGTTTTCTACCACAGCTAGCTATTGTAAAGCACTTTGGATAAAAGTGTTATATTAAAAAACCCGTTAATAATAATTTGCATTGTTTATCCTACAAATAAAAGCACACGACTCATTTTAATATCAGTACTCAAAAACTCACAGTGGACTCGTTGAGTTTTTATAAGCCTTGGAGCCTATTAACATGGGGCTTGGAGTCTGCAGACAGATGCCTGCTTCAAAGAGCTTGCACATGAGGTCTTATCTTACAGAACACCTAGCAGCACCCATATCAAACCTAGTGATGCTTGTGACTTAAGAGTCAATCTGAACATTCGAAAGAACCAGAACTCTAACAGATAACAAAGCCCTGGCCTTAATGGTTTACACACTTAATGTGTGCTGTAGGTTATATTCCACACCTTGCCCAAGATGATTTCCATTACGTTATCTGGACAAGTGACTTCCACTAAGTTTTAGCAGTAGTTTGGGAAAAGCTGTCTCCTCCCTTTGCAGCAACTACCAAGCTGGAAATGGGGGCTGGATCTGTTTATATGGCCTCCCAGTAGCCTAACTCCGGGCAGGCAGATGTGGGGGGGGGGGGGGGGGGGGAGGAGGGATGTCTTTCTTCCTGTTCCCTAAATCTTCCTCAGTTCTGCTGAATTCCAGGACACAGTCCCCCATCTTGCAAAGGAGGCCTACATTCTTTTCCCTTAGATAAATGACCTTGCATATCACTGTACTAAAGGGCATATTGATCAAACAAGCCCACGGTGATGCAGAGCGGTCAATAGAGCTGACCAGTCCCCATCATTACTTATCACCAAGTTTTTTTAGCATTTCCAAACTTTCCCAGCAATGAAATTACATTTTCTTCCAGATCACTGATGAAGGTATCGAATAGCATTTGGACCACACACAGATCCCTGTGGGACCCCACTACAACCACCATCATAGAATGATATTTCACCATCTACAATGACTTGTTGAGATCTATGGTTTAATCAGTCTTAGTCTACAAACTACACTGGTTTTGTATAGTGCTATTTGGGGGTGGAGGTGGGGAGGCTTAGGGTGTGTCTAGACTACCTAGTTTTGTTGACAAAAGTGGACTTTTGTCGACAAAACTATACCAGCGTCTACACTACCGCTGAGTTCTGTTGACATAATGTCGACAGAACTCAGCAGTTTTGTCGACGCTGGTATACCTCATTTTACGAGGCATAACACCTTCTGTCGACAGAACTCTGTCGACAGAAGGTGTTATTGCCTGTAACACTGCGTGCAGACTACGGAGTTCTGTCGACAAAGCAGCTTGCTTTGTCGACAGAACTCAATGTGTCTGGACGCTCTTTGTCAACGGAAGTTTTGTCGACAGTATCTGTCGACAAAACTTCCGTCGACAAAACGTGGTAGTCTAGACGTACCCTTAGAGCAGAAGGCCATGCAGGACTAAGTTCTATGCCTCACCAAAGTTTAAGTATAGCCTGTCTAACTTTCAGTCAAACCTGTAATCTCAAATTGAAAAATAAGTACCCACACTCCAAAACAGAAGGGTAGAAGAAACCTCAAGGAATTGTGTATTCTGCTATTATTTTTTTAAACAATTTAGAAAAAAAATGTTGATGTACAGAATCTTCCTTCTTCAGCTCTATCTCCATCTAAATGCATAAAGCTGGCTGTCAATAAAAGCAAGCTCTATGGGGAAGCAATCAGAAAACTTCACAAACGTTAAATAAAATACTGTAAGGTACTTTGCCAGAAATACCATAGCATAAGGCACCATAAATATAAGAATATATTGTGTGTCAAACTGAGTTAACAGATATGCTTCACCAACACTCACCAGGGAACAGGGACAAACAGCCTCGCTATCTAATTCTTAGAGGAGAAAACATTCTATAAATACACCTACAAATAAATGCAATGCATCAACTTTTTCCCAGCAATTTTGCTCAGACTGCTCATTTATGAGGTCTGACTTGGCTCCCAAATAGTTTGTGTGCTGTAGTTTATATTTAGAGCAGTGTAAGCTTTTTTTATTTGAACAGAACACTTATTTAAAAATCAGCCTGAATTCAAGGTTAAACCCTGTCTGGAATAGTAGTGGTCAGCTCCAACATTGTCTATGCTCACAAATCTACTGAAAGTATTCTGGTATGTTTGGATAAATTACACGGGAAACATCATATGATGGAGCTACATGACATTTCTCCCTTGTCTCGATCTTCTGTGATGAGACAGAACAAACAGTCACATTCAGCAGACTATATCATCATTTGGTTCCTGAGAGAGACACTGCATTTTTAGTTGTGACCTCTCAGGTGTAGCTGGAAAAGTTGTTCATGGGGAAATTTCTCCTACTCCCAGTCCACCTATGCCTACCTAACCAGCTGGCAATGGAATACACTTAAAAGGCATTTGGAGTTTGCAGTTACTGGGGAGCAGTCTTGTATTACATTTTGTCCACAGCATTATATTCTGATTGTAGAACATTTTTAGATGAGGCTTTCATGTTTGTTTCAGCTGTATATTTTTAGCAGAGACCTAATTAGCACTGTGTATATTTCCCCAACTTTTGGGAGCTCTCCCAGTAGCATTTAATACTTTGGCTCTCAAAAGTTAAAAATATTTAACATGGGAAAAGTTGTTTCTCTGAGATCAGAGATCTTTTTTTCAATCCGCGTTGGACATGGGGTGGCCCCATGAAAAGGAGCATGAAAATAAAAGCCTTGTAGGGCCCCTAGGCAAAGTGTATGGGGGGGTGGGGATGGGGGTGGGAAAGGCATGCTCTGTGGATGGAATGGGTGGGCCTGGGGCAGCAGCCCTCCACACTGTCCAGAGCATGATGCTACACCTCCCCACTACACTACTCAGTGCTGCCCAGAGTGCCACAATTTAAAGGGCCTCAGGCAACCACAGTAGCAGCAGCTGCAGCTGCAGCGACAGCCAGGTTATCTGGGCCTTTTTGTATCGCTGGGCCTTTAGCAATTGCTCCCTCTACTGCCCCCATCAGCAGGCCTGCTTGGAGGAGAGGAAATTGATCTGGAACAGTCAGTGTGGATTTGCCAAGGGCAAATCATGCCTGACCAATCCGATTGCTTTGTGTGATAACTGACGGATATGTGGAAATCAGAGGATGTGATATACCTTAATATTAGCAAAGTTTTTCATATGATATCTGTCAGGGGGTTCACCCCCAGTGCGCCTCAGTGCCCCCTGACTGTCTTCATATAGCCCGTCTCAGGGCAGAATACAGTCTGTATGGGTTGCTCATCATAGGCATTTGGGCTCATCTCCGTGGCCCCGCTTACCTAAGCCAGGCTGTAACCTGTCTCCACGCCCGGGCCTTTCCTCCAGCCCCTCATCAGGGTAGCCTTAGCTTGCCTTCTCCCAGCTCTAGCTGGCTAGCCCCAGCAGGTCTCCCTCCTGGGAGCTCCTGCTTCCTCCACAACCAGCCCCTCACTGACCTCTCTCTTCTCCCTTAAGCAACCTGGGCTTCTCTATATATACGTGCCAGCTGTGTTCATACTCGCCCTAATGGGTTCAGCTGGCTTCTCCCAGCCACTCGTGCAGTCCTGGATCTTTGCCAGCTGGGCCCTCTCTAGCCCTAACTAGCTCCCGCTGGTCTCCTTTCTGCTAGCCCTGGCTCCAGGCTAGAGTCCTGGTATTAAAGGGCCAGTGCAGGGCAGGCGCCCTGTCACAGTATCCCACAGTATTCTCGCCAGCAAGTTAAAGTATGGATGGGATGAATGGACTATAACAGCATTTCCCAAACTATGGGCCGCGGCCCAGTACCGGGCCATGGGAAAAAAATACCGGGCCTCAGCATGCCTGGTGGCTGCTGGCAGGGCCAGCCTTAGGCCGATTCGGTTGAATCAGGCCTTGCGCCCCTGAAGCCGGAAATGTCGGTGAGTTACAGAGCCAGGGGCCCTGCTCCAGCAATATGTGGAGTTGGGTCTCTCCCCCGGCTCTGCCTGGAGTGAGCCATGGCCCGTCCCTGCCATGTGCGGCTCCTCCTTGCCAGCTGCTGCTGACCATGTGCGGCGTTGCACGTGGGCGGGGAGGACTCCTGGGTGTGACGTGATATCACGGCCCAGGATTTTAAAACTCCTCAGAAGCACATTGCAGGGCTGCTTCTGGGGCCTGAGCACAGCCTCCGGCCCCACAACATGGAAGGCAGAGGCAGGGAACGGACTTGTGCAGCGGCAGAGGAGGAGAGGAGAGGAGAGGAACGGTGGCGGGGAAGGGAAGGGGCTTGGGCAGGGGTGCAGAGGGGTTTGGGAGGAAGGAAAAGGGGCTTGGACGGGGGGAGAGGAAGGCACCAAGGGACAGGGTGCAGGAGAGACAAATGCCAGGGGACCAAGTGTAGACAATGAGGAAAAGGGCAGGAGGGGAGGTGTCAGTGGGAGGGGGGACAGGGTGATGCTGGGAGAGAAGAGGAGAGGAGAGGGGAAGGGCATTGGGGGATGGAGGGGGAGGTGCTGGGAGAAGGCTTGAAAGAAGGGGTGGGCATGAGGAAGGCCAGGATGGAGCAAGTCATGTGTGAGGGCAGCGAGGGGCAGGAGGGGAAAGGATCAGAGAGTGCTGAGGGGGTGGGTATTAGGGAAAAAGAGAGCAAAGGGAGCAGGGGCAGTAAGGGAAGAGGGAGGCACCAGGAGGGTGCAGGGCTAAGGGAAGGTGCAGGTGCCAGGGGATTCTGGGGTGAAGCAGAAGGGCAGACACCTGCAGGGGAGGGACCAGCACCAGAGGAGAGAGGCAGGAGAGGTGTGTAGAGGACGGTGTTAGAAGCGGGGTAGCTCACATGATCAGTGGGGCTACTGGAGGAGTGGGCATAGGGGGGAGAGACGGGCTGGTGGAGGGGTGCAGGTTGCAAGAGGGCTGAGAGCAATGAGAAGGGCAGGAGTCAGGACAGCAGAGGAGGGTGAGGAGTTGGGGGCAGCAGCCACCAGGGGAGATGATGGAGCAAGAAGGGGAGACATGGCAGCAGAGAGAAAAGATAAAGGTTTATAAAATATTTATTAATAACTTGGTATGCTGCCCATGGCCAGTTTGTTTGCGCCCCGCGGTGCAGTTTGGGTTTATGTGGGGATCAACACGTGGCCAGCAAGTGGAAGCCAAAACAAAAACAAAACAAAAAAATGAACAGTGTAATGATCTTCTGTTGATATGTGTTTTAGTAGTTCAATTCTTGGACTGTCATTGCTCATGAAAAATGCTGTCACATGGTTAGAAATCGGGTAAGTATTGCGTTTTATTAATATCAGCAGAACTGACTTAAATGTGGCCTGTGTGTTGTGTAGTGTTGTCTTAATTCATGCCTGTCAGTGTGAGAGATATTTGCTTGCGTATGCAACCGCACTTAAGTTGAGGCCCTCAGCATGTTCTGTAAGTATCAGTGTGGCCCCCGGGGGTTCCAAAGTTGAGTTGCCCTAGCTCATCCCTGACAGGTGTCTGTCTAACCTGGTCTTAAATATCTCCAGTGATGGAGATTCCGCAATCTCACTAGGCCAGCGTTTCCCAAACTATGGGCCGTGGCCCGGTACCGGACCTCAGAGAGGTTGCCGGGGTGTTCTGCGCTCCCGGAGTGCCCGTGTGGTGCCGGATCCCCTAAGCCTTCTGCTGGCCTGGGCAGAGTCTGCAGCCTGATGTTCTGGCTCCTGGTAGAGTCCTAGCTAGGAGAGGTGAGGTGGGGGTCGGGAGAGAAGGAGGAGGAGGAGGAGGAGGAGGGGAGAGCTGGCCACCGGAAGCAGCACTGGATGGGGGAATTGGGGCGGGCTGGGGAGATTGGGGGGCCGGTGGAAGCAGGGCAGCAGAGGGGTGCGAAGTTGGGGCCAGGGAGCTGGCTGGGGAATATGTGGGGGGGGGGGGGGGGGGGAAGAGGGAAGAAAAGCGGCCGCTGGAAGGAGGGCTGGACGCAGGCAGCAGGGCTGGCCCAGGGAGATTGGGAGGAGAAGCAGGGGAGAACTGGCTGCCTGGGAGGGGGCTGGGGGAAGTGGGGCTGGCCAGAGGCGCAGCGAGGGGAGGAGGAATGAATCGGCCTGCGGGGAGTGGGACTGACTCGGCCATATGTAGATCTAAGGGTGCTGCCTCTCCCCCCGCAAAGCACGAGTTAGTCCAGCCTGGGGATTCTGTTCCCCGCCCCCCCCCACCACACACACTTCGAGTAATTGAGAACTCTATGGCTGGTAGACACACTCATGCAGCCTGAGCACATTTACCAGTCAGGCAGTTCGAAACTACAAACTGATACATCTAGTAATAATAAAACTTACCTAATGAGAAAATACCAGACATGTTATATGTCTGGTATTTTCTCAGTTTGTTTTTTATGTGTTTATATTTTTGGGCTGCAAAAAACAGTACTGAAAAAAAAAAGGGTTCCAACTAAAGTAAAAAAGTTTGTGAAACCCTGGTCTAGCCAGCTTTCTGTCTGTCTTACAGTTAATTATCCAATCCATATTCCTTAACTTGCTGGCAAGAATATCGTGGGTGACCCTATTAAAAGCTTTGCTAAAGCTGGCACTGGGGGTTTTGGGAGGACCAGAAACAACTTATTTGACTATTCATCATTTGATTAATGAATATGCAAATGAACATTACCGGTCCTCCAAAAGTTCGTGAATGGATTTACTGGTCCCCATATCAAAAAGTTTGGGAACCCCTGGACTATAAGATGGATAGAAAGCTGGTTGTATCATCTGGCTCAATGTGTAGTGATCAACAGCTAAATGTTCAGTTGGCAGCCAATATCAAGCAGAGCACCCCAGAAATCAGTCCTGGAGGCAGTTTTGTTCAATATAATCATTAATGATCTGAATGATGGGTTGGATTGCACCCTCAGCAAGTTTGCAGGTAACATCAAAGCTGTGCAGAAAGAGATGCAGATATGCTGGAGGGCATGGATAGAATCCAGAGTGACCTAGACAAATTGGAGGATTGGGGGAGCGGGAAACCGGATGAGGTTCTAACAAGAACAAATACAGAATCCTGAATTCAGGACAGAAGAATCCCAGACACTGCTACAGACTGGATACCAATTGCCTAAGCAGCAGTTCTGCAGAAAATAACCAGGGGATTACAGTGGATAGGAAGCTGATATGAGTCAAAAGTGTGCCCTTGTAGGCAAGAAGGCTAATGGCATATTGGGCTCCATTAATCAGAGCATTGCCAGCAGATTGAGGGAAGCGATTATCCTTCTAGATGTGGCCTCACCAGCGCCACATAGAGGCTACGTCTACACTGGCGTGATCTTGCGCAAAAACCTCTTTAGCGCAAGAGTTCTTGCGTTAAAGTATTTACTCAAGAGAGCATCTACACTGGCATGTGCTTTTGCACAAGAGCATCCTTGCCAGTGTGGACACTCTCTTGCGCAAGAAAGCTCTGATGGCCATTTTAACCATAGGGCTTTCTTGCGCAAGAAATTCATGTTGCTTGTCTACACTGGCTTCTCACGCAAGAACAGTTGAGCAAAAGGGCTTATTTCTGAGCGGGAGCTTCAGAGTTCTGGCGCAAGAAGCCCTGATTTCATACATTAGAACGTCAGTTTACTTGTGCAAGAACACATGGCCAGTGTAGACCGGCATCAAGTTTTTGCGCAAGAGCAGCTGCTTTTGCGCAAGATCATGCCAGTGTAGACACAGCCCTAGAGTATTGCATCCAGTTTTGAGTGCCCACCACATGACTCCTGAGGAGCGGCTGAGGGAACTGGGCTTATTCAGTCTGCAGAAGAGGAGAATGAGAGAGGATTTGAAAGCTGCATTCAACTACCTGAAGGGAGGTTCAAAAGAGGATGCAGCTAGGCCGTTCTCAGTGGTGAGTGATGACAGAATAAAAAACAATGGTCAAAAGTTACAGTGCAGGAGGTCTAAGTTGTATATTAGGAAAAACTATTTCACTAGGAGGGTGGTGAAGCACTGGAATGGGTTGCCTAGAGAGTCGGTGGAGCCTCCCTCTTTAGAGGTTTTAATGTCCAACTTGACAAAGCCCTGTCGGGGATTATTTAGTTGGGGTTGGTCTAACTTTAGATAACCTCCTGAGGTCTCTTCCAAACCTAGTCTTCTATAATTCTATGATCCATATGCAACAAAATTTGGAAGGGATCTTACAGCTCTACTCAGAGTTCTTCCTTACCCATTTTTGGTGGATGAAATCGTAACCCTCCTAAGCGGCCAGGACCAAATCAATAAACTCCTTCAAAACATGAGAGCAAGATTTGGAGACCGAATTCTTTATTTCCACAGACCATTTGCATCATGGAACTCTGCTTCCCAGAAGCATCCTGTACCTAGCCACAAAAAGTTAAATGAATTGAAGTACAATTGCAGATCCTCCATCCTCCTCTGCAGAGAGGAGCTGTACCAACTTGACATCCTGCTTCAGCTCTGATCCACACTCTGGCCCCCTGAGGAAAGATTCCTTTCTTTTCCCAGTGTAGTGCCCAACACATAGTCCATGCATCAAGGCTGCATGTCAGGATCCGAGCTTTGGCCTTCTGTAAACTGGATTCCCTTTAGAGTGTATTGGAAGACGTACAAATTCATCTACTGTGATGATTTTTCAGAATACTTATAAAACAATTGCCACGAGGAAATTTGTGTCAAACAGACCTGGAGATTTCAAAATCATCTGCTAACGTTCTCATTAAAGAACTGTATTTGAATATTTAACATCAATGGTAAAATTCCTGTTGGGTTTTTAAGTTTCCTTTCAAAGTAGGCATTATTTTGTTTCATTAACATTGGTGATTCCCTGACAGCCTACATAAACATTCCAAAAGATACAAAGGATTTAAAAGTAACTTTCAGGCATTGATTTAAAATGGAACGGTTGTGGAAAAGCATCAACTCGTACAAGGAAGATTTGAATTATCTGACATCTGTTTACTTGTATGTGCAAGCAGTTTGAATATCTCTCATTGAATAATGTATGGAGAGCAATAAAACAGAAAACACAATGGCTTCTATTAGGCGTGCCTTTTTGGGGGGGGAGGGGTGAAAGCACTGTAACAAAAATCATAGGACTGAAAGGGACCTCAGGAAATTGTCAAGTCCAGACCTCTGCACTCACAGCAGGACCAAGCACCATCTAGACCATCCCTCGCAGGTATTTGTCTAATATGATCTTAAAAATTTCCAGTGATAGGGAGGTTGTGGAATCTCTAGGAAATTAATTCCAGTGGTTAACCACCCTGACATTTAGGAAGTTTCTCCTAACATCCAGCCTAAACTTCCTTTGCTGCAGTTTAAGACCATTGCTTCTTGTGCTATCATAAGAGATTACGAAAAATATTTTTTTCTCCTTCTTCCTTGTCACATTCTTTTAGTTATGTGAAAACTGTTATGTCTCCTCTGTCTCTTCCAGCCAAAACCAACCCAACTTTTTCTATCTTCCCTCATAGGTCATGCTTTCCAGATCTTAATCATTTTTATTAATCTCCTCTGGACTTTCTCCAATTCATCCACTTCTTTCCTGAAATGGGGCACCCAGAACTGGGCACAATACTCCTTCTGAGGCTTAATCAGTGTGGAGTAGAATGGAAGAATTACTTCTTGGGTTTTGTTTGCTACACTCCTGCTAATACACCCCAGGATATTTGGGTTTTTTGCAATAATGTTACACTGTTGACTCATATTTAGCTTGTGACCTCCACTATGACCTCCAGATCCATTTCTGTAATACTCCTTTCTAAGCAGTCGTTTCCCCATTTTGTATAGGTTTCTTCCTAGGTGGAGTACTTTGCACTTGTCTTTATTGAATTTCATCATATTTACCTCAGACTATTTCTCCAGTTTGTCCAGATCATTTTGAACATGACCCTCTCCTCCAAAGCATTTGCAACCCCTCCCATTTTAGCACCATCCACAAACTTTACAAGTGTAATCTCTATGACATTATCTAAATCACTGATGAAGATATTGAACTGAACGAAACCCACAACTGATATCTGCAGAACCCCACTCATTATGCCTTCCAAGAAGACTGTGAACCATTGATAACTATCTCTGGGAATGGTTATCCAACCAGTTCTGCACCCAACTTATAGTAGCTCCATCTAGTTTGTATTTCCATAGTTCGTTAATGAGAAATATCAAGTGAGATTGTATCAAAAGTCTAGATATACCACTTCCACTAGCTACAAGGCTTGTTACCCTGTCAAAGAAAGCTGTCAGATTAATCTGACATGATTTGTTCTTGACAAATCCATGTTGATTATTACTTATCACTTTATTATCTTCTAGATGTTTGCAAATGGTTTCCTTCATTATTTGCTGCATTTATCTGTCCTGGAACAGAAGTTATGCTGACTGGTTTGTAATTCCCATAGTTGTCCTTGGATTTCCCTTTCTATAGATGGGCATGATCTTCTCCTTTTTCCTGTCATCTGGAATTTGTCCCGAATTCCATGACCTTTCAAAGATAATATCTAATAGCTCAGATATCTCCTCCCTCTGCTCCTTGAATATTCTAGGGTGCACTTCATTAGGCCCTGGTGACTTTGAAATATCTAATTTGTCTAATTAATTTTAATTTGTTCTTCCTCTCTTTTGGCTTCTGGTCATACCCCAGTTTTGCTGGCATTCACTATGTAAGGTGCCCAATCACCACCAGCTTTCTTAGTGGAAACCAAAAGAAAAAGCTCATTAAGCACCTCCACCATTTCCACATTTTCTGAGTGGCACCCTCAGAGCAGATTGTCAAAAAGCAGGACAGAGACCTCAAACTCTATGCTCTATAATTGGATTTTACCAACTCAGCAGAGAGTGTGAACTCCTAAAACACTGTAACGGTACTGTAATGGTACTACCATAGCCACTTGGGCATTCAAGACTACCTTGCCGCCAAAGCAAGCTGGACTGTGTGATAAATGGTTTCTATATACCAAAGATGACAAAAAAAATTCAGGTTACAGAGAGTCACAAAAGATCAATTATCCCAAGTCAATTTCTACTTGGATTTCATGCCAAAGACAACACACGTAGACAATTCTATAGTAAGCTATCTACGGACTGATTAACTAAGAAAAGAAATGGGAACCATTACAAGATTAAAGCAGGCAAGCATATAGACAAGAACGAGTTATAGTCCGTGGTTCTAAAATGTGACAGTTATAGTAATCTGTCAGCTCTGAATGTCTTTCAGGGCTAGTCTAGATTGAACCTGGGGATCTCTGCTTCTTTTTCTTTTAGCTCCAGCACTATAAGAGCCCAAAGAGTACAAATGACTGAAAGATACCCTCCCACATCCTTGTACAAGAAGGTTGATGAGAGCACGGTGTGCGTGATGGCCCTCCTGGTATTTCTGTTCATTACAAAAATTAACTCCTCTCTACAAGTGTTGATGGAATGGGTGAATGAATGGAAGAGAATATCATTGGTGGGAGATCAGGTACAATTGTTCCCTGTCCAGAAGTCTAACAGACTTACCGTCTCTTAAATGTAAAGCGGCAGACCTGGAGTGGAAGTCTCACCACAATGATCTGAGAATAATAGGAGTACTTGAAGGAGCAGAGAAACATAAAACTTTAGAATCTCTTCCCTGGCTCCTTACACAAGTACTCAGCCTGTTCAATTATTTTAAATGTGATTTGAAAGAACATAGGTCCCTACCACCCAAGCCAACCTCACATGCCAAATCTCATGCACTGATTGTCAGATATTTCAAATTTATTGAGAAAAAAAAGTGTACTGGCTATTAGCCAGCATGGGTAAGGCATGGTGTCCCTAGCCTCTGTCAGGGGGTGAAGATGGATGGCAGGAGAGAGATTGCTTGATCATTTCCTGTTTGATTCACTCCCTCTGGGGCACCTGGCATTGGCCACTGTTGGCAGACAGGGTACTAGGCTGGATGGACCTTTGGTCTGACCCAGTATGGCCATTCTTATGGTCTTACAAAGGTCATGAAAAAACACTACACAATTGTTTTCGGAGAGACTGCAAAAAAAATTCTTTGAGATTCTGCAAAATACATGGTTGAACAGAGACTGGCCTTTAGAAGAGCTAAAGAACTTGCCAAGCAGCAAGGGCTCAAATATTTTATGGACTTTTCACCTCACATCCACGTCAACATTGATGAGGAAGAGCAACGCATCCAAAAACCACAAGAAAACAGAAATGTTTTTAAAAGCCTGCAGTGACCTGAGTACTTGTACTATCGCACACCAAGTTTACTTCCCAGTTGTCATGTCTTCTCTATTTGCACATGAGTTTATCAAGCAACTGTCAAACTTACTTATTTGGGTTCTCTCGTTTGCTCCATGCTTATGTTTTCTTAACCTTTGGGACATGCATATCACCTCTCATCAATGGCTGCATGTGAAGTGTCCTATTAGGGGAGTTAAAGGGAACATTCATCCCAAATTGATCTCACAGGAGTGAGCTGACTGGACAGGATTTGAGTTACATATTAGCAATAGTAAGTACCTTTGCACCTCTATTTATGTTAGGGAATTATGGAACCATTTAACAACTTTCCTAACTGGACACATCAAATATGAATCCTTTTTAATTTGAAGCAAAATGCAGGACAATGTAGCACTTTAAAGACTAACAAGATGGTTTATTAGATGATGAGCTTTTGTGGGCCAGACCCACTTCCTCAGATCAAATAGTGGAAGAAAGTAGTCACAACCATATATACCAAAGGATACAATTAAAAAAAATGAACAAATATGAAAAGGACAAATCACATTGCAGAACAGAAGGGGGATGCGGGGGGGGGGGGGGGGTGGGAAGGGGGAGGAAGGAAGGTAAGTGTCTGTGAATTGCTGATATTAAAGGTAGGGAGAGTGGGATGTTTGTGAGTTAATGGTATTACAGGTGATAATTGGGGAAACTGTCTTGGTAATGGGTGAGAAAGTTCAAAGACTTGTTAAGTCCTTGTTGGCAAGTGTCGAATTTTAACATGAATGACAGTTCAGAGGATTCCCTTGAAAGGCTTCCCTTGAAAGGGAATCCTCTGAACTGTCATTCATGTTAAAATTCGACACTTGCCAACAAGGACTTAACAAGTCTTTGAACTTTCTCACCCATTACCAAGACAGTTTCCCCAATTATCACCTGTAATACCATTAACTCACAAACATCCCACTCTCCCTACCTTTAATATCAGCAATTCACAGACACTTACCTTCCTTCCTCCCCCTTCCCACCCCCCCCCCCCCGCATCCCCCTTCTGTTCTGCAATGTGATTTGTCCTTTTCATATTTGTTCATTTTTTTTAATTGTATCCTTTGGTATATATGGTTGTGACTACTTTCTTCCACTATTTGATCTGAGGAAGTGGGTCTGGCCCACGAAAGCTCATCATCTAATAAACCATCTTGTTATCTTTAAAGTGCTACATTGTCCTGCATTTTGCTTCAACTACCCCAGACTAACACGGCTACATTTCTATCACTTTTTAATTTGGGCGTTAGCTTGGCATGTATACACACCAAACTGATCACCAGAGGGCAGTGCAGCTCCCTGGTATTCTTAGGAACTTGAGGGCTCCAGTTCCAAAACTGGCTCAAATGGGAGACTGCTATATTGCCACATATTGCCACTGGGGTTCCCCACTTCCCGGCAGCTTGCCAGTCCAGGCACTGCCAGTGAAACATTCCTCCAAGGTGGTCTCCCCACAAGATGCCTAGGAACTGTACTATACAGCTGTATTTTCTGAGGGCGAACAGAGCGAAGAGATCAATGCAGATTGCTGAGCTACAATGAGTAAAACATGGCCTATGAGGGAAGGCTGAAAGAATTGGGTTTGTTTAGTTTAGAAAAGAGAAGATTGAGAGAGGACATGATAGCGGTTTTCAAGTATCTAAAAGGGTGTTATAAGGAGGAGGGGGTATGTCTACACTACCCCGCTAGTTCGAACCCCGTGTAGCACGGCTACACGGGGCTCGAACCAGGTAGTTCGGACTAGGTTCCTATTCCGAACTACCGGTACACCTCGAACAAGTGGGGATTTAAAAATGGCGGCTCCCCGCTTAGGCAAATGAAGCCCGGGAAATTCAAATCCCGGGCTTCATTTGCAAGTGCGGTATGCCTACATTACCCCGCTAGTTCGAACTAGCGGGGTAGTGTAGACATACCCAGGGAGAAGAATTGTTCCCCTTGGCCTCTGATGATAGGACAAGAAGCAATGGTCTTAAATTGCAGCAAGGGAGGAAGTTTTTCCTAATGTCCAACCTCAACCTGTCAGGGTGGTTAAACACTGGAATAAGTTGCCTAGGGAGGTTGTGGAATCTCCATTGGAGGAGATATTTAAGAGCAGGTTGGATACACATCTAAGAGGGATGACCTAAAAGGTGATTGGTCCTGCTGTAAAGGCAGGGGATTGGATTTAACGACCTCTCAAGGTCCCTTCCAGTTCTAGTATTCTACCATTCTATGACTGACTAATGATTTTTGCTCTCTCTTGCTTTTCCTGCTTAGCCCTTTGTCCTCTTCCAACTTCCTCTTCCCCAACTCCTTCCTCCCCACCCTTACTCTTCTTACTTCCGCCTCTATTTCACTAATCTTTCCCTCATTGTTGTCCCGTCTGCCACCTGTATTCCCCCCCCCCCGCTACAATTTCTTCAGCCCCATCCCCCTGCCCATCACCTTCTATAAGCTCAGTCCCTGAATACATGAACATGGAGTATGACGTGTATAGAAAGTGCCTTACAGAACTGGATTGTTTGTTGTGCTCTTTGGTGGAAACATTTACTATTTGTGGAAGCAACTTTGTCCATGTTCATTTAATATGAGGAAGGGAAATAGTGTCTGGCTGTACACCAATGGGGAGAGGTCATATGACCTTGGGAAAATAATCCTCTTAACTGTGTTTCACTCAGTGCGCCAAGGTGCATTATCAGTACTCTGGCATTCAGTCTTGTAAACTACAAAAATTACAAATGAGAGGATAATAAACAGCTCATCCTACACACAGCAGAAGAAGAAATGGCATGTGTGTGGTTGTGGGCTCTCTTCATCTCTTTACAAGGCATTTTCTACTTTGTGATACAGAGAAACACAGGATAAGTATAATTTCAATAGTGGGTATAGATGGAAACTCCAGCCTGCCCTTTCGATAACTTATGATTGGTTTAATTTTGTTTATAGTGTTAAATGATTGACAAGTGCTGACTATCATTGAGATTTCCTTTTTCATCCTGGCCCCTACACAAAAGCATCCGTTTTGGGCAACCCATGCTTGAAAATTGAAAACAAACCGATGATGTGGAAGAACTAGCTGAGCAGGGCATCATATAGGTTTCCATGCTAGTTAGTGATGAGGGCTGAGTCCCTTATCTAATGCTAAAGTCATATAAAAGCTTCATAAACTCCCCAAGCCCATGTCCCCTCCATATAATTAAAGAATAGGGGCATTTTTAGTCTTGAGTTTTGTGAAAGCATTGGAATGCCTTAAAATAACCCCAATGGCAGAGCATATAACATTAAAAATGCCTCTGAGAATTTCAGGCTATGTCTGATACAACAAAATATTGTATTCCAAATATACTGAACACCAGAAGGGTTGCCCAAGATAAAGGCCTTATCCTATGACATTTGTTGATGCTCTAACAAAGGGAAAGGAATCCTGGTCCATATGCATTTGCTATGAGACTGTCCAACTGTGAGGCAGCGGCGGACAAAGGTGAACGAAACTTAAAACAGCACTTGGCTTCTGCAGCCAAACTTCCCCTGCAAATTATACCCTAGGTTATTTACATGGTCAGCTGGGTTTAACTCCAGTTTTGGTTCCTGAGAACTGCAATGATCACAGAATGCATGATTTTACAAAAATGCAAGAGCTCAGATATTACCTGTAGCCTTTTGAACCTGTCTGAATTAGCCGACACCACAGGAAACCATTATATGAGTTCAAAGATGTTTGGACCTCTTTTCTAGATATATTTTGGGGAAAAAATGTTGAGATGTCTCAGAGAATGCCAGACCTCCATTCCACTTAATGCCTCTTTTTATGTCCCCACCAGTCTTCTTCTTTCCTCCCTTTTTTATTTAAGCATAGTTTGTCCTGTTTTATTTCCCTTACATGTCATGTCTAAGTAGTACTATCTGGTTTGGTATTGTCTTCTCTTGTAGTTTTATCATATTCTAAAATTGTATAACTTCATAATTCTATTGAGATCTCATGAAACATGTGGTATTTGAAAACAAAACATCTAAGACATTTATCTTTGTGTACTTTTCACTGTCTGCTTCCTTATAAAAATCAATAAAAAGTTAATCACAAAAAGAACAATACATTCTTTGTTTTCCATATTTTGTATCCTTGATTAAATCCTGAAGAAGAAAATGATTATGGAGCATCAGCATATTTCTTTGTTAAACCTGAAGGGACATCCTGAATATATCCATATGCTTTACTTCTGCCTGGCTAGACATTGGAATCAGCACTATCTATAACTAGCATAACCTTGATCACTACCATGCACATCCAACAGGGAATTGGATTCCACATTTTTTCCCCTCAAGTTGTCTGTCAGTTTCTCCATAGTTAGCTGTGTTTAGAATGCTAACCAGGCAACTTAATCCTACCAAGTAAGTTAGGGCTTCCAAAACAATGTTTTCAGTAGAAATAGAAACATAAAACTTTCAGAAGATGTCAGCATAATTACAAACAATGAAATGCAAGAAACTCAAAATTTAGCAACTGGTGCCAGACTAATGACATTTGGTCATCACCCATGACCACCTTACTGTAGATGTGAAATAAGGATTCCATGCTAGTCAGTTGCAGGGTCAGATAGGCATAGGGTCTGAAGGAAGATAGATTCCTGCCTTCAATATATTAGTACTACAGAATAATAATAATCAGTGGCAAAAGGAAGACTGCTATTATCTATTCACCTCTAAAGAAAACAGACAGCTAAGGAATGGTACAGAGGAAGGACCAAGCACAGTTTGCGGTAGCCTATGTAAACAAGAACTCTATCCTACCCATTCCTTGGATCGAAAAGAAAAATGTTGTAATACCTTTAATCTCAACATGAAATATATATGATTTAGGACCAGCCTCCCAATTGCAAATATGGGCTTTATTGTATTTTTAAGTGCCATAGTTACAAGGGGTGCTTTTTAGAACCAATACACAGAGATAGCCTGATCAGAAGAGCTTACAATAGAAGTCAAGATGAGAAAACCTGGACTCACACACATCCCTACTCCAAAATCTCTTCTGTTTTTCTCATCTAGACTTACAATACAAGTTCTCTGGGATAAGACATCCAAGTTTATTGGTTCTCTAAAACACTATTTGTAACTATGGTTCTTTAAAAATATAACAAACCCCAATATGTGCAGTTGAAAGTCAACTCATGAATGTTTTTCTTTATGCCTCCACTGAAATCAATGACAAATTCCCACAGACTCCAGTGGGGCCAGGATTATAATATACACCTATAATAAAAGAAATTGTATACAAGGAATTGTATACATAATGTATAATACTGGCCCCTCTGGAGTCCATGGGAATTTTGCCATTGACTTTAATGGAGTCAGAATTTCACCCATAATTTATAAGCAACCCATAAGGAAGTAAGGCCTTTGTTGTACAACTTCCACTAACAACATCAGAACAACTAGGCCTAACACTTTGCATATCAAGTTGAATATATGCTATTATCCATACATAAAAAGCAGCCAAGATGGAGAACTGGTTATTGGGGTGAACTTAGATTGTCATTTAGCAATTCTCCCAAGTCAATCCTAATCAAAGATTACTATTGGATGTCTTGAATTATCCAGATACTGAGGCCTAGAAGCAAGAACAGCGTTGTAGGCATGGGCAGCAAGTGTTCCCCACAGCTAGATTACATATTTTACTATCTCGGGTAGTTGGCCTAGCATTACCTCCTAAGGAGAGGAAAAAAGAGACAATGACGGCAAGGTTATCAGATGAATTATCACACCACAGTTTGAAGACACTTCACTTGTACTTTTGTCTGAACTGGGGAGCCTTCAATTTTTATTTCTTTACAATGAATGTGATATTTTGAATGGTTTCACTAATGGGCAGTTCATGAAGCTAGTATCTTTTCTGGCTGTTTTCACTATAACAAGAGGCACATTTTTACATCAAGAAAGCTATTTCAAGATATCTACCTTGACGTTAATCATAGCAGAGACAAGGCACAGGCAGTTTTTCCCTGTGCAGTTGAGATCAGTCAAATATTCTCCACCTGGCCTTTATCTTGACTAGATACATCAAGGTAAAAACTCCAGTGTCTTTTCTCCACTAGGATTCTACATAAAATGGCTTACATGATTGGTTGGATCAGAGAGGTCCCCCTGGGATTGTCCCCCTGTATGCTGATCAAGCCACGGATGCCCACCATCCTGACTCTCTGGGGCTCCCTTCCTCCCTGTCTCTCCCAGCCAAGGCACACAGTAACTGCCCCTTGCAAAGCAACACTGATGCTGAACCAGCTCAGTTCCAAGTGGGCTCAACTATAAGGCCATTGACAGCACCCAAGAATCCAATCCCCCAAAGGCACCAAAACCCCAAGTAAAACCATCTTACCGCATGTAAAAGTTTTATACAGAGAAAGCTCATAAAGATATCCCCTCCCCTTTATAAATGAAAGTGATATTCACCTTGATTGCTCCCCCCCGGGTAACAATTATTTCAATTATTGACATTGGGCTCTAGATGATAAACAAAAGTGTTTTACTACATATAAAACGTAGGATTTAAGTGGCTGCAAGTGAAAACAGAGAAATCAAAGTAAGTCACCAAGCCAAAATAAATAGAACTTGCCAACAAATTCTAATCCACAATGAAGCATGTTACATGGAAATTCTCACCCTAAACAGCTGCTCTTATCTCTGACCAGAGTTGATCTTTTTCTGTTGTAAGACCAGCTTTGCCTTCAATATTTTGCTAGAGTTCTTTGTTTCCAGGTCTCTTCACCTGTATCTTTTTAAGGTGGGGAGGCAATTTCAAAAGCCATCAGAAGACAAAGATCTGATTGCTTTCCATCCCTTAAAAAGACTTTCCCCATGGGAGTTGGGAGTGCTAAACAAAGAGTTCCCACCTTGGGGGAAAGTATCAGATTCAAAACCGATTCCAGTTCCAGGTGGCTTGGCCACATGTCTTCCTAGGACCAACCACAGTTTGGGCTTACAGGAAAAACAAAACCATTCATGGGGTTTGAGTACTGAGCCATTAAGTTCCTAAAGTATCACTAACGGCCCTCATTAGCACATTTAGAATAAAAAACAGATTCACACTTCATATTTCTAACTTCACATACCAGAATGACATGCACAAAAACAGGATATACAGATACAGCAGATAGGAACTTTAAAAATGATAGATGACATGCCCTGGTTTGCATAAAGAATCTTTGAGTTATGCAGATTCATATTCATAAGCTAAGGTTCATAAAGCATGGGGGAACGACACTTTCATAATCTCATATATCAAATTAGCTGTCTCAATGTAAAATCATACCTTTTGTATTGCATTAAGGAGGAAACTCCTCAGACATTAATACCCATATATTTTGATCCCCTGATGCCCAGATATAGTCAGATTTGTGACTATGTAAATATAATGCATTCTAACACAACACGGTCTGATTCTTTGTACCATGTACCTTTAATTTACTGACAAAGAGAAGATTTTGCAAATATTTCCCACTGCCTGGCCTGTAGCGCTTTGATGACACAAACTGAATCCTATTTTGCCTCATGCATCAGCAAAATTGTCAGCTGAATTTTGATTGCATAATCTTTGCTATTAGCAATAATGGAAAAGCCAAAGCACACACTGTTTGGACTCTACAGAATCTGTCAGTAACTTCAACAGCAGTCTCCTTTGCCTACTTATTCTAATTTGCAGTGATGACAAAGAAATACAAGTGTGTAATAGAAGAGCGCAGACATTCAAGCACACCAACTTCTGCCTGGCTATTTAAAAGCTCTGTGCTGTTATTTACCTTCAATAAAAAAGTGAAAGCGCAGAACCCCAGTTGCTATTACTTGTTATAGCTGCACAGTGGAGCTATGACAAGTTACATGAGCGGAGAAGCTGTCCCAAAGAATCTGTATACTGTTATTTTAAAATCAACACCCCTGCGGCAATGGAGACACCACCTCACACAAATTACAGTACATTGAAAAGAAACAAGGTTATATGATTGAAAAGAAGAGCTTCAGAATACATGGTTAATCCTGAAGCACCATATGTCCTCCGACACCTAGGCACAACAGGGTACCCTTTTAATTATCCTTGAATGTGCTCCTGTGTGTCTAAGTGCTAGTGAACATATGGTGCATCAGGATTCTATTGTTTTCGGTCACAATTCTAATGTCCTTTAAACATATGTATGTCCATGTAAATGTATATGTTGGTTTACTCCCTTAAAAGAAACACAAATGCACACTGTATAATGCTCTGGTACATTGACACTCAGTAGTTTCAAGGAAAACTCTGACAAAGGGCAAAATACATTAGATTCCCATTGCCCAAGTGTATACTTAAGGAAAAAATCCAGAACTGACCACCTGGAAAATGACACATTATCAGAAAGAAAAAAAAAGAATACGCTTTTCAGCTTTTAACAGGCTGAAACTACAGAGAAAACAAAATAAATGCATCAAATCTACTTTGTCTATATTCATACAACCAGATTGTGTCACAAAACAGCTTTGTGAATTATTACCACATGCTTTTTTGTGGACAATAACATTTTTTTATCTGAGATTTAAAAGAATAAGGTAATGGTAGTCTCATTTTTTCTGCAAGTGACTGTTTAGATAGGAACCAATGAATTAGAATTCCATTCCAATGAGCATAATGTACTGGAGACAGTGATCAGTTCTTCTGAATAAATATGGTGTTACACAGATTTCATTCTCTCTGATGAGCATGGCATCCCGTACCTCAAAAGTTTCAGTGTCTAGACAAAGGATGACATCTTTTAAAAGTGCCTTTGGAAATTAGCACAGTGATTCAATGCACCACAGACTCAGATGGTGGGGATGTGCCTGATGTACGCACAGTCAAGACAATTAAGTTACATTAATCACATTTGAGTCAATTACAGTTTGAGAGATTTGGGATTTGTTTTATGAAAGAAGCAGGTTTGCTTTGCATACCAGTTACCATAAGGAATTTCTAAAGCATCTCCTTTGATGATCAGGGCATTAGACCAAATCAGTCAGCCACTACTCAGCCCATTGAGTTCTACAACATAGTCTGCAGTTGCCTTATCTTTTAGTACAAAGCTGCAGTCCACAGACTACAAACACCAATATGCAGACAGATCAGATCAACATGGAATATTGCATGCTGAGATATGTAGTCTTCCCACACTATGCCTCCATATCAAAGATTAAGGCAGTTCCGGCATGCGGTTCCTAGAAAGCTGGTGTTGGGGCTTCTATGAAGTGCCAAGTTTTGTTTCTTTAAGTAGAATGCTAACGAACAAAATCTCATATTGCTATATCTCTGTAATGTACAACCAAATATGAAAGTGCATGTTTTCATTACTGTCGAACCAATATGATATTTGTAAAGATCACTCTGTTCACTCTGCTTCTATGTTACATCCCTTTCCCACACCCTTTGGTCAGTCTTGCCTGTTTGGCCTGTAAGCTCTTCAAAAGCTGGGACATCAACTGCTCCATACAGTGCCAAACCCAGCCTTGGCTAATCACCGGGTATTAGCACAGTGAGCATATGAAATAATAATGATTAGCTATGAGAAGAAAGCTTCAAGCTCTGAGCATAGGTGCAGGAAATAGGAGTGCGGGGGAGAGAGGTGATGCAGCCCCCCCATATTTTGGGCATCCTGGCCATATGCCCCTGCTGCCCAAGGTCCTGGCCACCCGGCCCACTGTTCTCCAAGGACTCTGCTTCCAGCTCTGGGTCCTACTTGGCTGCCAGCCCCAGTTCCTGCTGGGCTGCCATCCTCACACATAGGGGCTCAGCTGCCAGCCCTGCATCCCCCCTCGCTGGCTGTGCATGTGTGAATTGTCTCAGCAGCCAGCCTTGGGTCCCACTTGGCTCCTGGACCTGCCATCAGCCCCCACCACCAGGGCCTGCAAGCAGGGTGGGTGCTGCAAGCCCTGAGATCCTGGCCACTGGCCCCACATGCAGGGTTCAGGGGCATGGACAAAGGTAAATGGGGATACTGCTCAGCACCCCCACTCCAAAAACTGTTCCACACCACTGACCCTGAGATTCATCCTCTCTTTCTTCCTCTAGCCCTCTGTAAGTGACTGAACTCTGTTAAAGGGGCCCGACTCCTTCCTACTATTTTCCCATTAGATTACTGTCATCCAGAAGGAACAGAAGCTACTAAAGCAAGGGGATATTAAAATAATGGGGATTATGGATGTAAATTCCACACATTCTGAAGGGAGACAAGAACACTATCATAGCTTCTTATTTTCATGATTCTGGTTGACTAAAGCAATATCTGATGAACAACAGTGATTTGGTACAATTGTCTGCCCAAGTCCACAAAACAAAACATGCTCTCATTGCACAGTATTTCCAGCCTACAAAATATACAAGTAAAGATTTACACCTGCCTGAAAAAGATACCAGAAAGTCGAGTAAACCATATTCATGCAACAGTTCTCTATAATAGACAGGAAACTTAATGAACTTGTGAAATATTGCTGGAAGCTGAAAGAGCACCTCGATTTCAGTAACCTTTCCATCCGCTGGCCAGTATTTCACAGCCACGACTTCACAAAAGTAAGAGGTACAGGAAACTTAGTTTTTATACTTAGACCAACAGAAACAAAATATTAGTTCCCCACTGTAGTTCAGTGTTTACAAATAAACTGAGTTTTAAAATTTGCAGGTCTTCTTGGATTGTTTTAACCTCTTGCTGCGTGGACGGCCTGAAAACTTGATTTAAGATTCATTACATGGCTGGAGTCAATGTATGTAGCTGGAGTTGAGTATTGTAAGTCACTTTTCCCCTTAAGCGTAGACCAGGCCAATGTGACCAGCTCCAGCTTCCAGACATTGGATCACCTTTCTCCACTAGCTCCTTAGAAATGATCTTTCTAGGTCAGCAAGAAAGCATAGTGGTGCTGGAGCACTGTTTGGGAAGCTTCCATTTTGCACCTTTGCTGCAAATAAAGAGGATTTCACACACTCTCAATTCAGTTCCTTCCACCACCTCTAAACTGATAATCTTGTGTTAAAGAAAGAAAAGATTAATAGAATAGCAACATCATAAGAAGAGCATGGAGACAAAGAATGTTAAACTATCAAGAAATCTCTTAATTAATATTGATAGTAAGGAAATTTGTATCAATTACTTAGCTCTTTCCTCCTGATTTCTGAAACAGAAGTCTGGTGAAAGTTAAGAGACCTAAAACTTAGGAAGAGCACCTTTTGCTCAAGCAATATAACTGACTTTATAATGTAAACTACTGAACCTGAACTAAAAAACCTTAGCTAATCAATCACCTGATGGCTCACATCTGTGTAGGCAGAAATAAACAGAGCAATATTTAGAACTGAGGATACTCTCAGCTGTCAGCCTATTTCACAGAGCCAGGAGTTTGGACTAGCTGTTAGCATCAGCAAATCCTAGCTTTTGGCATCAGAGAGCTAAATTAGCTACTATGGCTGCTAGTCTGGGTTGTCACCTTTTGGTCTCTGTTTATTTTGGACTTTTGTTTGTTTTTAACTGTTCAAGATGGTAAGAAAAATAATAAAACTAAATTCCCTCATGGTTGATTTTAATCCAGTTGCTCCATGAAAGAGCTATCAAAGAACATATACAATACAATATATATTACATTTCATTTCAGAAGGATTTTAGCAATCCCTAAACTTCCCGTGGCATCTTTTTGACAACTTAATTGCTTTCTAGCAGTAACTAAATCAAACCACACCATCATCAATGAAGACTCTCTAATGTAACTCAAGGAGATTCAGCACATGTGATCTATTAAGTATCCAATAGCCAATCTTATAAAAAAGTCACAAATACAAATATTAGAAATTTCAGTTTTCACTTGATATGTGTCCTTAATTTTATTGTTTTTCTTTATCTACTTTAAGGCTATAAAGTCCTATAAAAATTCAGCTTCACATGTTTATTTAAATTGTTCCCCATTAACATCAAATGCAAAAATTAGAACAAATAAGTTTTCATTAGGAAAAACACATAAAAATGCTTAAAACATACACATACATTGTTGGTTTGATGTGCAAAACTGAAACTTAAAATCAACACCAGAACATAGGACCACAAATCAAATGTCAAAACTATTAAAGTAGTCCCTAACCTAAAACCCAACCCCGCACACACAATAAGAGAGTTAGCCATGCATGCAAGCAGTTCTATTGATTCCAATGGAATTACTCAGGCAAGTGAAGAACATGTTTATATGTTTACAGGATCCAAATGTCTTGGTAGAGACTTCTGCTGACGTGGCTCAGTTAGCATTATCTGCAGTCTTCTGCTAGTTATGAGATTGCATTCTATTTTTTCCAAAGAAGATCTGGCCTCAGTCAATGTCTCCAAATGGGATTATTGTGACACAATATACTCTTGGCTTCCAGGGATCATCTAAAGCTACAACTGATGCAGACTTACCTTTGAGCAACACAGGCTTCCAAGAGCACATTGTGCTTATATGCTGTTTATCACATAAGTTCCCCATTAATATCAGCTATTTTTGAGCAAAAACTCGCAGAAAGTGGTAAGCAGTGAGGTGGTAAAGTTTGCAGATGATACCAAACTGTTTAGGATAGTCAAGACAGAAGCAGACTGTGAGGGACTCCAAAAAGATCTCACCAAACTGAGTGATTGGGCAACAAAATGGCAAATGAAATTTAATGTGGATAAGTGTAAAGTAATGCACATCGGGAAAAATAACCCCAACTATACGTACAGTATGATGGGGACTAATTTGGCTATGACAAATCAGGAAAGAGATCTTGGAGTTATCGTAGACAGTTCTCTGAAAACTTCCACACAGTATGTAGCGGCGGTCAAAAAGGCAAATAGGATGCTAGGAATTATTAAGAAAGGGATAGAAAATAAGACCCAGAATATCTTACTGCCCCTGTATAAAACTATGGTACGCCCACATCTTGAATACTGTGTACAGATGTGGTCTTCTCACCTCAAAAAAGATATTTTGGCCTTGGAAAGGGTTCAGAAAAGGGCAACTAAAATTATTAGAGGTTTGGAACGGGTCCCATATGAAGAGACGTTAAAGCGACTGGGACTTTTCAGTTTAGAAAAGAGGAGACTGAGGGGGGATATGATAGAGGTATATAAAATCATGAGTGGTGTGGAGAGGGCGGATAAAGAAAAGTTATTAATTAGTTCCCATAATAGAAGAACTAGAGGACACCAAATGAAATTAATGGGTAGCAGGTTTAAAACTAATAAAAGAAAGTTCTTCACACAGTGTTTAGTCAACCTGTGGAACTCCTTGGCAGAGGAGGCTGTGAAGGGTAGGACTATAATAGAGTTTAAAGAGAAGCTAGATAATTTCATGGAGGTTAGGTCCATAAAAGGCTATTAGCCAGGGGATAAAATGATGTCCTTGCCCTCTGTTTGTCAGAGGCTGGAGAGGGATGGCAGGAGACAAATCGCTTGATCATTGTCTTCGGTCCACTCTCTCTGGGGCACCTGGTGCTGGCCACTGTCGGCAGACAGGATACTGGGCTAGATGGACCTTTGGTCTGACCCAGTACGTCCATTCTTATGTTCTTATGAGTGTCCACACCTCAAGTGCGTTCTTGCGCAAGTAAATTGACAGAACGGAGAGTTTTTTGCACAAGAGTTATTCCTCTTTCTATGAGAGCTCTTGCACAAAAAGGTGTGTGTGGACAGGGAACTGCCTTTTTTTGCGCAAAAAACCCCTATCAAAAAAAGCACATTTGCCCTGGTGGCCATTCTGTGATTAGCTATCAGTGCTTTCTTTTGAGAGAGCATCCATGCAGTCTGGATGCTCTCTTGCACAAAAGCACATCACTTTTTTATGAGCTTTTGTAGTGTGGACACTCTCTTGCACAAGACGTTTTTGCAGAAGATCTCTTCCACAAAAAGCTTCTTGAAGACATAGCCTCTTAGTCACACAAAGGAAGACTAACCAAAAAGCTCATCTTCTTGTAAAGAGCCATGGGAGAAGGATCCTGGTTTATAGAATCTAGGATTGCTGATGTGCCCATTTTGCCATCAGGCAGCTCTGCAGTGCTATATCCAATCTCTGTGGAGATTAGCTATTGCAGGGAGAACACCACAAAGGGTCTAGGGCAACAGCGCTCTGTTATATATAGCTCTTCTGCTTCATGCATGCTCACTATTTAATCCCAGAGGATTCCCCTGGAAGTTTTCAGGGGAGAATAGCTCAGTGGTCTAGGCATTGGCCTGTTAAACCCATGGTTGTGAGCTCAAATCTTGAGGGAGCCATTTAGGGATCTGGGGCAAATGTGTCAGGGATAGTACTTTGTTCTACTGTAAAGGTAGGGGACTGGACTCTATGACCTTTTAAGGTCCCTTCCAGCTCTATGAGATAGGTGTATCTCCATATATCTTTTATTTATCTGGGCAACCATGAAGAGTTCAGACCTTATTTTGCTTTCACATTTCCATTTTTTGGTGCCAGCCCGACACTGACCCTGGCTTTTGCCTGTTGATTCTAGCCTTAATGATTGCTCTTTCCCCTTTACACTGACTATTGTCCTATGGTTATCCCTGACTTTTGACCACCAGCCCATTTGTGATCTCTAGGCCAGTCTGCTTACATCCCAGTCTACTGCCCTCAGACGTGCAAATGCAAAAGCCAATTATTTGAGCTTGCTTATTATAAAATCACCTCTGTGATTCAGGGAAGAAGATAGAGAAGACACTCACATGCACTGTATTTTCCATAGACTGAGGTGGATTGGGAATCCTGTAACGTGAATGGCATACATGTCACTGTAGAGGCTGTTTTGCCCTGGCAGAAATACAGATACCCGGTAATGCAAGTGATATCAAAACCTGAACAGGATGGATAATCTATAAGAAAAAACCTACCAGAAACTGCCACTCTCCTCTACTTAAGTGAAACGAGATACTTTCAAGCAGCACATTCCACCCAGAGAACAAAACCCTGAATTCTGCAGTGAAAATTTTGCCACGTCTGTGCATTTTCCATTCAGCTGAATGACTGTGGGTGCCATTAAAATGTCAACATGATTTGACTTTACCAAGTTGATAATAGCATTCACTCTACTTATTATGGCAAAAAGCACAAATGCTATGGTAAAATTCAGTAGGGAAAATGTCGCCTCCTTATATATTGAAATGTCACCCACTGTAACAAGGAAAATCAATAAGACAGATAAAGCTGTAATATGAGTCAGCTACATAAGATTAATGACAAACTTCAATGCTGCAGGCATTTTCAAACTTGGTTGCCTGAGGTAAAACCGCCTTCAACAGCTAAATAAGCAGCTTGATTTTCAGAGCCCTTAAGACTGACTGCAAGGGAAGCCGTGGGTGCCCCTCTCTCAAAAATTAAACCATTTATTTGGGTTTACAGATACTGATGTAGGTACATTACTTTAGAAACCCATTTCAAACATTTTAGCCTCTGCTCTCAAGTAGGAAATGGACAGTAATATCATGCAATTTAGAAAGCATTAAAGATATCAAAAGAAGAGAAATCCTGCACTTGGTATAATGAGATGTGTGTGTGGGGGGGGGGGGGGGGGGGAGGGGAGAGCGGACAATCTTTCTTTTTCGTATGTCCAGGACATAAATTTGCAGTGTCACTATCTACACATATCATTGATAATCAACAGAAGAATAAAAACCCCAGATACTTTAGTGTACCACGCCAAACATTATATATCATCTTTGCTTTGAAAAAGCAGCAAATAAAATCCTTGCGTGTGATGTGGACATGATTATCATCATCATCATCAGAAGGATTATAATTTCGATGATTTTGAAGCACAGTTAAACATGGTCGTCAAACTGAGGGAGTTAAAATTAAGAAGGAAAAGGTACTTTATTTTAAAGTTCCAAAGAAGGTAATTCAAAGGATGGAAGAAAAAAAATAGTGTATAAGCCATAAAAATGTAGTTACCAGCAATCTTCCATTTTACATGTCTGTCTGCCAATACATATAGTATGCCTGTATAACTTGCTGAGAACCTCTGAGTGACATAGGACCCTTTGCAAGGGTTCCCAATTTATTTATTTATTTGCAACTCTCTCACACTTCAGACCTGACAAACTCACTACCCAAAACAAATTTCACAGGGTTTTTATCCATAAGGAGTAACACATAAGGTATTTATAGAAAGCTTGTATGTTGTCAAGATTCATAATGATTATAAGACACACATATGGGTAATATGTAAGAAACAATGTATTAATATTGAAAGAATGTTTTTATGGAGTTGTGGTAGAAATTAGATATCAAGAGGTAATGTGTTCTCGTGATGAAAAACAAGAGGGAATTGTCATTCCTCCCTAATCAGAATAAAGCAAGATTCTACTTTGTATCCTTCCCACATCCAGAACAGTTAATGGAAAACCCTTAAAGACAATTGTAAATGACTGAAACTTGTCAGAAGGGAAAAAAGAATAGTATAGCTGGTAGGAGATGGTCCTAGCTATGAATGAAGACAAAATACTGTTCCAGTATAACAGAGTGTATTTCCCTACCCTGTTATACTGGAACAGTATTTTATCTTTATTTGTACCCTTTAACTGAGGAAATGCCTTAAGAAGCAAAAAGGGCTTTCATGAACATTTGGATACTGATTTTTATGAAACCAGCCAGCTCTGCAATGGACTGAACTTGGATTGAGGGCAATCTATTTTGTTATATCCGAAAGCTAACTATAGATAAGTGTAGGTCCAAATTCCCATTTTAGGATTTTGTTTTGTGTTACCAGTTACAGTATTTCCATTTCTTTCTCTCACTTATAATTAAATCTTTATGCTTTCTCAAAGAAGCCTTTTGTTTTATTATACAAGCTCATGAGAGCTGTGTGGTTTACAGGAGTGCAGGTTTAAGATAAAACTGGTTAATTAGTGTACACTGCACTTTTGGAGCAGAGAATCTGGAATTTTTGTGAGAATCAGGGGCTTGACACCACAGAGAATGATACATATGGACTCAGGGATTGGGGTGCACTTATTATGAACCTGAAAGTTAGCTTTCCATAGCTCAGATGAGAGAGGGGTTAAGGGACTAAAAAGCTGCTGGTGTTAAGGAGCTGACATCCAGACACCACATTTAATTCCTCTAGCTGGTGGCAGGGGGTAATAAGGTGACTCTCAGTCCTGGGTGCCCAACATTCATTACACCCTGCAATATTAAGCAATGGTTTCAGTTAGAAGAAAAAGCACCCTGAATGCTTTTTGTCAGTGGATATCTGAACTTCAACTTTACTTAGCTATTTTGTTATGTAGGTGACAGCTACCTAATGAAACCACATTTTAAAAGCATAAAGTGAAAAGTCCATATTGGATATTATTAGTGCATCATTCCTTTCATGTGACTAATAGAAAGCAGTAACTGCTAAATGACATCAGTCAAATATAATGATTTGTTATTGGTTCTGTCACTTGCATTTAAGTGCTAGCCTTTCTCCCTGTGTTCAGCTATTCACAACTGGGCACCACATATCTACTGTCTGTCATTCTGAGGTTATCTTTGAACTGTCATTATCTGATATCATATTTATACAGTGTAGCTCATAAAATACCTTTTTCTCACTCATCAACACTTTCCAGTGCCATGTCAGTGCCGGACAGGATATTGTACAAAGGATTCTAGCTTGCTAAATTGGTTGGGGAGATGTCAGTGTTGTCTTGTGGAAATCAAATGGATGTATTTATCTGCAGACAAAATAACTGAGCATATATTTATTGCTGTTTTGATTCACACTTTTTAGATTTTTTTTCAGGAATAGAATGAACTACGCACTCTTATCCTAGACAGCAGTACATACTCAAAAAAGCAATATTATCTGTATACACAAGAGAAAATTTAAATCTTGATGTTACATGATAAAAATATACAAGTGCAAAAAGAATATTATCGTATTATTCTCCACATTATGTCACCCACAGCAGAACTTTATATTTAATAAAAGAGATACTATAAAAGTTAAATGCTTTTAAAAAATCTTCAGGAATTAGTAATTGGAAGGCTCCCAAAGCACTTTTGTATTTCATGCTGAGATGCACAGAGAGTTGTTCATATTTAATTGAAAATGTGTTAACATTACAATTTCAAAGGGATCCAGAGTAATGGGAGTTTTCCTGAAAATTCAAACCCAGGCTTTCAATGTTTCCTGTTGTGCAGGAGAAAGATCTCATTTTAATGGAATAAATTACAGAAATGGACCTAAAGAGGGCAATTTCTTCATTCTTCAGTGAAATTGGTGGGAAGTAAAATGGTGTATAATTAATGTTTTCCCTTCATTTTTAAAAACTTTTAAAGATTAATGCTCTCATCCTGCTGCATGTCACTGTAAACTTGATCAAAAGAGAAAGTTACTCACCCTGCAATAACTGAGGTTGCAGAAGATGTGTCTCTTCATGGGTGCGCTACTGTGGGTGCAACAGCGCCCCCTGTGCCTAGGATCAGAGAACTTCATCCGCAGTGCCCATTGGACCGCACATGTGCATCTTCTCCATCTCGCACTGTGAGCAGCACCTATATATAGTCCTTTGCAGTCTCACCACCCCTCAGTTCCTTCTTTGCCGCAGAGCTTAGATTTGAGTTCTGCAGCAGAGGATGTGGGGGAAGGGCAGGCAAGGGTGCACCAATAGGGGGACACACCTCAAAGAACCTCGGTTACTGTCCAGGGTGAATAATCTCTTCTTTTGAGGGATGACCCTGTTGGGGACTGGAAAGCAGTGCCACAGTTGGAAAGCTGGGGCTTCCGAGTAGCATTCACTGCAGAGGATAGGATGATATGTCCTAGGAGACCAGGATGAATAATGATGTAGTAATGGACAAAAGTGGCCACTGATGCCTGTGTGGCCACTTAGCGGATGTCAACAACTGGGATGTAATCAGGAAAAGCAATCGAGGTAGAGTGAGTGAGTGGCAAGTGCTCTGGGCTTCAGGAAGAGGTTGTCATCTGGGTAGTTGTTAAAACAAATGTATACGCTGCAAGATCCAATTGGACAGGCATTACTTAGAGGTGGCTGCTCGCTTGGATCATTCAGCACTTGAGAGGAATAAGTATGATTATATTTGGAAATGTTAGTTTTGTCCAGAGAGAAAGCTAATACTCATAGCACATCCAGGATGTTCATCTGTGTGAGGCTTTCGAACAAAGGAAGGAATGTGGATAGCTCGATTGAAATGGAAGGGTCAGATAGAGGCAACAGCTACAAGAAATGCCATTTTCATAGATAAGTGCATAGAAGAGAACATTGTCATTGGTTGGAATGGAATCCAGTAAGAAAGCATTGGACAAGGCTAGGGGTTGGATGCTATATGTGAAGGTAAAGCTTTTGGAGGCCCTTCAAGAAATGTGTTTTGAGAGGGTATGGTAGGACCTGATTACCCCTCCTTATATTAAATCAGATCATGACTTGAACCTTTGGTAGGGAATAGATGGAGTGCCTATATTGAGCAGGTATGAAGATCGAATACATGTCTATCTGGCAGTAAAAGATCATGATTGTTGCCACACGCACATGGATAGAGCTGGCAGATAATCCCAGTTATTTAAGCTGTAAAATATAATCCAGGAAAAATAGCAGTGGAGCATTCATTGCATCAATCTACAAGAGTTATACCAGCATTAGAATCTAGTCTATTTGTGGACATAAGTGCATCTAGTCATGTTGTATCTGGTATTCAAGGCTACCTCTTTAAGGGTACGTCTAGACTATACCTCTCTATTGACAGAGAGATGTAGATTAGGCACGTTGAAATTGCTAATGAAGCAAGGATTTAAATATCCCATGCTTCATTAGCATAAACATGGCTGCCGCTTTTTTCCAACACAGAGCATTTTAAAAAAATGGCAGTCTAGATGGGGATCTGTTGAAAAATAAACCCTTTTTCGACAGATCCTGTAGACCTCATTTTTCAAGGTCTTCCACAATATTCTTGCCAGCAAGCTAAGGGAGTATGGATTGTATAAATGGACTGTAAGATGGATAGAAAGCTGGCTAGACTGTCAGGCCCAACGGATAGTGATCAACGGCTCGATGTCAGGTTGGCAGTTGGTTTCTAGCAGAGTGCCTCAAGGATCGGTTCTGGGACCAGTTTTGTTCAACATCTTTATTAATGACCTAGATGAGGGGATGGATTGCACCCTCAGCAAGTTTGCAGATGACACTAAGCTAGGGGGAGAGGTAGATACACTGGAGGGCAAGATAGGGTCCAGAGTGACCTGGACAAATTAGAGGATTGGGCCAAAAGAAATCTGATGAGGTTCAACAAGGACAAGTGTAGAGTCCTGCACTTGGGACGGAAGCATCCCAAGCATTGTGACAGTCTGGGGAAAGAATGGCTAAGTAGCAGTGCAGCCGAAAATGACCTGGGGATTATAGTGGATGAGAAGCTGGATATGAGTCAACAGTGTACCCTTTTCGCCAAGAAGGCTAATGGCATATTAGAGTGCATTAGGAGGAGCATTGCCAGCAGATCCAGAGAAGTGATTATTCCCCTTTACTCAGCTTTGGTGTGGCCACATCTGGAATATTGTGTCCAGTTCTGGGCCCCCCACTATAGAAAGGATGTGAACGCATTGGAGAGGGTTCAGCGGAGGGCAACCAAAAAAATTAGGGGGTTGGAGTGCATGACCTATGAGGAGAGACTGAGGGATTTGGGTTTCTTTTGTCTGCAGAAGAGAAGAGTGAGGAGGGATTTGATAGCAGCCTTCAACTTCCTGAAGGGAGGTTCCAAAGAGGATGGAGAAAGGCTATTCACAGTAGTGACGGATGGCATAACAAGGAGCAATGGTCTCAAGTTACAGTGGGAGAGGTGTAGGTTGGATATTAGGAAAAACTATTTCACTAGGAGGGTGGTGAAGCACTGGAATGGGTTACCTAGGGAGGTGGTGGAATCTCCATCACTAGAGGTTTTTAAGTCTCAGCTTGACAAAGCCCTGGTTGGTTTGATTTAGTTGGGATCGGTCCTGCCTTGGGAAAGGGGTTGGACTTGATAACCACCTTAGGTCTCTTCCAGCTCTATGATTCTATGATTCTACATCTTTGTCGACAGAGAGGTGTAGTCTAGACACAGCCTAACTGTTTCCAAATAGAAACAAAGAGTCCTGTGGCACCTTGGGTCATGTCTACACTAGGAAATTATTTCAAAATAACTAAATTCGACTTAATTACTCCCAATTTCACAAAAATGAAATAGTCGGTCCCCATTATGGGGAAACCTCAAGATTAATCCAAGGGAGGCTCTGTTAATGTGGTTGTGCTACCTTTGACTTAGAACCCCAGAAAGCACTGCAGAGTAATTAGTTCAAATTATTCTGGGGAGTAGTCATTTTGAAATAGCAGCATCAGAGCATCCGTACTAATACTATTTCAAAACAACTACTTCAAAATGAGCAGTATTCCCTGAGAAAAGCAGGAGTGCAGATTGCGAAATAATGGGCTTGGTAGTGTTGACACTCTGCTTATAAATTCAACCTAAGAGGGGTTATTTCAAAATAAAACCATAGTGTAAACCAGGGCTCGGAGACTAATGGTACATCTACACTGCACACTTATTTCAAAATAAGCTATTCCAGAAGAAATACTTCAAAAAAACTTATTTCAAAATAGCACGTCCACACTATAGGGAAGACTCAAAATTAGTCCGAGGTAGGCTTCCCTAATGTGGACATGCTACCTCTGTTTAATTACTGAGTAATTACTTTCAATGGCCCTGGGAAGGAGCTATTTTGAAATAGAAGCAGTGGAGCGTTCTCCCTAGTGCTATTCTGAAATAGCTGTTTTGGAGTAAGTGTTATTCCTCATGGAATGAGGTTTACCAATTTCGAAATAAGCTGTGTAGATGCTTCTATTGTTATTTCGAAATAACGGCTGTTATTTTGAAACAACTGTGCTGTGTAGACACACTCTAAGGGTATGTCTACACTACCACGCTAGTTCGAACTAGGGTGGTTAATGTAGTCATACGAACTTGCAAATGAAGCCCGGGATTTGAATTTCCCGGGCTTCATTTGCATGTTGCCGGGCGCCACCATTTTTAAATGTCCGCTAGTGCGGACTCCATGCCCGTGGCTACACGCGGCACAAACTAGATAGTTCGGATTAGGCTTCCTCGTTCCACGAGGCGTACAGATAGTTCGGAATAGGAAGCCTAATCCGAACTATCTAGTTCGTGCCGCGTGTAGCCACGAGCATGGAGTCCGCACTAGCAGACCTTTAAAAATGGCGGCGCCCGGCAACATGCAAATGAAGCCTGGGAAATTCAAATCCCAGGCTTCATTTGCAAGTTCGTATGACTACATTAACCACCCTAGTTCGAACTAGGGTGGTAGTGTAGACATACCCTAACAGATTTATTAGGGCATAAGCTTTCATAGGTAAAACCCACTTCATCAGATGAACTAGAGTGGAGTTTACAGAGTCATGGCAATATATAAGGACAACAAAAGAAAGGGGGTACTTGTGTAAATGAATAAATCAAGTCTGTGTAGAAGTGGGTTCGAGGGAAGGGTTTTGAATTGGACTACCGCGTGGTGACCGACCATGAATATGCTAATCAAGCGTGGGATATTTAATCCCGCGCTTCATTAGCAACTTCGGTATGCTTCATTTGCCTACCTAGTTCAAACTAAGGGGCAAGTGTAGACATACCCGAAATGTGGATATCAAGAGAGGGGAAATTGCCTTTTTTAGTACATTAACCAGTTAAGATCCTTATTCATTTGTGAGCTGATAGTATCAGTTTTGGATGGGGCCTCGACTTCAACAAGACAGCTGTCTAAGTATTAATACTATCAATTTAGGATTGAATAAGGATCCTAACTGGTAAACACACTATAAAGGCACTTTTTTAATCCCAGGGGATCCAGGCATAAAAGTGAGTGAAAAAGCTTCCTGTCTGGAAAGGTGGGAAGTGGGGAAATGAGAAGATAAACTATGAAGTGACATGAAAACAATGTTATTAAGTCACAGGAAAGAAAGAGAAAGTACCAAAACTGATAGGTAAGGCACTATCTAAAAAGGCAAAGGGAGAGGGCTCTGCTGTGCATTCTGGTCCAGACCAAGAGGCTTGACCGGGCTGCACAGTGCTAGATGTATGTCCCATTCATGGTGCAAGAGGAGGGAGGTGCCTGTGCGCAGCCTGAGCTGCACTGTTGATGAAGATTGCTGATCCCAGCTGCAGGGTGCCCCATCCTACCTAGAGTGGAGCATCCCAAGGACATCACTCAAAGGAGAAAGTGTTGTTTCCACTAATTTCAGATCTTAGTAATTAGATCAAGGAAATTTACAAATACTTAGTAATGCCATTATCATTTAAAACTCTAAAGAAAAGCAACAGATTTTCTTCCCCTATGTTTCACAATTTTTGTCTGTGGCAGAATTATACATACCTCTAATGCTAAAATTATGCCCCCCCTTAATGGTCCATTTTATGAAGTATGGTTTATTACTGTAACTAGAACAAGAAGGATATCATACAACAGCATTGCAAGGAAGCGTATATTTTATTTGGGACTTCATTAACTATGCATATATGTAACAGGAATACAAACAAAGGCTGTGACTCTGAAAAGCAAACCACCCACACAGATGCTCACAGCTGCACATAATCCCTTTGTGACCATGGCAAGAGAATTCCTGTGCAGAATCAGGGTCAAGTCTCCCAACATTGAGCACTGACTCCTATTTAAGTACAGCTGATTATTACACACGTGAAGTTCATTTTAGATAATCATACTTTCACTCCTAGTATTTTTCTCTTTATATTTTTTAAAGTTTAAAATTTGGCTAGGTCTCAGATAAGCTTATTCATAGAAGATTATATTTACCAATATATACTTTAACAGTAAAATCGGTCCTCCAATCGGTTGAAATACTAATAGGTCTGTTCCCTAAGCCAATCGGAATGGTTTAGATCAATAATACTACTGGGAGCAATTGACACTCAGCAGCACCACCATCCATAAATTAAATGATTACATCTGTGCTATTTATTCTTTATAATGTAAACAAAGTTATGGTAATGGACCATTGTCACTGGATCAATGTCCCCTGCTTAGAAAATAAATTCCTCAACACTTATGCAGCAGCAGGAGACCAGTATTGTACACCAACATTCTAGTCCATTCTCTCCTAATTACAGCAATGTCAGTTAACGATGCTATGGTGAAGAATTGCGGAGTGTCTTTTATAACATGTTTCCCTCTGTTTCATACCTTTTATTCTTTACTGGAGGCAGGTGCTGGTTTATCAGAGTACAGAGTGACAGAGAAACAGTTGCACGAGGTGAAATGTACCCAGGATGCCGATGCCGACTGAGGACACCACGTATGTACTAAGTAGGACCTTGGTGCAGCCCGGCGAACAGCATAGAGGTCATAAGCTTACATGTAAGTAATATTCACACCTTCTGCAAGTCATGGGAAAGGCCATGTCTACACAATGAAGAAGACTGACCCTCTGGAAGACAATCTTCTAGCGTTCGATTAAGTGAATCTGCTGTAGACCTCTAAATCGAATACTCAGGGCAGCCCCTGCTGCCATCCAGTACCCCTCTTTCTCCAAAGAGTAAGGAAATCTGACAGGAGCATGTGGTCCCGTCGGCTTCCCGCAACGTAGATGCCATAGCGACTTGGCGTCAGGTCGGCCGAATCCAGCTATGCATTTTGCATAGGTGGATGGCATACCATAAACCAGCCTTCCTGTCTAGTATAGACCAGGCCTTAGACTAGTTAGAAGATCAGCAACTGGAACAAATCATTTATGTGAATCTAATGTCATCAATATGAAGTGGCCTTGTGATATTGGTCTAAACCTTGGGCAGTGACATGTATTGTTTTATCTATCACTAAACAAAGAATTTAATAGCTCCATCATTCAGCTTGACTGAAAAATAGAGAACATATCCAACATCTTCAGTGATATCCATGACTGTCCACAAATTAAAGACATTTATTGCGCCCTCCAATAAAATATTAACATTTCAATCTCTCTACTGTAAATATTCAGAATATATAAGATTTCATGCCAAAACTGCTTCTTTAAATTGATGAATTTGACCTTTAGAATAATTAATACACATATTCATTTTGGTAAATTCATATTAATAACAAAAATATGTTAAAGATTATAAATTCAAACACTTAAAACTTAAAAAATGTCAAAATTTTCCATGGAACCTTACCTTCCACCCCCTCTGTGCACTATGATACAGCCTTTAATTACATGATCATATATTATTTTTTCCTAGGAACTACATGTAGGACAATAATCATTTTACCCATTTTATAGCAACTGAAACATTCACATTTTCCTCATAGAACAAAATTACAGTAGTCATTTAATCTAGGATATGTAAAAATAAATAAATCCAAAAACTCTCTTTTGATACACTGTTAATTTTATTTCTTCCCTCTGTTTGATCTTAAAATAAGTCAAATAGGTTCAATTCCTATACATCACAGTGGATTATAAAAATGATCTGATCTATGAAATGTCTAGAAATTGGTAGTGTAATATAGTTCTTCATAATTTCAGATTTATATGTTCAGTATTTTGTAATTTCAAAGCTCTAATAGTCTTTCTGACATTTGAATAGCCATAAGGACATTTAAGCATACAAATTACATAGTCAGTAAACTTTCATATCAAAAGAGTTTCCTATGTGCTAATGCTCAGTTAAAATAGATATCTTATATCATACTGTTAAAATTATTATATATATTAAGCAAAACTCCCAAATGTTGATAAAATACATTCTCTTTTTATATAATCAATAGAATCAGAAGAAATCAACCCATCATGCACATTCTTAGTTCTCTTCCAGGAAATCAATGACGGTTCCTTAAATGAACAAACTGTTTATCCAAATGATCCAATCTAGGTGTCCCTAGCCTCTGTTTGCCAGAAGCTGGGAATGAGCAACAAGGAATGGATCACTTGATTATCTGTGCAGTTCATTCCCTCTGGGGCAACTCATATTGGACACTGTCCAAGACTGGATATTGGGCTAGATGGACTTTTGGTCTGACCCAATATGGCCATTCTTATATTCGTTTATTTTTATTTTATATGTGACTATTTGATCCCAATACTTACATCTCTACGCTTTGTTAAACACAGATTCATTGATTTCATATCTCAGTGCTGTGTGGTAAGTGGAGTGATGACCTTAAGTGGAACTGGTAAACTGGGGTGTTTCTTTGGTAGCATTGAACTAGTAAATATTGCAGTTTTCCAGGAGAGCAGAGTGGGGCATCCCAAAGAGACACTCAGAAAGCTCAAGGATTAAGCTATGACAATCATTAAGTTGAAAAGTAACAGTGGAGCCTGTGTGACAAGAGGGAATCACCTGTATTGCATGTGGAGATGGGGAAATGACACATAGTGAGCATAGAGAAGGCTTCCTCTGGCTAAAATCAGGTGGTAGTGAGGTGCCTCAGAACCCTAGATTTCCCTGGGAAGCATCAGAAATTCCTATTCAGTAAATCGCTTAAGCACATGCTCAGCCTTAAACTCATGCATATGGAATTAATGGAATTTTAAAATGTTTTATGTTGAGTATGTGATTACAGTGTTGTCTTCAAGTCATCATTGTCAAGTCCAAGTCGAGTCTCAAGTCACTACAGTTCAAGTCTCAAGTCGAGTCTCGAGTCCCTAAAGTCACTTTTGAGTCAAGTCCAAAGTCAAGTCTTAAGTCTTAATTTAAAAAATGTCAAGTCACATTTATACAAGCCATCAATATCGGCATTTTCGGACAATTTTTTCACTAAGTCTATTTAACAAAATTAGCAAGTCTCAAGTCAAGTCTTAAGTCACAAACAATGAACCCAAGTGGACTCTCAAGTCAAGTCACCTAGGCGACTTAAGTCGGACTCGAGTTCAAGTCGTGGGACTCGAGTCAGCAACTCGGTGTGATTAAGTATTTTTCTAACTTGGGACCTGATTGTATAAATAAAGAGAAATTTTAAAGTATCCAATTTACTTATAGATGTGCTTGTCAAACACTGAAGTGGCTGCCGTCCCTCATGCTATTTCACCAATGCCAAAAAAGGACATCCACTTTTTACATTAGATAATGAAAACGATATATTTCTGGTGGATAATTACAATTGTTAGTTTGAACTGGAGAAGCAGAAAAACACTAAAAGTTTTGTAATTGTAAATAAAGGACTTTTGCACTACTCTCTAGTACAGTATTTCTCAAAGTGATCCACGGATCCACTCTCAGAAACCTGCTAAGTGACTGCTCCGGTTTATTTACCAGCTCCACAGCCACGGAGCATCATGGCTCCCATTGACTCTGGTTTGCCGTTTGCAGCCATGGGAAGAGGTGGCCTGGCCCATGCCACTTTCCACGGCTCCCCTTGGCTGCAAATGATGAACCAGAGCCAATGGGAGCTGAGTTTCCGTGGCTGTAGAGACAGTAAATAAACAAACCGAGGCAGCCAGTCAGAGCCAGTCTTAGGGGTGGGCCATGACCACCTTTTGAATCCTGGTTACTCTCTGACCTTTTTTTTTTTTTGGCTTTACAAATTTTTGTCATCTGGTGAGCCAGGTGGTTGTCCGGGGCCGCCAATTGGTTAGGACCAGCCCCGTGACCAGTTAGCAGCTCTCTCAGAGTGGATCCATGGACCTCTTTGAGAAACACTGCTCCAGTGACTGGCAAAGAGAGGAAAAAAGTCTTAATGCTGCCTATATTTCTGGAGCTGAAGGCAATGGGTCTTATTCTTGTGTGGGTTGCCTGCCATGGGGAGGGGTCAAGGAGTGGAATGCTGTATGGTCGCATCATATGGAGTTCAACATTACTCTAACAGGCACCATTACAGCTGAATGACAACACCCCAACTTTGTCTCCTATATTCAACTATTCCACTTCTTTTTTACTTTGTTACAATAAAATTATTCTCTATTGTGCATGAAGCCATTAAGTGTACACACATTTTAATCCTAGACTGAGGATACAATACTCTTACCATGCCACCTGGAATGAACATACTTCAGGATGGCTGACAATGGGCCACCAGTCCTAATAGGCTTGAATTGGTAAGAGTTTGCTACACCCAATATGGTCACAACATAATTGTGAGTATAATAAACAAGTACACAAAAAACTCATCTGCAAATAAGCAAAATCTGGGGCTGAGGCAGTCTTAAATGGACCATCATTATGCAGTATATTTTAGCAGAGACGCTAAGGAATTAGGTGTGATAGCCATTATTTTGAGTGTGACAGGGCGTTTACCCTGCTCTGGCCCTTTAAGGGCAAAACCCCCAGCCTTGACTGAGGGCTGAGCTAGAAGCCCCAGCTGAAGCAGCTCTGCAAATGAGGGCCCAGCTGGGGGCTATATAAAGAAGGACTCCTGGAAGAAGAGAGGAGAAATGACTGCTGCTCTAGACAGAGAGCCGTAGGAACCTGACTTTCAGGGCCTGGAGGTAGAGCAGTGCTGAGGAAGGAAGGGTTTGAGAAGCTCTGGCCAAGGAAGCTCCCAGGCTGCAGGGACTGAAGCAAGGCCTGAGGCTACTAGGGCTGTAGAGAGGCAGCCATGGTAGGCAGGGCAGCAGGTCCACACCCCTCTGCCAGTGATGAGTGGCCATTAGAGACTGCAGTTTGCCCCGGAGGAAGGGGCTAGATGAACAGTGGCATCATGTTACTGAGGCAAGATGGGTACAGGGGCACTGGGTGTTCCCTGGGAGAAGAACTGGAGGCCCCTGGGGAGGGGAGGACCCTGGAGTGCCCAGCGGAGTAAACAACAGCTCCCCCCCAGAATGGGGTGCAGAGAGACCGAAGTGGGCACTGCCGGAAGGCAGTGTCTGGAAGAGGATGCTGTGGTCAAAAAGGAACACAGGGTGACAGCAGCTTGAGGGCGGCATCCAGTGAAACAAGCTAATTCCCAGAGCAACAAGCTGGAGGTGCCATACTGGTGAGTCGGCCTGTGATGGTGAATTCTGTAATTTATTCCATAGGCACTGTAGTGAAAATATACCTTGAAAATACAAGTCACATACTAGAGTAGATTCCATCCCTTTCTTTCAGATGGCTACAGCTCTTTCAAGAGTTCCCTCTCTGTGGGTACATTCTGTTCTAATTTGCATATCTTCTGATCACATTTTCAAAAGCGGGTCTTTTGAAAGTGAATGTAGTCTGGACACAGTTTTTTCAGGAAAAAAACCCCTTGTTTGAAAAAACCGCTCTAAAAAAGGAGGTTTACGTGGTTTTTTGCAAAAAACCAAGTCCAGATTCTTTCACTTTCAAAAGACCCACTTTCAAAAATGCAACCTAAGAAGATATGCAAATTAGCACTGAATTTGCATATCTCCTTTGAAAAAAAACATGTCGTCAAGACGTGCCCTGTTTGTCATCCCTGCTTACAGGCTTTAACATTGACAAGAGTTTTACAGTTGCTAATAATAACATTACTCACCCATAATGTTAACAATGATGAATTCTGGACTCGGCATTCCCTTCCCCCATTATTCTGCTGCTGCTAACGTGTTCCATAATTGGCCTGTCTGCAAGGGGTCCCCTGGCTTCCCCCTCAAATGATTTCCCTATAAAATCTGGGTTCTTGTTAACAGTTCCTGACATATAACTCCCACTGCTCCAAGGTATTTAATTCCCATTCTTATTAGGAATTGGAAAATATATATTCCTGCCTGTTAACAAACTAAAGAACATTTCAACTACAGGTCACAAATGCAAAGCATCCCATGCATCTCCCTTCTGGGGTGCTTCTAGACCATCAGCAGTCCCCTGGCTGGCAGCCCCTCAAACATTTCCCTTGACCCTACTATTCTGAAAGCAGCTGTGGCTGCCAGCATCCCTCTTATCTTCCTAGTAATCTAGGCCCAAAGGGGATGACAAATTTCAGAAGTTAACCCTTTCCTTGATCAGCCTCATGCAAAGTTTAAACTTGAAAAAGATAATGGTACGCTGTCAAGTGTAAGCATCTGTATTGCCAGGAATGCCACAGACTTCAATACCAGGAGGGAATTGGGCCCTTTGATTCTGTAAAACACATACCCATATGCCTTACATTCAGGAATTCCTTTGTGAAGACGAACTTTTTGCAAAAACCATTTACATAATACTGTATATTATTTTTATGCCTTTCAAGAAGTTCCCAAATTCTAGTCACCTTTAAAAGAACGCTTAAAATTTTCCTATCTAGCTAGGTATTTATACTTTCTCTATCATAGAGCATCTGTCCAAAGCACATTTATTAGTGAATTTATCCTTACAATATCTCTGTGATGTAGGGAAGTATCCATTGTGTAGGTGGAGATTATAGGAGTTACTCAAGATCACAAAGGAAATAGTGTCAGATTTGGGAACTCTACCCAGGAACTGAGTCCTTTTGCATTCCAGTTCATTGTTTATTCATCATAAGTCCTATAATTGCATTTTTTCACAGATCCTATAATTTGATTCACATTTTCCCTCAGAACATGCCTTTATGTAATTTTGTAGACTATAGACAATAAAAACAAAATATGATTCACAATAAAAAGATCCAATACATTGAATGTAAACAGAAAGCTAGCCTGGATTCATTATTTATGGATCATTTTCACCAGTTCTTTCATTTTAACTCTGAAAGTCTGTATAGTACAATTTGAATGAAACTTGCACATCAAGAGCAGTAAACAGCATGACCAATTAGTTCAGTTAGCTTTCTTGCATCAATATACTAAAAAGGTATTTCCCAGCTGATTGATGCATTCCTTTTTCATCATTGCCAGTTTGGATTAAATTATCTGCAACCATTTGCCTGTAGCTGCAGGATATAACCAAAAGGTGGTAGCATACTAGCCAGTTTTTCGTTTTGTTTCCACACTTTTTCTTTGCTTCAGTTTAGGAGTAGCTACCAAAGAAATGATGTATCTATAATAAAAAGTAGCAAATCTGAAGTCTGACAAAATAATGTAAATCACCTCCTGCTAAAAGTTGTCTGGGTGTGCACAGGTGCTTAGATGCTCTACATTTCAGGAGACAAATATGCCTAACTTGTCATTTAAATAAAATACATTAATCTGGCGTGTCCCTTTCACCTCTGACTGGACTGACTTACTATCCAATCTCCAGATAACTTAAGTGAAGACTGAAATAAAAAGGATTTTTAAAAGAAAAGTCAACTTGATTTCACAACTGCTGTATTTCAAAAACATGAAATACACATTGTGTAATGCATATAAGAATCTATGGTATAATGGCAAATTAACAATATGGCCTGGACACGGTATTGCTACAGCATATAAACAAACACATGAATTAATCAGAAACAATATCATATATTTAAAGGGATGTACATTTGTGACTATAGATATTATGTGCCTCTAAAAAGAAATTATATTCAGTTGATACAGTTAATAGTGTTTAAAGACTAATGCTTAATACCGGAATGTATGACTCAAGACTCAATGAAAAAATGTTACACACTTTTTCTGCCACTGCCATTCTCTGCATGCAACTAATAATAGAAGCTGGCAAAACACCATCAGCCATAATTCAGTCTCTCTAAGGTGGTGCATACGTATGCCCAGCAACATAACTGGATAGTATATATCTTAAGCAAGCCCACAGGCAGAACAATATCTAGCACACCCACCCAAGATAGATATACACGTAGGTTATGTCTACACTGGCGGGTTCTTGTGCAAGAACATCTTGTGCGGGAACACGTCCATACTGCCATGTGCGAAATGTGCTTTTACGCAAGAGCATCCATGACAGTGTGGACGCTCTCTTGCGCAAGAAAGCTTTGATGGCCATTTTAGCCATAGGGCTTTCTGGCGCAAGAAACCCCTGCCGTGCGTCCACACAGCTTACACCTGTTAGAAAAGAGCATAGCTCTTGTGCATGAAGCCCTCTCTTACCACGCCGTATTCTAAATCATCTTGCGCAAGAGCGGGTGGGCAGTGAGGACGCTCTGTGGAAGAACGGCTGATCTTGCGCAATAACCCACCAGTGTGAACATAGCCAAAGAGTATTTGCAGAACAGGTCTCCACCATCCTGTCCCATTCCTATCTTGCTCACTTCTGGCCTCTTGGCCCAAACTCATTCTCCTTGCCTACACCGTCCTAGTCTTCACTCCACAGGCTTACCAGTCCAGGTTCCTGTCCAAGTCTAGATGGGCTCCCTGAGTCCCAATTACACTCACACTTCCAGTCTCACTTCCCCCCAGCACCCAATCCCAGCTTCCTTGCTCTGTCAGTCTCAGGTCCCCCCACTTCCAGCTCCTAAGAAATCTCTCTCTCCAATCACTACACATGGGCTTGAAGTCCTGCTCTCACTCCCTGGGCTCCCTATAGAGTCTCAGTCGCTACCCACCCCCTTCCCAGCTCCTTGTCCTTGTCTCCTCCTCTTCCAGGCTCTTACCCAATATTAATGTTCTCCCACCCCACCCAACTGGGTCCCAGTCTTCCCATCTCCCTGCTCAGCCAGTCCAAATTAATCTTACCTTCTTCCTACCATCCCTTTCCCAAGAGACTTCTTGTCCCAGTTCCCTCCTTTTCCTCTCTTCCAGTCTAACTTTTGTCCCCTCTGCATTCTAATCTGATGGCTTCCTCCTCCATATTGCCAGAGGCGGGAGGGAAGGGGCGCTGTGTATACATCGGTGTTCCCTCTAAGCTGCACAGCTTCACAGATGCTATCAAATCCCCTCTCACTCTTCTCTTCTGCAGACTAAATAAGCCCAAATCCTTCAGCCTCTCCTCGTAGTTAATTTTGGTTGCCCTCCGCTGGACCCTTTCCAATGCATCCACATCCTTTCTGTAGCCGGGGGCCCAGAACTGGAGGCAGTGCATAATGACAAGGGTATAGAAAATTCAGTCATTTTCTGGGGATGCCATATATACAGTCCGATCACATGTGGAATCTGAAAGGGGATGCAACATGTTCAGTCACTTTGTAGGAATGGCACGTGCTCAGTGCTTGGAGGTTGGTGAGGACCCAAGCTTTACACATCTACAGTCAGTGTGTGTGAACTGTGATTGTACAAAGGCACATAAGTTGGCCAAATTTGAGTAGATTTTCCCAGGAACGTCAGAAGACACATCCCTGACACAAAGGCCATTCCCCAATCACATATCAGATCCCTGTTCCAACACATGGGGCACTAGAGCTGTTCAAAGGGAAGGCTGCCAGAATTAACAGACATTTACCTCCCCCCCTCATCCCACTTCTGTTCTGAAATTTGATTTGTCCTTTTCATATGTGTTCATTTTTTTGATTGTATCCTTTGGTATATATGGTCGTGCCAATTTTCTTCCACAATTTGATCTGAGGAAGTGGGTCTGGCCCACAAAAGCTCATCACCTAATAAACCATCTTGTTAGTCTTTAAACTGCTACATAGTCCTGTTTTTTGTTTCAGAATTTAACATAGGCAGTGTTTTTCTTCTAGCTTCATTCTCAGAAACAGCTGAGCCAGGCAGGCAGTAGGAGGGCTACTGGGGCTGGAGACAGAGGGCCCAGCTGGGCCAAAATGGAGCCAGTGGCAGGGAGGGGAGGTGGTCTGGGTGGTGGTGGTAAGGGACCTCCCCTGGTCCATAAAATTCCCTAGTGCAGGACCGGTCAGGTCCTGATGGTGCCAAACCAGGGAGGTCCAACCTGTACAAGGTTTAATGCCATTAATACAGTAGCCTGTAAGATATGGAGACAAAAAAAATAACATCTTCCAGTTTTCCTCCCTTCCGGACATCCTAGTGCACCTGGGTTTTTTTGTGTCTACCTTGACGATCATGTGTTCTTTGGGGCAGGGACTCTTGCTTTGTTTGTGCAGTGTCTAGTACAATCGGGCCTTGCCCTCTGACGAAATATCTACATTGCAGCTGGAAATGTGCCTTCCTGCTCAGGTAGACAGTTCACCCAAGCTTGGCTCAAGCTAGTGAGCTAAAACAAAAGTCTTATGACTATTGTGGGACTGGTGGCAGGTTGGGATACCCTTATTGAGCTGGGGTGGCTGGTAGGTCTACACTTGTGCCCTCTTTCGAGAGAGGGATGCAAATGAAGAGATTTGAAATTGCAAATGAAGCCAGGAATTAAATATCCCACACTTCATTTGCATATTCACATTATAGCACTACTTCGAAATAGCGCTATTTTGAAATAACAGGTGCTGTTAAGACACGGTTATTTTGAGAGGAAACCCTTCTCTCGAAATAACTGGTAAACCTCATCGTATGAGGATTAAGGGTTATTTTGAAAGAAGCGTTTTCTCTTAAAATAACCGCGTCTTAACAGTGTCTGTTATTTTGAAATAGCGCTATAATGCAAATATGCAAATGAAGTGTGGGATATTTAAATCCCAGCTTCATTTGTAAATTCAAATCTTTTCATTTGCATCCCTCTCTCAAAAGAGGGTGCAAGTGTAGACATACCCTCATACAGGTTTGGATAGGTCCACGCTTAGGAGGCTACTCAACCTGCCTCCAGGGGGTGTTGTGGTACACTGCTTTTTTAGCTCACTAGTTTGGGCTAAGCCAGGAAAGCGTATCTGCCCAGCTGGGAGGCATGCCCCCAGTGGCAATATAGACATACCCTAAGTGCTACTGAATGGTAATAATTATAATTAGCAATTGAACTGTGGCAAACACACTGTTGACATTTCAATAATAAGTAACTACAGTTAGGGTCCATCTACTCAGCCCCCTAAACTTGAAGTAAGATATGCAATTTGTGCTATGCAAATTGTGTATCTTATTTCAAATCTATTTCAAAATAGCTTATTTTGACACATGGCGCATCTACACAGCACCAAATTTTGAAATAACGTGCTATTTCGAGCCATTCCTTATCCCTTGGGCAATGAGGTTACCAGGATGGCGAAATAGCACTCCCGTTATTTTGAAAAATATTTTGAAATAAAAGGTGTCTTGTGTAAACACAGGGTAGCTATTTCAGGATACCTCTGGTATCCCAAAGTAGCCGTGCAGTCTAGACGTAGCCTTATACATCTACAATTTATTAATTAATAAGCATTTACATTAATACAGAAAGGTTGTTTGGTGCTGCTGCTACTGGACACTGTCACAGAAAGAAAAGTGGACAAAATGGGCCACAGGTCTGATACAGTATGGTAGTTTCTTTGATTACTATTTTGTATGGAGTGTTGAGGTTTATAATAAATATGCTCTGGCTATTCCCCTGAACATTTTAGATTTGCAACATTTCAGAATGTTACCATGAGCCTCACAATATTTGGAGTGTTTTTAACATCTTACTTCCTCAGTTCTTGTGAGTACATAAGAAGCTCAGCTCTCCTTTTTATAAAGCCCTCATTGCTTTTGAGAAACTCTTGAAAATGTTAATATCCTAAGGGCTCATCAACTAGAAGGCAAGTAAACAATCCTAAAATGGATGGCTTCAAATACTCACACAAGAGTAGAACTCTGACACTGAGCATTAATGTCATCAATAAAAACTGAAATCAATTAATCAAACATTTCAATATATCTACACACCCATCATATTCATGTGCTTCAGGCAACAGTTACCCCCTCATAAGTCTAGTAACTTCACAGAAGAAGGCTGAATTAGTTTGGATGCACGCCTATAGAAATGAGTTTAGCATCTGGTTATATGTGTGTTTTCATTCATAATCTGATTCTAGAATTGGTCACCATTATCTGAAGCAAATACAAATGACTCTCGTTTTACAACCCTAATGTATAGTTGCATGCAAATGAACAAGATGATTAGCTAGTCAAGATTACATTGTGTCAACTTACTTACAGATAAGTATGTTGTAATTTGGTGTGTCATTCTGATTTGTTTCTTTATTTAAGCCTTCAGCCAATGTCAAAACAGCTTTTGCACTGTTAGGTGATACAGCAACTGAATCGCTGCCTCACTTGAAACTGAGCAGAAATACCTGGCAAAAACCTTGATGTTAAGATTTTTCTCTCTCAGACTGACATTGTATGAATAAGACACAAGGGGCTGTCAAGGAACGATGCATCTGTTCTTTCAAGTTGTGTGTTACTGCTTCATAACTCACTTGTGACTTTGTCTCATATAAAGAAACTGACAATTGAGGGTTAAAACATCAGAAGCAATTAAACCAAGTGGTAAAATAAATCTTAAAACAAACATTTATTTTTTCATGAATTAGCGCTAGAAATCTCCCACAAATGTACTTTTAAAATTATAATTTAGGTGAGGTACTGCCCTATTTGGTGGCTAATTTTCACCAGCAATCATAGCAAAGTACCTGAGTTAATGGCCACCAATAGTTTGGGTGTTACATACCTAGAAAATATAGCATTTCCATAATGGACGGACAATTCCCGGTCTCTAAGGGCTCTTATTGTATGTAGCCATTCTCCCTGATTGTTATCCCACTGCAGCTGTGGTTCTTTGCCTACATTATCTTCATGGAGCCCCTACTGGAAGTGAGTCAGAAGAACATGAAACAGCAGAAGAAAAGGAAGAAACCACTTGGCCCATTCTGCTCAGTGCAGATAGATCAACTTACTTTCTGAAGTTATCTTGACACACACACTAACAAAATACACTGAACTGAAGACTCATTTTGAACTGATGTCCTAGTTGCTGTAGGAACTGAATAGATGGAAGATGAAACAGAAAATGTGTCAAGTTCAAGGCAGGTTGCTTTATACAGTGGAGTTCCTGTCATTGACAGTTGACTTTTGGCTAAAAGGGCCTGGCCTTATAAGAAACCTTTGAGGAAGGCTAAGAAAGTTGGTAATAACAATGAGGAGTCCCGTGGTACCTTAAAGGCTAACACATTTATTTGGGCATAAGCTTTCGTGGATATCTTTGGTATCCCTGCCAAACTGAATTTTCCACTGCATGCTTCTGAAGAAGTGGGCTCCAGCCCCAAACGCTTATGCCCAAATAAATGTGTCAGTCTTTAAGGTGCCATGGGACTCCTCGCTGTTTTTGCTGAAACAGACCAACACAGCTACCCCTCTGAAAAAAGTCAATTATGTACAATGGGCTAAATTCACCTCTCATTTTATGAGTTTAATTCCACAGTAACTACTCTGATTTCAGTGGAGCTGTTTTGGATTTACACCCTTGTTAATTAGAGCAGAATATGACTGAACATGTTACTTTACAGCATTATTCACTCAGTACTGTATCATAAAAATAACTCCCAGCTGACGGCAGTGCATACACATGAATACAAGTAACACATTCTATACAGTGCTATATATTTTGCTTTTAGTATCAGCGCATATAGTATGATGACATATGGGAAAAGGAAGGATAGAAATGCAAAATTCAGGTGGGAAAGGATTGACCATGAAAAAAATGGGATGCTCAGCTCAAGTAATAGTATTTTATTAACTTACTATTGAGGGCTGGAAATTACAGATGAGGAGATTTGGAGAAGGGAAGTGAAGAATACTAAGGAGTCAGTTACAGTCAAAGAGATGCTACTTCAGAGGATCTGAAGAGTGAGAATGATGGGACAGATACAAGTCTGATATAAAAGGAGCATAAGGATCGATTTGGACAGCAGGAGTTAAGACTGGAGATGAAGGAGAACAAGTCTAAAGAGGATCATGGAAACAGAGAGAAATTATGCATTCTAGAATGGGCAGATAATTAGTTTCCAGTGACATGAACCACAGCAGTATTCTAGTCCTTCACTATGGTAATTGGCATTATATATGCTGTGTCTTTGATTTAGTGGCATGAAGAGGCTTCCTTGGTGTTTATGTTAACAGTATATTCCAATATGATCAATCATTTTTTTGTCTAATTCTTGTTTTATTTCATGAGTGCCTCCAACTGTGGTAACGTATTTCAATTATGTTATGTATCCACTAACCATAGCCTACGGGAACATGGCAAAACCAAAAAATATTAATTTAAACTACCCTATTGTATCATCCCAATCCATTATTCGGAAAGCTTTCAATGTGGCGAGCCATAGAAAAATAATTAACCATAGACAAGTGCCTAACCCAAACCATACAATCTTGTATTGTGGGCTTACTTTGGCAGATCACTAGAAGGTAGGAGTGCCATAGCAGGGAATGCTGCATTGAAAAAGTCCTGCCTCCTCAGGAAATTCAGATTTAGTTGCAGAAGAACCTCTTCATCACCATTACCACAAGGGTACATGAGGAGACAGCTGACCTCTAATGTAGCTATATCCCAAAAACCACAGAGATCCAGGTTTCCACAGCTCCCTACAGTTTGGCATTTAAAACCAGGGCTTTTCCTCCAATGTAGCGAATACCTAATACCAACCAATAATTTTAATGTAAGCTGTGGATAATCAATAGCTCTAAACATAAGCCCCTTTGCTTCAGAGTCCAAATATGGATTTAAAAGCCTAAATGTAGATACACAGCCTGGAAAACTTTGAAGAACAGCTATAAGAATAGTAACCAGTTCTTTGAAATTCACAAAAAGGTGCTCACAAAGCACAAAACATGATGTGTCCATGCCTCCCCCACCCCAGGATTCACCACAGTCTGCAGAAGCTGGAATTCCAAGTTATTTTCCATGGTAGATTCAAACAAAGCATATCACAGCAGTCCAATGGGGCTGTGAAAAGCTTCTCACCAGAGATCATTGTTGGTTCAATCTGTCTCCCATGCTATTCCTACAGTCCTGCATGTTAGAAGTTGCAGGTTGGACCTCCCTAGTCCAGCACTCTCTGAATCTGAATTGTCCCAGACCAGGGAGTTTGCCAGACCAGGGGAGGTCAGTGTTCCCATGCTGGCTGCCCTGCTCCTGGGCTCCTCTCCTCGGGCCTCCCTATCCTGCCGCTGGCCCTGCTATAGCTGTCCAGCATGGCTCGCCACGCTGCTGCTGCCTCAGGGTTTCTCAGGGTTCCCTGCAGGGACCCTGTGGCTGCTGCAGGGTGTTCCCCGGGGTTCCTGGTGGGGCTACCCTGCTGCCAGGGGCTCTGCTGCCAGTGGGGTTCCCCAGACAGGAATTCACTGCTGGGGCCATCCTGCTGCCATGAGGAATACCAGGGGGTTCCCTGGCCAGGCCCGCCCGCCTCCACCAGCCCCATGTCATCCAGGAGTTCATCAGCGGAGGCTGCCCAGTCACCCCAGTCCCGCTGCCATGGGGGTTTCCTGGGGTTCTTGGCTGGGGCCACCTAGCCATAGGCAGCTACGATGCAGCTGAGGGTTCCCGGTTCAGGCCGGGACTCCCCAGCCACTGGGTCCCGCTGACGCTGGGGGGTTCCTTGCCCACTGCCTGGCCCTGTTGATGTTGGGTGTTCCTGTCTAGGCTGGGAGCTTTCCAGATGCCACCTGCCCCAGCCAGGGCTCCCCAGCCCTTGCGTTTCTTTTAGATTCTTTGGTCCAACAACATCCATGGCCCTGCCAGACCACGGATGTTGCTGGACCAGAGAGTCCTGGCTTTGGGAGGTTCAACCTGTACTTGCAAAATGGTTACTCTCAGCATTGCCAGCCTAACTGAAGTACTCAAGAAAACTGAAATTTTTCTATATTCCAAAATAATTATGAGATCAAAGATCGATAAGCAGTATGAAATGAAGGATATATGGATAGAGCACAAGTCAAAAGCTATCATCAAGCTTAAAGTGCACACAGTTCTAATGTTTCCTAATAATGAATGTCAGAAAAAGTATTACAGCAACTACTGTGCATGCATGATCAATATAGACTTTTCCAGGTTTTTAAATTAAATTACAGTTTCATGGCAGCTCCAGAATGTGACTGGTTGCTTTCCCATCAAAGTAAGCTCCAAAATAAATAACCGACTGAGGGTAAAAAACATAACCAAATCAGTTCCTTAAATAGATAAATCAAGACACAGGAATTATCCAGGCTTTTAATGAGACTTAAGCCAGAAAAGAAGTAACAACAATTCAAAGGCAATTAGCAGACTTTTTATCTTGCATTCATTTAATTTAGAAACATTTGCATCCCTAGAGTCTACAGGTAAAATATTCTTTGCATAGCAGGGTTTCAAAGATTTCCTAACAATCAATATTTGGAAAGAACTACATGAGAAATTTCCCATGTGATTTAACACTGACTCTGATTCCCCAAGGTCTATAGTTACTGACATTGCTGCAAATGCCGTGCAAGCAATGAAAAATGGAGGCTGCATATATTTTGCTTTCCCCACTGCTTTTACCAAAATCATAACTCACTCTTGCATATACTGTAATTTAACCTGTAGAGATCCCAGAAGGTGACGTATAAATATCGTGTAAAAGTTTAACCCAAACACTGAAGGCCTATCACATGTTTTGCAGATAAAAGTCTTCTGGAAAGCCACTTAAATCAGGAGAGCTCTGCTCACTAGGGATTTACCTGTTTTATAAATTAAAGTGTTCATATGAGGCAAATCACTGTGATAGCTTGGAACTTTATCTGAACCAGTAGCTAGTAAAGGAAAGCCAGAACCTCAAACATATGTATGCATCTTGCTGACAAACCTTAATCTTTACCCTTAAAGTAATAGAAGACACTTTATTAAACACACTACCACTGCTTATATAAAATTGAAATGGGCAGGTGATAAAAATACCCATTTTAGGAAACTATTCATAAATACAAAAGACTTCCTTCTCACACAAAGCCTTCAGCTAAAAATCCGGCGCACGTTCAGATCAGATATCCACTACACAAAATTGTTAGCAGGTATTAGCTGCCATGTTATATTAGCTCCTGATCATACCATCTTGCATCATTCCAGCACATAATGTGATTTAATGAACATGACATGTATGATGTGACGTGATAGAATGTGACAACTACCATTTAAAGGGAAACACACCTATTTTCAGATCAGATGCCCATTATCAGTTAAGCTGCTTTGGTGATTGTCAGCCATTATATGTCTAAACCAAACAAAATAACTTGCCTGTGCGCTCTATGTTATGGAACTGATTAGCATGGGAATCTGCCAGCTCCCCAAATTATCCTTGAGTAATTTGACATCTCCGTAATAAAAGGTCTGTATCACTTCCACGTCATATTGATTCAGTACTATGAAATCATGCTATTGTCATTTTTCTTCTTCATTCATCATGATTAAAATCACCTAAAATGTTGATTACCAAGCTGTAATTTCATTTTTATTATTATCAGCTGTGGTGCCTGGTGTATCAAAGGAAAGAGGTCACAGAATATGTTTCTCTAGCTGCAATGAATATAACGTGCTGAGTGCCTCACAAATACATTGCTGCCATTTAACTGACCAGCTACTAACTTTTCCTATTAATTTTACATTTTGAGGAGTAGCATATAATGTGTGACTACATGTTTGGTACTCATTTCCACACAATAATCCTGTCCCTTTCCCCCCATAGAGAAAGACATTAAATGCTTGAGTCTTAAAATAAAAAAAAAAAGATTTGCACAGGTATTGAGAGATTGTTATAAATCTACAGCAGGCCACAAGCTGAGTAAGATATTCACAGTTCAAAAGCAAAGTGTCTGAAAACACGCGTCAAGTGTACATATGTGGACAAAGTGAATAAGGAAGTTATAGGGGTCACCACATTAAATTAATAGGCCGGAGGTTTAAAACAAACAAAAGTAAGTATGTCTTCACATGGTGCACAGCCAACTTGTGGAACTCCCTGCCAGAGGATGTTGTGAAGGCCAAGACTTTAACAGGGTTCAGTAAAAACCTATATAAATGCATAGAATACGAGTCCATCAATTGCTCTTAGCAAGGATGGTGTCCCTATTCTCAGTTTGTCAGAAGCTGGAAATGGGTGACAGGATGAATCATTTGATGATCACCGATTCTGTTCACTCCCTCTGGGGCACCTGACATTGGCCACTGTCCAAAGACAGGGTACTGAGTAGATGGACCTTTGATTTGACCCGGTAAGGCTGTTCTTATGTGTGTAAGTGAACTTCAAACACACTGTAGTACAGATACTTCACCCTGGATGAGGAATATAAATTGTCCCTTAAGCAAAATAGTGTATAGGGCATGATTCTCCATGACTCTGCACTTTGGTCACTTACTCATGGGCAAAATGAGTATAATAAATACATGATCAAATTAGGATGGTCACTTTGCACTGAGGTACATGACTACACAACGTGTAAGGCAATGGAGGAAAAGGTCCATTGTGTTTAGGAGCCTCTGTGTGGAAGTGCTATTCTACAAATCACAGTTCCATGGCCTCCTGCAAGTGATGTGTCTGATGCTGCTGCTCAATTGACTGTTTCTGATGACCCTATTGCTTAGCACGCACACGCACACGCACACGCACACACACACACACACACACACACACACACACAAAAAGCTGCTGTCTCCAGATTTTCTGATGCAAAAACTGCACTTCAAGGCCGTTGGCTGCTTGAAGGTCACACACACTGAAACCTCACATGCCAAAAATAAAAGAAAGTCTAATTTTAACCTAGAAAACATGTTTAATGCTGATTTAAAAAAAGAAAAGGAGAAAGCTTCAAAGGGAGAAACCATATTTAGCACAGGGCATCTCATTGTACGTGTGGTCTGCCGTATTACCAGGATGTATTAGAGGAATTGTAAAGTCAACCTTACAAGTGATGTCATCATGCAACCTTCACGTAAAAGAACTCCCGTGCCCCTATAATTATTTATGCGAAGTGGAACAGCTTCCACAGGAGAGAGACACTCATCAAAATATCCCCACACCCAGTGGTTAAAGAAGGCACTCACTTGAAAGGTGGGAAACCCCTGTTCAAACCTCTTCTCAGGCAGAAGGGGGAATTTAACCACAGTCTCCTATATTCTAGGAAAGTGTGAAAGCACTGGGCCATAGGCTATAAGGCAGATAGTCTTCTCTGACTCAGATGGTGCATGTGGAGCTAGGTGCCCATTGCTTTGGGCCTCACAGGTGAGACCAGTGGCACAATGCCTAGTTTTGTCCACTTTGAACAGCCAGATTTAGGCCTAAGATAAGTGCTGTCCATCTGGACTGAGGTTTCAGTGTGCATGTCCAGGGGCAGAAACTCAGCACCACAGGGATTTTAGTAGTGGGACTGGAGGTGCCAATGAACATTAGGTGCCTGCTGAATTAGCAGGTATTTTGTGGATTCTATTGGCACTTAAATGTTGGAGTCCTTCCTGGGGATTTGGGCCTCCATGATTAGGGATGGCACAGGTGACATGATTGTCTAAAACAATGTATTGAAAGACTCGGAACAATGCAACAGTTTCTCTTTGTGTACTTGTAAAGCAACTTCCAAGTTCCAGTTGGCCAGTAGGATGAGAGAAGAACCAGTGTTGTGTTGCTGAAAATTATTCTCCAAGTTATGGATTTAAGATGGGCAAAATATTTATAACATTTTTGTGTTTTGTTCCATTAAATTGAATAATTTTATTAAATTAATATATGAAATTTCATGCATTTTTTCTTTCTGAATATTTGTAAGAACTCAATGTAACTCTTACAGAATTTGGAGCTATGACAAAAAGGCAGCATAGTCTCTTTCCTCCAGGTACGTCTACACGGCAACATTATTTCAAAATAACACCAGTTATTTCAAAATAAATTACTCCACGTCTACAGAACAGGCAGTTATTTCGAAATAATGGCAAAATACTGTCAAGCTGGAGGACTTCTTACTCCGACTCCTGTAACCCTCATTGTACGAGGGGTAAAGGAAGTCAGAGGAAGAGTGCTCTATTTCAAAATAAGCACTGTGTAGATGCTCCCAATTTCAAAATAAGCTACGCAATTGACACAGCTCAATTTGCATAGCTTATTTCAAGTTAAGCTCTACTGTGTAGATGCACCTTCCCTGAATTATCTAGTGGAGAGGTTATCATGTTAACCATCGGTGTCTTACACACAATTCTCCTGTTCATGATCACACAGACCATCTCTTCTCCTACTCAGAATAGCAAAATCCCTTTGGCAATTGCACTAACCGTTTATATGAAAAAGGAATATTAGGAAATTATTAGTTTATTTTTAGTTGTAGTTTCAAGGAATTTAGCAGCAGGAAGCAAATAAGAGTGCACTAGCCAGCTTCTAGCAAATTCTATTAAAATGAATGAAAGGAAAGAACTGGGAGTCTATTCCCACCTCTGCCACTATTCCCCCTCAACCTTTCAATGGATTGGATTTGTCAAAAAGTATTTAGTAGTGAACCGTCACTGCCTCATTTTACACATGAGAGACAGAGAGAAGTTCAGTGATTTGTCCAAGATCAGACAGCAAGTTAGCTGGTGAGTCAGGATTGGAAAGTAGTTGCCTTGGCTCACCCTACCCACTAGATTACAGGGAAAGACGTTCAAGCCCAGTGCCCATTAGAAGTTTTCCAAATGATATCAGTGACAACTAGATCTCTCTCCACATTAGTTTGCTGTTTGTAACATGGGGGATATTTGTCTACTAAATGATCTCTGTGAGCTGTTGTATCCATGAAGACTATTATTTGAGCCCATCAGCATTAGATGTGGAATCAGAATTTTTACCTTCTAAATCCTTTATTATACCAAAAAAAGTGGTTTTTCAAGGGTTCTTTTGCATCTTCCTTCCAGCTTTTTCCAAATTCACATACGTGACTGTTCACAAGAAGGTGGATTTTAAGTTTTAACATTCTTCACTGTGAATACATTTTCAGTACTCAAATATTCAGAAAAAAATCAATATTTCATGCAGCTGCAAAATATACATAACCAGCTCATGAAAAAAAACTGATTTTTAATCAACCTTTCTCCTCACTTTTGCCCAGCTCAAATGAAGAGGTACAGTTGGAGGATCCACGTTTTTTTTTTTTTTTCAACTGTTTAGTGCATGTTTGTCTATGGATTTTTTTAAATAAAAGCTTAATCAAAAAGTACAAACATGATACAATCTGGTATATTTTCCTCCATAGTGTGATAAACATTTCATTTAAAAGGTATAACAACTAAAATATTACTCTGGTGTGTAAGTATCCGCCCCGCAAAACACACTGAATATTGTATACATAGATATGCCTTTAGATATATAATATGCACTGCATATTATTGGGGACACAATGTAGAATACATAACAAATAATACTCTGTCTACTCGATAATCAATGGACTAGGGATAGGCTTAAGTTAAGACAATTCCACTTGATTTCAGTAGTAACTGTACGTGTTCAGGATCACAGACCCAGAATCTCAAAGTCACTTAGACTTGTCACTGATATTGAGGATTTGGGCCATTGCTTCCATAGAGGTCAATGGGAATTTTGGGGCATAAACTATGCAGGTTTAGGTCCTTTTAAAAAAAATTAATAAAATGCCATTAATGTGATGACTAAGAGAAAGACAGGGCTGCTCCCCAAAGAGGCTTGCAATCCTTGTTCCATGTGGATGCACTTTGTACTGCTAGGACATGTAAAAATTTTCCATACCGAAAAATCTGCAGGCTTCAAAGCTCAGGTCTAAGTTGGATCACCAATTCAAAATGAGTTCTATGTGCTCACCATGGCAACAAAAGGAGGAAGTGAAAAGGGAAAGGGAAAACTGCTTTTTGGATGAAATGAATGCAATTTATTTTCTCTGTGAAGATTTTTGTTGTTTTATTTCCATATGTTCACATGCAAGAGGGGAGCAGGCAGCACCAGAGGTCAGACTGATGATGGAAAGCTAGCCAACTGAAATGAGATTTGAGAATGACCTGAAGGAAGATATGGAAGATATGTGGGTCACATAGGAAGAGGAAAGTAAGTCCAAGCTTAGAAGACATGTAAAAAGGTTCAGAGTCTATACTGATTAAGCTAGCATTGCAAACTTTCATTCCAAAATAAGGGAAATAACTGACAAGTATTGCTTGCTGTATTCCACTACTAAAGGCCTTCTTGCCATCAAGTCCTTAACTGGCACAAAGGAGAATGTTGAACGTCTTTATTAGTAACTGCACAGAAGATATCCAGTCAAGCAAAATATTTTCATACCGCTAGAAAACCCCATTTTGATAAGTAAGGACCAATAGGCACATATAAATATTACTGGGCTTCTCTGGAAGGCACATTATTTACATAATAGATTTACTACTGTCTTCTGTTTTGTTGACATGAAATCATCTTTCATTTCCTTCTATGTCAAAGGAGTCCAGGCATCCTTTGCTCAATAAATAATTCAAAGATACATAAATATTTTAAGAACAATAAGCAGTATATTTTGGATGAGCCGAAGAGGAGTGAAATTAGTTATTCGTAATGAAGATGTTGACTGCAACATCATAATTGTTTTTCAGTTTTCATTAGCCCATAGTGAATCAAATCACCCTCTTTACTTACTGAATATTTAGTTTCATCTTCACAGTTGTAATTTTTATGAAAAAGCAAACATTCAACTATGAATTTTCAGTGTTTTCAAAATTCACATAAAAATACAGGGAAATTATAGTAGTTTTGTAATAATGTGTTTACCTTGCATACATCATTTTAAAAGTACAGTATAATCATCTTTTTCATCAATGTTGTACTTATGGATTTGTAAATGTAACCTTGTTGTTAAACACCTGAATATAGTGAATTAATAAGGAATATTCTGTTAGTAAGTTTGTTTTTACAGTGTGGGTTGAAGAGAAAGGGAAAGAAAATCCTTTTTTATTCAAAGTTGTTTCAATACATCTAGACTGAATTCCAGTCAAAACTACATAGGATTTTAAAAGCTGAAGTAAGAACGCACTAATAGCAGATAGATGATAAATAATTCTGTTATACAGCCTACAATTAAATAAAAAGTTGTTAACTAAATTTTTAAAGAAATGGAATTACTGTCAATATACATTAGTCTCCTGTTCAAGTATTAAAAGAAAATTACAGATGTAAGATTAAGGGGCAGTAGAGTATCAGAATACACTTTTTTAAAAAAATTTCATGAAAATATCATTGATTTTTATTCCACGTGGTCTAATTGTCCTCAAAATTTTAGCTAATCCAAAAGTCAGTAAATCATTTGTCCCTCTAACTGGTCAGTGCCATTTCTGTAGATGGGTATTTACAGTGGCTGGCATATGTCTAGCTCTTTCCTTAACATCCTGTCCTGAGTCAGCAGAGGCACATATCTGTGCTCATATGAGCCCTACTGAGTGAATTGTGCTTCAGAGACTATTGCTTCCCTGACCAACAGCTGTGTCGCCTGGCACAGTGTGAGATGAAGCCTACTTTGCTCTTGTCTCCATACATGCAGGCAATGTCCCAAATACACCGGAGTGTCCTGAACACACAGACTATACTCTGTCTTCAACACCTGCATGTCATAGGATGCAGGGAATCCACTCAGGACAGCAGTGTTGATAGAAAGATGGGTCTCAGGCCCCCCCCCCCTATACCTCTCTACTCTTACTTCCCTTTTACATGGCTGTGCAGGTCTGGGACACAAACTGAGCCACAGAGATGAATATCAATCCCTACTATCATACTTACAGGAAATGTGGGAGGTTATATCCCAACACAATTTTTTAGCATCAGAATAAGATCCTTTCTATTTTGGATTACCTTTAAAGCCATGAAGGAGGATTTCCTACACAATGGTATTTCTTGTAGAATTTTGCTGTGAATTGGGGATCTGTTTTGCTTTCCAGGCTCATGTATGAAAACATCTCAGAAGAATGTTTCACAGGTATCGTCTCCAGGGGTATGTCTACACTTGCACCCTAGTTCAAACTAGGGATGCAAATGCAGGCATTAGAAATAGTCAATGAAGCGGGGATTTAAATATCCCGCGCTTCAGTAGCATGATCTCACCGGCACGTTACTCCGAATGCCAGCTGTTTCTAAAGTGAAAGTGCGTGCTGAGATGCGTTAGTTCGAACCAAACCCCTTGGTTTACTTCAGAATATGACAAGCTAGTTGCATTAGTTCAAATACTTTTTACACTCTGTATCTAGAGGTAGTAGTCTGTAAGCCAGTGTGCAGACTCATCAGCGGAGAGAAGGCCAAATAAAGTCCCAAATACAAGTCTCATCACAGCCCTGGTTTTATTTTCCAAAAAGCACAAAATCAAACCCAAAACAAGTCAACTCAAATTACTGGGTAATATCTACACAGAGTCAAACACTTCCTGCCCCCTCATAGCTTCCTTTACCTCCCCTTCCACTTCCCTTTTCTAGCCCCACCCAGAGCCACCTAGGCAGGAACCTGGTAACCTTCTGTTCCCTGCACTGCTTTTACACCTAATCAGAAAAGTCTTTGCAGAATTCCCAGATTATCATGAATCTCCCTCTTCTTAAGACTTATACATCTTTTGCACTGGCTTTTTATAATGGAAAACACATTTTAAAGTAAGCTGTATCACAACTGGACTGATCACCAAGATTAAAGATACAGCACATATGGAAAGATTACCAAGGGAACCATAGACCTTATCAATATAGCCATAGATTTTGGTGAGCTTACTTTATAAGGGAAAAATAACATAACAAGATACCCTCATAGACTGCATCAAGACACCCTCGTTGACTGCATCTCCTGGATGTTAAAAGTGACAGAGCAATTTAGCCTTTAAAGAACTACATAAAATATTTTATCACATCTCTGCCTCAGTAACTTTAATAAACTACACAGCCTTCAGGGACCAAGCTCCTTATAAATTAACTGCCTTCAACTTGCTGCATAAGGGTCTTTATCTCTTGTCAGCTTAATTATGTATTTAATTTTATTTTTAACATTTTTTAAAATGACCCACACCAAGAGAAGCCTAGATTGTTTAATTAAACAAATGAATATGGTTCTATCTAGCATGATCAAAGCACTAATTTGTCATACTAATGTTTTATACAGAGCTGATAGTTCCATTGTAGTGCTAATACACCAGGCTAGTCTAAAGTTTATCTGCCCACCTTTCCAGCAATAATTTAATGTTTTAACTTTGTTCCACAGCCTTCTTAGAACTAATTGGCTGCAGATTCTCCCCAGTGCCTCAAGAGCTGCTATACACTAATAAGTTATTAAGCTATTACAAATGTATTACTGCGTATGTATACATGCATGTGTCTTCTAAGCTATGCTGTACAATCCAGAAAAGGGAGTCGGGCTAAGATGAATGGTTCTCCTTCACGGAATTTCACTGTTGAAGATTGTTGCTTTAGGCAACAAAAGTAGAAATCTGGTCAGGAGTCTGTAACTAATTATAGGTGAACTCCAGAAGGTGTGGAAGTTCAATTTGGTTTTGTGTGTCAAAAATGTTTGACATATACCCAGGCTCATTCAAACCACAGTATAGGTATCTAAGACTCCCTTCTCCACCATTCCACCTCTTTGAACATTCTAATAGGTCATTAAGTCCTCTTGTGTCCTCATGCATCCATCTTCATGTCCTACATACAGATTGCCATTCTGCTACTGTGCCATCCTCTGACAACAGATACCGTTTCTCTCTCTACCCTATGGCCTCTGCCATGATTTTTGAAGATCCTATTGAAGAGACCAACAGCATCTCTAGGGCCATAGATGCTGCTAAAATCAAATTTTGTGCACTCTGGAGCTAAGTACCTCTGAGAACATTGTACTCCCCACAACCTTCTTATAAGACATCCAAAAGGTGAGGAGTGTTGTGAAGGAGTTGGTGCAAGTGCCTATATTTGGAATCAGAAAAAAGAAGCAAAACGAAGCAAGTTTTCACTACACTTAATCTAAGCTTTGTGATCAGCTAGGCAAATGGTAGCTCTTTGGTCCAGGTTTGTTTTTATTGTGAACCTGTTTTAGCTGTTCCACAAATATTCTTTGACTCTCCCACTCTAGATTAGAAATAAATTGGGTACTCCATCCACATGGCATTCATATTAGCTCATTTCCATTACTTATATTTTCAAGGGGGAAATATTTTCTCAGCTTATATTAAGTTAGATGTCTTCTGCTATCCTGTTTAACAATCTAAGCGTAGAACTGGATGACAATCTTTAAAGAACCAAGTGTTTCAAAATAACATGGACAGGTGCAAAGAGGTTATGCAAGGAGGCTGGCATAAAACATAAACTGAGAAAAACTGTACCCTAGGGATTTTGATTGAGGACTGCACTTTGGTTAACATGTAGCAAATACATATATGGACTACCAATCTAATTTTTTATAGTCATGTAAAAGCCAAAAGCGTGTAATTGGGAATGTGCAGTGTAAGGAGGATTTTGATTAGTAAATAGGAAGAATGGTGGGAGACTGTAATGGGGTTGGCACTCACTTTATGAGAGCACCCCCATTCGACTGAGTGCGGGTCCCTGCACTGCCTCAGTTTTAAAAGCTTTGCAGCTACTTACCCCTCCAGCTGCATCACACTCTTTTGTGTAATCACAAACCTTTTCTGGGGTATAACTTTAACAGGGGCCTATCCCTGTGCCCTCTGTAGAGTGTCTCTGGGTATGTCTAGATTACATGCCTCTGCCGACAGAGGCATGTAAAATAGGCTACCTGACATAGTCAGTGAAGCGGGGATTTAAATATCCCCGGCTTCATTAAAATAAAAATGGCCACCGCGCTGTGCCAGCTCAGCTGATCATCGACACAGCACGCGAGTCAAGATGTGGATCAGTCAACAGGGGAAGCCTTTGTCAATCACTCCCTTATGCTTCATGGAACAAGATTTACAGGAGCGGTCGACAAAGGCTTCCCTTGTCCACCGATCCGCGTCTTGACTCGCATGCTGTGCCGACGATCAGCTGAGTTGGCACAGCGCGGCAGCGATTTTTATTTTAATGAAGCCAGGGATATTTAAATCCCCGCTTCATTGACTATGTTGGGTAGCCTATTTTACATGCCTCTGTCCATTCTCTTATCCACTCAGTAGGAGACTGGTGCCTCAAGGGCTGCTTCTTCTGGAGACAATGTTCTAAACAGCTCCCCACTCTGAGCTGTCCTTGGTTCTGCCAGCTAGCCCAGACCTTATCCCTTCCACGTCTGGGATGCAACTGAGATGCCTCTAGTCCTGCAGCTTCTTATATAGTCTCTCCCGGCCTGTGATTGGCTATTTTCCTCCTAACCACTCTAGCCACCCAGAGGACTTCTCAATGGCCCTTTTGGCCTTTGGACACAGGAACACACTTGAAATTACTGATGGCTGGTCTCTGAAATAACATGTGTAGACTCTCTCTATTATAGGAACCTCTGACTTTTACTGGGAGGATCCTTTGTGCTGCAGGCTAGCCCTGGAGACTACAGTCCCATGATGCCTTAGGAAAAAGGAGGGAAACTGTGTTCTCTTCCAGGCAGTACAGGCAGAGAATTGGAGGGAGGGTATTTTGGAGAGAGGAGACAGACTGCTGATGTGGCGCCTTTTCCAGTCCAGGAGCTACTGCTGAACATTAGAACCTGCTAGGGCTTGGATCTAGCAGGGTGCTTCAGGGACTGTGGGTGATTGTCCCTGGAGACCCTGCCAAGGGCCTGAATAGAAGGTGCTGTGAGTAACTCTGGCTGTTTGGGAAAGTGCTGGCTGGGATGGAACACAGAAGACAGACTGACTCTGGATCTGAAGAGAAGCAGAGTGATCTACCCAGTGAACCAGAGCTACTGGCATTTGGTGGGGACAGCTCGTGTCAGAGGGATTGTGTAGCTTGTTGCCTTGCCTGGACTCACACACACACACAACCTGCACCGGGCTGTCTCCACTCCAGCTTCAGATCTTCAAGCATGCCCATGCAAGCAGGCCTCTGGGACTCTGAGGGTGTGTCTAAACTACGTGGCTCCGTTGATGGAGCCATGTAGATTAGGCTGATCGGCAGAGGGAAATGAATTTATGGCTTACTTAGTTAATATGTCTGTCTGTCTGTCTGTCTGACTGAATTCCATGGTGGCAGTAATACAGTAGTCTAAAGTAAACTTCAATTGACCATGTTTCTAGAAATAATGTAGAATTTTCACTTTGTTTTAAAGCATCTCTCAGACCAACAATAAATGGCTGCCAGTTTTCCCCAAACACATTGCAGAGGTCAGACTCTCTAATAAGTTACTAGCCAATTATTACTCTGCCATATGCATCCATGAATATCCTAATAATTCAGTTAGCACAGTGACAGGTTTCAGAGTGGTAGCCATGTTACTCTGTTTCAGCAAAAACAAGAAGGAGTTTGGTGGCACTGTAAAAACTAACAAATGTATTAGGGTGTTAGAGCATAAGTTTTCTTTAGCACATTGAATTTAAAGACACACTCAGGCGTAATGGAAAAGTCTGAACATTCTAGTTGTCGACAATTCTCTTCATAGAGCCAAGAGTAATTATTTCCCTTTCCATATGCTTTTTTCTATATACCTTTGCATGGAAGTAAGAACTTTAGTTTTAGGAATTTCATCTGGTGATGAGGCTTAATCTTCATTCCATGCCATAATGTTTTGCTTCTTACATTGCATAGAAGGGAATAGGGAATGGGAGCATTTCAACTGGAGGTGAAAGTAATTTAAATTTCTTACGGGCATTGTAGTTTCTCACACACACACACACACACACACACACACACACACACACACGTGTGGGAGGCTCAGGTCAGAGGGTGGGGATGTGAGGAGTGGCGCAATCAGGGCAGGGGCTTGGGTTGTGGAGGCTCAGGGCAGGGGGCTGGGTGTGTGGAGGTGCAGGAGTCAGGGTTGGGGGATCTGAGGAGGGGCTCAAGGCAGAGGTTTTGGGGATGTGTGGAGGGGTGTGGAAGTCAGGGTTGGGGAGTGTGAGAAGGGGCTCAGGACAGAGGGTTTGAGTGTGTGGGGGGTGTAGGAATGAGGTTTGGCAGTTTGAGAGGGGGCTCAGGGCAGGAAGTTAGAGTATGTGTGTGGGGAAAGAGTGCAGGGGGAGGCGAAGGCATGAATTAGGGAGGTGAAGGTGTGAATTGGGGAACTGAAGGCCCACCAAGATTTGCAGCAGGACGGTGCTTGCTATTCTCCTTCATCACTCCCAGGGAGCAGGAGGAAAACTCATAGTGTGGTTCACTCACTCCTTTCCCCTCTCCCCTCTCCAGCCAGGAGGGAGATGAATGCATGCAAAAATCAGGCTCTCGGCATCTCAGATTGGGCATCTAATATTAGTGGAAACTTTTCACTTTAGTCTCTCTGGCTACGTCTACACTACGAGTTTTCTCAGCAAAAAAATATGCAAATGAGGGACTCATTTGCATGAGCTGTGATCTCATTTGCATGTTTTCTGTGGATCCATTTTTGCGCAAAAACAAGCAGTGTGGATGAGAAATTTTTACCAAGAAAACTCATAGTATATACGTAGCCTCTGTGCCTTTATTTTCCAGCTATAGAATGGGTAATGTGAACCTGGATTAAATCGCACTTATGAAATACTCAGATGCTACCGTTAAGAGGTCTGTAGAAAGGTCTGTGAGGAAAGCAATAATCTTGTCTCAAGAGCAGTGTTTGAATAGTGTGCAGCAAATAAGGCCTGGGGACACATATTGAACAGTGAAAACAAAATACTAAATAGCTCCTCATAAGTGAGTACCATCCATGCACTGAATGATTCAAGGGTGCTGTAGAAAAAAGAGTATATGATCGTGTAGTTAAAGTCCATATCATAATGAATATGCACAAGGACAGCAAACTGAGATTCCACAAGCAACCTGAATTTTGGCATTACCTAACTGTTGAGTTCTTGATTTTGTGTGAAATGTATATAAGCAAATACATATATTTGTTTATTAGAGTGAATATGTATATCTACTGGGAACATGTGGTCGAAATGTAGTTCACGGACATTGAAATGACCAGATATTAACTGTTTATAAATGGAAGTACCAGATTTTTAACCCACCTCTTAAACACATTAGTGTGTCTGTTAAAGGGGACACATACAATAGTTCAAAATAATAATACATAATAAAATAAAAAATACAAATATAAGCTCTCAGAAATTAAAAGTTCTGCTTAAAGTTCTATATAAGTAAGGTCTTCAGTAAAGACTTAATTTAGCCCAATACCAGTCAAATACCAATTTCATGCTTTATAGTCTTTCATCCTCTGGAAGCTTTGGCAACTGCAAACTTTAGGTGATACCTAACATTTTAAATAGTTCAGAGCTGACAACTATTTGTACGTTCAGTGGTAAATTGTTAAAGTCACTAGATTTAACACATTCAACAGATTAGCACTTTAGTAGGCACATATCCATTGTTGGTGTCATTAGCCAGGGTGAATACTGAATTATCTCATCTATGGGTAACAAGGTAAAAAAATCATATTCCTTTTACAGGTGGGAAACAATTTCCTTAATAGTCATACTTGTATTCAGAAAAACCAGAGGTTTTACAAACTGATTTGGTCTATCTAAATATTATTTGCTGCAGCTAGTCTGCTCGTTTATGATTACCTTTGAAGGCTATTGTGTTTACAAACAAATTTCCATCTTTCATGTCCCTATCCACTTATCTAGGATAGCTATCTATACACATTTCTAAAGCACCTACCATGTCACCATTCATGTTCCTCACAGGCCATGTACCTGACATTTATGACAGGAAGAAAACTAGCCTACACATAGATGAGGTCTTATAGAAGGGGTCTATTATCAGGGAGGAATATGGTACTTAAAGTAAAGGAAATGTCCCTGGAGGTTTGACACGGTCAGGTCAGATTTTGCCAAAGACGTAAAATTATGCAACAGTCATCATTCTATAATAAATACCCGGGGAGGGAAACAGAAATGAAAGGCTGTTCCAGACTATAAAATTCTTTCTCTGTGGTGATTTTAGGCAGTAAACTGCAAAACTGAAATTCTTTCAGCTCCCATCCATATTAAGTGATGGTTGTCACTTTAATTGAAAAATGCAGGTTTCATGACTTTACAAATCCATTCATGGCTGTATCAGCTGATTTTGAAACTGACATGCTCTACCACAGATATAGCACAAATGTTATTGCTGGTGAGGCGAAGATGCTGAAAATAACCTGATGCTGTAGATCTAGTCGGTATTCCATTTCATGATCATGTCAATGGTTTTATCCTTCATTTTTTGTTCATTGGCAACTATTTTAAATTTGCAAATGCAGTTTTACAATTCTCTGTAACCATACCTGGCAATGTTACACACTGAAAAGTTCTTTCTGAGAACATCTTTAGATGTTTCCTATGTCCACTGCATGTCTGTTCCTATCAGCTGTTTCAATATAGGATGATTTTCATCCATGACTTTCTTTTGTCCCTACACTTTGAACTAGTGCACTATGCTCTTCATTTGGATCCTGGATGGTTCAGTCCAAAAATACATTATGTAAGAGTGGGGACTACTTTAATCTCCCCAACGGGATGCTGGCCAACAACTTGCTTGCATACTTACACAGGAGAGCTGGCCAAAATATGACCCATAATAAGTCAATCACAACTTTTTTTTCTGTCCTTGTGGGTGTTCTTTGTATTGTTTACTCTCCTTTATTGTCTCTTCTCCCAAAGGAATAAGAGTGGGAAGGAACCTCATTAATGCAGAATATACTGGATAAGAGGCAGTGGTCACTAAAGTCAGATCTAGCTATAAATATAAATATTTGTTGATTCTACCTTGAATGATCCATATGTGCTAACTAATTATGCTAAACAATCTCTTCTACCTGGCATTCTGCTGGGATGCTAAGAATACCTTTCCTAGGCCTCAAAAAGAGCTCTATGTAGCTTGAAAGCTTGTCTCTCTCCAACAGAAGTTGGATCAATAAAAGAAATTACCTCAATTACCTTGTCTCCATAATAAGTGTTGTGGGAAATTTGTGAAATACTTTGAATGTGAGTCTTCACCAGTAGGACATTATACCTGTTGGAGATGATCCAGTTATCATGCTGCATAATCTTTCTGACAAATTTTGGAGTTTTTCTTAAATTAATTATTATTTTATTTTCATTTTTCACCAAACTCTGTACATGACTGAATACTATTTAATTAATTTTTTGTCTTTTCTCTTCCCCCCCCCCCCTTCAAATATTGAATAAACTGTTTGTGGGAAAATGTTTTCAGTCAACCACCTATGGCACTAAAGAAAAGATCCAGTTTATGTTGCTAATAGTATTACAGTAAAACTCCAATTGTCCGGCATCCAGTGGTCCGGCACTCCTGATAGTCCGACACCAACTGAAACCCAGAAGTTCTTCCCAGCCGGACAAATGGAGCTGCTCTGCCCCCGGCTTCCCTAAGTCCACTGCTGGTCAGTTTCAGCAGTGGTGGACTTGAGGAAGCCCTGGGGCAGAGCAACCCAGCTGCTCTGCCCCCGGCTTTCCCAAGTCAGCCATTGCTGAAACTGACCAGCGGCAGACTTGGGGAAGCCGGGGGCAGAGCAGCTGGAGTGCTGCCGGGTTGGTCCCACAAGCGTTGCTCTGGTGAGGGGCAGCGCTACCGGACCAACCCGCAGCACCACAGCTGCTCTGCCCCCGGCTTCCCTAAGTCAGCCATTGCTGAAACTGACCAGCGTCTGACTTGTGGAAGCCAGGGGCAAAGCAGATCAGCTGTGGTGCTGCCGGGTTGGTCCCGTAGTGCCACCCTCTCCCAGGCTGCGCAGTTCCTGATCGACCCCCGCCCTCCCGTAGGCCTTCTTCCGGTACTCCGGCATATCTGATAATCCAGCACCCCCTGGGTCCTAAAGGTGCTGGATTATTGGAAGTTTACTGTACCAACCCCCCTTAGAATAGCACATTTGCAAACACTGAAAGTGAGTGTAAGTGGTGAAGGTATATACTGTTAACATTTAGACTTTGCTAAAAACTTCTTATTTACTTTCTCATTTGTTTTAAGCTCTAATCTGTTCCCTGAGGCTACACTACCAGGTATTTTGAAATAAGCTATTTCAAAATAGTGACTCCTGAAATAACGTTTTTCGAAATAAATTTACTCCTCTTCACAAGCAGGAGTTATTTCAAAATATCAAGCCCATTATTTTGAAATAACAGGTTTGATAGTGTGGATGCTCGCCTTGTTATTTCGAAATAAGGGTAGTTATTTTTAAATAACTCCGCAGTGTAGACATGCCCAAAATGGCATCTTATTCCTAAAAAGCAGTTTCAAAGAAAGATAGACCTGACTACAGCTCAACACCTACCCATAGCTCAACTAGCAACATCAGTTAGGGAGAACTGGGATTACTGCGGAATATCTACATTAGCTTCTGATTAAGCTAATTTGTAATTTACAAGAAGATTCAAGTTTAACCTAGAGTTGAGAGGAGCAAAAACTTCAGCTCTCTACTCTTTAAGGATACGTCTAGACTGCAAGCCTCTTTTGAAAGAGGCTTTTTCGAAAATATCTTTGAAAAAGAGAGTCTAGATTACAACCAGTATTTTCGAAAAAAAGAGCCGCTTTTTCAAAAGAGAGCACCCAGGCAATCTGGATGTTCTCTTTTGAAAAAGCACAGTTTGCATTACATAGTGCCCTTGTTTGAAAGAGCACTTTCGAAAAAAGGCGTTCTTCCTCTTAAAACGAGGTTTTCTGCAGTCAAAAAAACTGCCACGTTCTTTCCATTTACTTTCGAAAGAAAGCAGCAGCAGTCTAGACACTGGAAGTTTTTTCAAAAAAACCCTGTAGCCTAGACACACCCTTTCTGTATAATCTTTAAAGGACATTATCATTTTCTCTAAATTTTATCGTAAATATTATTGAAATGTTATAGAAATTCTTCAGTTACCTATACAACATTTATTGAAACTTTGATAAAAACTGTCACGAACAATTATAAAAAAAAATGAAGCTTGAGCAGTCTGAAATTTTTCATTTTCAAAATAAAGGCTAGTTTTCAACTGAAACAACAAAAAAAAACCCCCCTCTGCCCAATAATTTGGACTAGATCTAATAATTGTTTCTTAAGAGAATGGTTTTTCAGTCTGTCACTGTACCATACTAAGACATGGCAAAGGATAACTTAGGATTTCCTCTCTCAAACAGTTGGAAAGAGTAGGAAAACAGTATAACATTATCCAGGTTCGGTAGTATAAATATGCACTGACATTTGGAAAAGCCACCCAACAGTGCCTTTACAACAGAGACAAGTATTATAACCTATTTTAAAATTCTCTAATCAGTTGGAGCTGTCAAGTGGTACCATGTACTCCACTGATGTGAAACCCTCTAGAATGTCCAACAGTTGGGTGCTGTCAACAATGTTTCTGAAATATGAAGTCCTTAAGCAAGGAAACCTAATAGAATATGTATGAAAATCATGCAAAGTATTAGTAAGTGTGTGACAAATCACAGGATAGAAATATCTTCAAAACCTAGCAGCATGTGCCAGTCTGCTCACTGATTAACTTTCAGAAACAATTCAGAGGGAAGCCTGCCTTTAGACATGCTAGGAAATGATAACCTTATGATGAGAGATATTTTGTCTTCAGAGACATTTGTGGTTCCCAGTTGGACTTCCCCTCTAATGATTTAACAATATCCAGGGATCAAGGCACCTGGAATTCATGGATAGCAAGGTCCTACTCCCCTTTCATATCTCATAGCCTAAGGACAAAGAAACTACTGGCAAAGACTGTAGGACAACAGACTGTAACCTTAAGGACAAAGACTGGCAGTAGTAACAAAACCAAGAGTTATTAGACTGTAGCAGGGTCATCACCCTGATTGAAGATACAATAGAATTACTACAGAGTTACCAGAGAGACAAGGTGGATGAAATAATATATTTTCTTGGATCAACTTTTGTTGGTGAAACACAAACTTCTGAGTTACAAAGAGTTTCTTCTTCAGGTCTAGGAGAGGTACTCAGCGTGTCACAACTAAATTCAAGGTAGAACAGACTGTTTAGTATAAGTAGTTAACATGTACAATAAAAATCCATTCAAAGTGAAGAGGCCTGTTAACACCTTCATAGTCATAGAACAAAAAAGGGGAGCTAGTTGGTTACAGATTGATGTAATATGCTGAAAATCAAGTGTCTTTATTAAGACCATGATTTTTGGTAACTAGCAAAGTTATGAATTTAAGCAGCTATGCTCATCTTTTGAAGGGGTTGTGCAGGTTTCCCTTGAGGATGAGGGCTGAGGGGTGAGTTATGGAGTGATCATTTGCAACACATGTTTGGCCACAGGTGATATGGTGCTTTTGCTTTATTTTTCTGTGAAGATTTATTCATGAGCATAGTGATTGCTCTCACAAAGTCTACATAAAATGAAGTGTTTGCCTCTCTTTCAAACAGACTAATTCTCTTCCCCCCAAATACTGGTATCTCAGGTAACACAACTAGTAACCCAGAATATAACCCACAAATATAACCCAGAATCCTAGACTTCGAAGGCTGATGCCTTATCCATTAGGTCACTGGGCTCCACCCCATCTCCTTACTTTCAGCTGCTGCCTTGGTCTCCCTACTTTCATCTGCTGCCATCATCCTCTGGAACGTGGGTTTGAGTCCCGCTCACATCCCTCTTTCCCTTGTGGTCATTTGCACTGCTATTGCTTGATACTTTAGATACCTCACAGTTCAATGGCAGCAGGACACACTTTGTCTACCTTGCTGGAAGTCAGACATAGAACAAATGATTCCTATTGCTGTAAATTGCCTACAAGAATGGCTGTGTGTGTTTATTTTCCTACCCACTTTCAGATGTCATTGGCTTTGGCTGCTCTGAATTATATTCACTCAGACAATGCATAGTGTAACCTGATGTAATGGGAGAGAAAGAGCGAGAACTGTGTTGTGCCAAGTTCAGTGTCCCAGAATTCTGTTGAAAGAAATGTAATGCAGCATTCAGTGGAGCTTCCTATTGAGAGTCTTTAAACAAACACCAGCAGAAGTGATCGGCTTTCTACATCCTAAGACCTTGCCCTATTACTTTAGACATAAACATAGAGGAAGCAAATTGTACAAAGAGTGGGAACGGCAGAAGGAGGTCAACAAGACGTAGTAGCCCAAGGATGACACTGCACCTACCTTGCGAGAGCAAATACAGACACAGACATGAGGGAAGAACATAAGCCATCTAGGGATGCTAAAATTCATATGCTACCCAGAGAAAAAATTCCTCCCCGAGATCAGTATCTGGGCTCCTCAGATGCCAGATTAGCCTAATGGGAGACCACAACAATGCAAACAGATTGAGTATTCAGCACCACCTGCACCAGGAAAATGTATTACTCTGTAGGGAGTATAGTTGCCAGAATGGGCCACAATGCTGGTCTTACTTATTTTAAAAAAAGTAAGTGTAGGATACATCACAGTCAAAATTCTGCATATTGTATTTTTCAAAATAACAAAATAATCAGGAGAAGCTCGGGCTGCTACGAGGCTGCGGCTGGGCTACCACTCATGTTCCCTGCATGGCTGGTCTGCCACTGTTTTCTACACAGAAATCACAAATTCTGCACAAAAAAATAAAAATTCCACAAAGAACAGAGGGTGCATCTACACAGCAGGGCCTAACTCGAAATAAGCTATTCAAATTGAGCTATGTCAATTGCATAGCGTATTTTGAAATAGTGAACGTTTACACAGCACTTATTTTGAAATAGAGAACTCTTCCTCCGACTTCCCTTACTCCTTGTACAATGAGAGTTAGAGGAGTCGGAGTAAGAAGTCCTCCAGCTTGACAGTATTTTGACATTATTTTGAAATAACTGCCTGCTGTGCAGACGAGGACTAAGTTATTTTAAAATAACACTAATTATTTCGAAATAATGAGCTGTGTAGATGTACACTTGGAGTCCTATTCACAAGCCAATTCGCTCAAATAGAAGAAAAATATTTTTACATAGTCTGTGGTATCTATCCCTTAAGCCAGTCATAGAAGAGTCAAAACAGCTGCAATAGAGTTATAGTAAGGTTGCTATCCTTGTATAATATAGTTCTTTTTATGTGGCATATGAAGTAAGAGAAGGCTAACGGCAACAAAGATAGAAGCAGGCTTACTTTAATATGTAGGTATTTCTGACTAACAGTGAATCTACTTTTACTGCCCATATATTTGTGATTCCTAAAATGGATATGAAAGTTTCAAAGAAATGTTTTAGAAGAGTAAACTCATTTCGTTTACAGCCCATAAACTTCCAAAGTGTATGATGGAACAGGCAATGCTCTAAATATGTTTCCCAAGTTGTATCACTGATGGGTGGCTCCTTGTCTTTCTTTTCAGCTGTTTTTTACTCATAAAGCATAAAAGTATAATTAGTATATCATTCAGCACTCGCTGGTATGTTCTTTATGTTCATGTAATTTATTTCCAGCTTGTCAAACACTTTTCAAATTGTCTGTCGGCTACATGATGCCTTATTCCATGTTTGTCCAATGATATGAATGTCTTGAAATCAAGCAAATGGTTTTGTAAAGTAAAGACTGTTTCGCCTCAAGCAGAAATCTTGTAGATTAAAGGAGAGGTTAATACAAAAACACTTCATGGTAAAAATAAAAATTCCAAATGTGTACATAGCTCCTTTGACAATTCTTTTCCATCACGTATGAGCACTGTGTGTAAATAGCCTGGATCACATGTACATGACACTTTATGGATTCTGTGATGGAGGGAAGGATATTAAATGAATTTCTGAGCAGCAAACAACGCATTTGGCGCCATTGTCAATTTAAATCTTGTCAGCCTCTAGAACAGGAATTGCCCAGCCAACTCTACTATTTTGAAAAAGTCTCCTGAGCCAAGACAGTGACAACATCTTATATCTATTCATTCTTTGTGGCGGAAGGGAATAAATGCCCTCAAAGAACTGTCAGAAATGGCATTACTTTAAGTAAAATTGGGATTTCATCTATTGAAGTGTGCTCTATCTGGCTGTATAATGGTCAAGTCCAAAGGACTGTATAAACATCAGTGTTTTACAAGCACAGCTTATTCCATTTCACTTGTCTTATACTGGAGTGAAAGTTAAATGAAAAGTTTAATGGACTAGTGAAAGATGAATCTCAAATAACTTTTAATGTTCTGTTCAGATAAATATCCCAAATAAGGCTGCTTTCTAAGACTATATGAACATGCTGGCTGGACATCTAACAAGAACTAGCTTTTTCTGGAGCTTACTTAAAGCACTTTGAGGTGCCTGGATCTTGGATCCTCAATAGAGAGAAAGAATTCCACTTCATCTTGCTTTAAAGTGGCATAGAAATGTCTTAGGCACAGCCTTTCCCATGGTATCTTGGCACTATTTTAAAAATGTTTTACATGTCTATAGTTCTATTTTAGAATTGTCTTAAATAAACCAAACAACACTTCAAAACAAGATAATTTGTGACATATGTTCTTCGTGATTATGCCTGAGATGTAACTAAAACAATCTTAACACATTAAAAACAAAGTTTCTGATAATGCTTTTTCCCAGTCTGTCTCGGGTTTTATACTTTTACTTGCTTAGGAAAAAAGAGATAATCAGGTCTTTAAAAGTTTTTTTTTTTTTTTTAAGTACAACTTGTTCCACCAAGTCATGGTACCAGACTCCTACAGCCGTAATGCACTCAGGACTAGAGATGCAAACGTATAATAGCATTGTTCCAATCAGGATTGCAAGGCCTAAACCCCAGATTATTAAAGGGTACTTAGAAGTTACTGTTCTCCATGTAGCAATATCTAACTGATTTAGGAGCCTACATCCCAGATTCAAAAAGGATCTAGGGCAGTGGGGGAGCGAACCTGTGGCCTTCAGGCCGCAAACTGCCCACTGGGGCCGCAGCCCCATGGCCCCTCTACCTGCCTCCTCCTTCCACACTCTTCTTGCGCACCAGGATATAGGAGCCCCGCACTTCCTACTCCTCTTTCTCCCTTCCAGCACTTTCGGAGCACGTGAATCCACTGATTCATGCTTCATTCCCGCTCCTCTCCCTCCTGCCCAGTGCTGGAATGCAGCAAATGAGCTGTTCAGGCTCTGGGAGGGAGGAGGAAGAGTAGGGCACCAGTGCCCCAGTGCGCAAGAAGGATGTGAGAGAGGGAGGCAGGCAGGGGAGGCCCACGGCCACAGGTGGACCTCTAGTGGGCCGCAGGCTGCTGGGGCCCACTGAGGTGAAGGAGGGCCAATCATGTGGCTCACCCACTGTTCCTGGTTTCCCATCCCTGATCTAGGGACTTATGAGCCAAAATTCCATTGACAGTCAATGGGATTTAGGCTTATAAGTGTGTAAATCAGCGAGGTATTGCAGCATTGAGAGTAGCATCACCTAAACACTTTAACAATCTGGGCCTGAGTGACTTAGCTAAGTCCCATTCTCAAAAGTGCTTATTCACTTAGGCCCAGATCCTCAAAGCTTGTAAGGCCTCCAGCTGCCTTCAAAATTAATGGGAGTGAGATGCCTAAATAACTTTGAGGGTCTGGACCTTAAATTTCATTGACTTGTCATGACATTTAAGTTCTATGTACAGTAAAACGCCAATTGTCCGTCATCCAGTGGTCCAGCACCAACTGGAACCCGGAAGTGCTCCGGACAATTGGAGCTCTCCAGAGGTGGCGGCGGAGAGGGGGCGAGAGGCAGGCAGCTGTTTAAGGCAGGCAGGCGGGCGGGGGAGGTGTCAGTGGGGAACGGCATGGCAAGGGGTGAACTTTTTGCCATGTTGCGGGAAGGCGGTGGAAGCCCTGCGCAGCCGGCTTGCGGGGAAACTCGCAACATGGCGGAGAATTCGCCCCTCACCGCGCCGTTCCCCGCCAACACCCCCTGCCCGCCTTAAACAGCTGCCTGCCTCTCACGTCCCCTCTGCAATTGCCGCTTGCAAGCCAGCTGCGCGGCGCTTCCACCCCCTCCCTGCAACACAGCGAAGGGTTTGCCCCTCCCTGTGCCGTTCCTTGCCAACCCCCCCACACAGTGCAGGTTCCGGAAGACCTGTCACAGCATCCTGACGGAATACCTCCCAATACTCTGACATATCCGATAATCCGGCACCCCCTGGGTCCCAAGGGTGCTGGATTATCAGAAGTCTACTGTACTAGGTCATTTTTTGGAAATGGGAATTAGCCTTCTAAGTCACTTTGGCCCAGAGCCTCAAAGGTAGTTTGATACCTAATTTTCGAGGCTCTGGACTATAGAATTTGTAATGCTGATTGGAGCATTGCCTAAAACCTTTAAAATCTGGGGCTCAGAACCTAAATAGGTGCATGGCTCATGCCTGGATGTCTAAACCTACAAGTGATGCTGAAACACAAACTTTTTTCTTTCCTTTTGCATTTTGGAGTAGCATTTGCAGACCATTCCCAGAGAATGATTATCCGTGGTTCACAGGCAAGCGCATATTGAGAGAGGTCCTGTGGGAATCAGTTCTGGATCTGGTTCTGTTCAATGTCTTCCTCGATGATTGAGAATCGATAACGACACAGAGGGTGTGTCTAGACTAGATGCCTCCATCAACGGAGGCATGTAGATTAGACAGATCGGCAGAGGGAAATGAAGCTGCGATTAAAATAATCGCGGCTTTATTTAAATTTAAATGGCTGCCCCGCTCTGCCGATCAGCTGTTTGTCGGCAGATCGAGGCAGTCTGGACGCGCCGCGTCGACAAAGAAGCCTTTCTTGATCGGCACAGGTAAACCTGGTTTCACGAGGCATACCTGTGCTGATCAAGAAAGGCTTCTTTGTCGACGCGGCGCGTCCAGACTGCCCCGATCTGCTGACAAACAGCTGATCGGCAGAGCAGGGCAGCCATTTAAATTTAAATGAAGCCGCGATTATTTTAATCGCGGCTTCATTTCCTTCTGCCGATCTGTCTAATCTACATGCCTCCGTCGACGGAGGCATGTAGTCTAGACACACCCAGAGAGTACACTTACAACATTTGCAGACAGAACTCTTTTTCAGTACTCTGCCAGTTTTCTATTCGGCAATCATTCTCCTCTGGACATATCGTCATCTGCTGCAGGATCTTCACCTCATTGTTACCAACCACTTATGAAGGCCATCTTTTGTTTTTCCCTGCTGTTCCTTTATAGGGGCATTTTTAACATTTTGCTTTTTGAAATATTGTACTGACTACTGTTGTCTAGTACTCACCTGCTCTCTCAATCAGCCATCTTAGTAAAATGGAATCCAGTTTGGTGGGGATAATTGTTGAGGCTTACTACAATAGAACTGTAGCTTTAAGAAAGCTGTCCATGCTAACCTTAGGGTTTGCTTTTCCCCAGGACTTCTAATTTGATCAAACCCTGTAAGTATGTAGTGTGAAACAGATGGTGTGTGTTTGGGAAAGTTTAAAAGGGAGCATAATACACTCCCTTTGGTGGGAGAGTCTGAAATGCATCTGTTCTCTCTGCAGTCAGGCTCTCCTCTCTACTGCAGGCAGGCACCGTGAAAGCTTCCACACATAACATTCACTGCATGCTGCCTGAATCAGATCATTCATGTTCCTTTCAAGTCCTAGGTCTCTTTTGAGCAGAATGCTAATCAAGGTGGCAATTTTTTGATACAGACAAATATCTACAGGATTAGAGCTTCAAAATTCCTTTCACTTGTGACCTGAGGAAGAATTCAAACCCAAAACTCCAGAGAAAAGGTTTCAGAGTATGTTCCTGGTTATTAATTTTCTGTCTGCGAAACAAAGGACTATTTTCAACTTATGTTGTTATTAAAACAAATAATAAAAGCAGTACAGCTTTTATTTGCTTAGCATAATTCATACAAAAATATCTTCCAGACATGAGTGCATTTCTTGCAGTATAGTGGATCACATAATTCGATCCACTAGCTGCCAATACTACTATATAATCACCAATATGTGATGCAGGATAACAATTGATTCTTAGGCATTTTGGGGAGGATGGAAGAGAGGGATAATGACCAAAGCAAGCTTCAGTGGCATGACTAACAAACAGTACTACTAATATTTCATACCAATTCCTTTAAATCTACATAGAAAAATGCTAATGAATCTGAACCGAGTAGTTCTGACTATTCATGACTGGACATCACTAAGCAGATGGACGTCTCTGCACTGACATTGGCTTTGTGAAATAGTACATGAGAAAAGGAGTAGTTATGATCACAGGGTCATATCTGACATATCTGGCTAACCCAAGTCCAAGGACCAAAAAAATATATGTCAATGCATTGGAGAGTTCAGTACAAGATGCAAGCCAGCTGCAGGAATCATAGTAAACCAGATGTTCTATATCATGCCCTTTCTACTCAAGGTCAACTCCTCTTCCCAGGAAAAAGAAAGTCACAAGAGTGGTCAGAGCATGTGCCATGGATCCAGGATTCTGCTCTCTTCCTAGCTTTTCCGGGTTTGACTATTGTACCTAAAGGAAGCCACAAAACATCTCTGAAAGCTTGTCTATGCTGCAGCTAGGAGCATGATTGCCAACATGGTTAGATAGCCATGCTCTAGATTCTATTCAAACCACTGTGCTAAAAATACCATTGTCACCAAGGACAGCATGTGGTACACCTTGGGCTAGCCCTTGGAGCACGAATACAAAGGATCAAACAGCTATAGTCTAGGCTGCTTCCTGTGTTACCTTTAGCTAACCAGCAAGTGTGCTAGCTTGTTTCTATCTGCCCATATGGAGAACTGCCCTATGGACATACCCTGAGACTCACTAATCCATCTTGGACTCTGTCATGTTCATGAGGGATGGCCAGCAGCCTGAGAACTAAGGGTTAACTGTACCTAGCCAAGTAGCAGTCAGCCAATAGAAATGCAGGTAGGAATTTCAAATTAGGACAAAGGAATTTTTTGATTTTCCCTCCTTTGTCTCTGAGCAATTGACTCTCCAGATACTGAGAGGAACAGACATGTCCCACTCCAAGAAAAGACTCTTCACCATCTGTAAGTAGGGCAAAGTCTAGATAAAGGTTTTATTGTTTTATGGTTTGGGAATGGGAATCTGATGTCTGTGCATTTAGAAATGGGTTTTCCTCTCCTTTGTAACTAAGTGTTGGTCCATGAGAGTCCCCCATGATGAGTATATTAATTGGTGACTTGCTTGAAACAGGAGTATTGTTTTAATAATAAAAGTTCTTTCTTTTTTATTAACCTGGTATTGGTTCAGTTCTGTGTCCTGGAAAATCTGTCTGTGGGATCTGCATGCCTCTGACTAAGGGATAGCAGCCACAGACTGCAGTTTATATTTTCTCTTTATTTTTCAACCTCTTTGGAGAAAAGAGCTTGGGGTGCCTGGGGTTGGTTTCAAGTGTCCACCCCAGTTTGTTCAAAAGCACTTAATGGTGGCAGCGGATTTTTTAATCCCCAAAATCTAGGTTTTTAGAATTTTGGGGGGAAGTTTTATACCAAAGTCTAGAGAGATAAGGTTTTGGGGTACTTTTACGGGCCCCATGCCAGAGTGGGGAATCAGCCTTGACAGACTCAGATAAGCCACTTGTAATATTGATAATGATAACACTTAACTGATGGAGGGTTCTAATGCTTAAAAAGCCACTCTGTAAAATGCATTGCAAGGTTCCATATTCATTGGTGTATGGTCTCTGTCCCATATTGTCCACCAGTCAAGCTGGATTCTTTACACCTCCATCATTATCAATAACAGGATCTGCAGGTCAAATTAAAATACTAGAATCTGAGAATAATTAGGAATGAGGAGTAACAGTTAATTTGAACTAAGGAGTTCGGGCTAGTGAAATTTCAAAATAGTGACCAGACGGGAACATGCAAATAAAGCCCAGGATATTTAAATCCTGGGCTTCATTTACAACTCTGGTCACCTCATTTGCCTACCTAGCTCAAATTAACGAGCTAGTGTAGACATACCCTATAAGAATTTGCCTTTATTGAACAAAAAACAGCACGTTGAAATGCACCAACACAGGGATGCAATGCTGGGAAAGGAGGAGCTCAGAAAGGGAAGACCTTCACAGCTATAGACAGTGGGTGAATCCCTGGCTTGGGGAGACAGGCTATGGCTAGCACCACAGCCCACCCCATTATGTCCACTGGCCTTTCTGCCCCCGTCACCTCCATTGTGGCCACTTTCTGGCCCCAGCGCCTGGGGTTTCCAGGCAGTGTTGCCAGAGCATCCAAGAGCCAGGTGAGTGACACAGCACCAGCCACTCCCAAAGTATCCAAGAACCAGGCAGATGGTGTGGCCCTAGCTTCCCCCACAGGGCCCAAAAATCGAGTTGGTGGCATGGTCACAACCACCCCTGACACCCGGTGAAGACTTCCTCAGCGGATCTTTCAGCCCAGCCTGAGTCCAGCCCACAGTGCCCAGCCTGCCTTCCCCAGTCTTGGGAACAGACAGGAGGGACGTACTAGGGGTAGAGCACAGGTGGGACCTCACTAGGCAGTTTGGGAAGGCAATGCCTTCTCCTGCCTATGATACCCACTGTCCATGTTCACAACTATGGATAGGTCCAGTTATGATTGAGAAAGTTTTCCAAGAAGGTGAAGTGAAGGGGAAACCAGGGAGTGCCAGAAAGTGGAAAGGAATGTGCGGGCAGAGTGGGGAGCACATGGTAAAGAACTGTGAAAGTGCTGCAGTAGACATTGAGCCCAGATCTGTTCATTAAAGACTTGAGCATCCCTGTTTGCGCCTCTATTATTTTAATCATCTACTCAGACGCGTCTCGAACAAACACGGGTGATTCTCTTTTTGGCTTCTCAAGGCAACTTGTGTTCCCTTTTCTCTGCAGGGGAGCACTGCAGTACTTCCCAGAACATATCTTCTCTGCTGAATCTTGAGCGCTTTATTATCTGGCAGAGACGGTCTGGCGGGGTGTGTGAGGTGTTCATGAAGACCACTTCTGGTGAAGTAAAGGGGACAATGCACAGAAGCGGGATTATGAAATTCAAGTCCAGCACTGAAGTATTTCAGTTATATGCACCTTTTGCAACACAGCAATCCCTGTCTCACTGACCTTTGCCAGCCACACATCTTTGCAAGCATCCAAAGGAGGGAGGTGGGAAGTGGGCGCTACATGGATAAAGAGCACACAGTCTTTGCAAAGGTTGCGGTACAGCTTTCAAGGTACAAATTCTAAAATGATCCCACCCTTTTTTGCAGGTGAGGATCATTCTAGCAGACCTCTCAATGCAGAAGATAAGCAAGAAACTTCTGCACCATGCTTGTGGATTCTGCCCTGCTCCCTATGCATCTTGCCTATGTGCTGCTTTAGTCCTGCACGGTGATTACAGAATGGAATGGGAAAGAGTTCTACAACAGGCGAAGGAACAAAGCTGCTCTGCCATGAAGTCTGTGGCAGAGGATTAATGAGTATCTCCAGGAAATGTCCCTGGAGATCTGTGAGATCTCAATGTGCATCAACACACTGCTCCACTGTACTGACTAGTTACACAGGGAAATCTCCAGCTCATGGAAACATATCCAGCCTCCCACATTTCTATACCCTCTGCACTATACAATCCACAGCCACGAGTCTCATCTCATCTGCTTCCTGCTACCTGGAGAGCAACTGCTGAGACTGTCTGGGCACCTCAGTAGTGCAGAACTGTTTGGCTACGTCTACACTGGCACCCTTTTCCGGAAATGCTTAAAACGGAACAGTTTTCCGTTATAAGTATTTCCGGAAAAAGCGTGTCTACATTGGCAGGATGCTTTTCCGGAAAAGCACTTTTTCTGGAAAAGTGCCCGTGGCCAATGTAGACGCACTTTTCCGCAAAAAAACCCCGATGGTCATTTTCACGATCGGGGCTTTTTTGCGGAAAAGACTACTGGGCTGTCTACACTGGCCCTTTTCTGGAACAGTTTTTCCGGAAAAGGACTTTTGCCCGAACGGAAGCAGCATAGTTTTTCCGGAAAAACAATGACGATTTTACATTAGATTGTCATTGCTTTTCCGGAAAAGCAACTGGCCAGTGTAGACACAGCCTTCCTGTCTGTCTGCCTCACAGGTAATATCACTGGGAGCTTCTTGACTAACTCCACCTCTTCATCAAAAGCTTTGTCTTCTGGGTTAGGTCCCCTCAAAGGATCCACAGGGCAATTTGTGGTGGAGGTGTGATCACTGCCAAGGAGAGTGTCCAGCTCCTTAAGAAACGACAGGTCTTAGGCGTACCCTCACCTTATGTTACGCCTTCTTCAATTATTTTATCTTCAATCTGCAGTGCAGCATACTCCAATCATAGCCCTTTCTGCACAAGTTTTGAGAAATGTGCCCAGAGGTTTCCCAATTCCCAAGGGTCAAGCACAACTAGGACGGAACAGCCTCTTCTCCCCATATAGTGACCAAATCCAGCAGCTCTGCAGTGGTCCAAGTAGGAGAGCGTTTGGTGTGATAGCCAGCCGTGTTCACCCGGGAAGACACAATGAGATCTATCCATGCCGAGCCAACAGGAAATGGAATTTTAAACATTTGCAGGGACTGCAAGAGGGAGAGGCAGATGGTTGTTTGTCTGCAGAGCAGTGGAATTCAAACTGCTGAGCGAAGCAGTGGGACATGCCGAGATGGGCATTCTGGGACACTTCCTGGAAGTCAAATAAAGGGATTAAAGCAAGTGTGGAATCTACACTGGCTCTTTATCAATTGATACAAATGTACAGGAAAAAAACAAAGCTCTCTTGTTGGGGTGGAAGTATTTTATTACCATACCTGGGCATTTTTCCCAAAAAAAGTTGCATCACAGTGTATACACACTCACTGTTTTGTCACTAAAAGGCAGTTTGAGCACCAAAACTTGGTAGTGCAGACAAAGCTCTAGTGGGTTACAGATTGCTGTAATGAGACAGACAACCAATGTCGTTAGTGAAGCAATGTTTTTTTGTGTCTAGCAGAGTTATGAAAATCTCCCAGGCTCATCTTTTAAAGGTGTGGTGCAGGCTTTCTTTTAGGATACATAAACATTCAGGGGGGAAAAAGGAAAAAAATTGTATTTCTTAATTTATTCACCAAAGCTTCTAATAAATATAATTACCCTCCTCTGAAGCTTACAAGGTAAAAGTGTAGATATAATACGTAGGCACCTTCTAAATAAAGATATGCAGCATATTAATTCTCCTTTAGACAAAACAGTTGCCTACTGTAAAAAAATATTCCAAACGTTTAGCATTTTATATATTCAGTTTCTAAATGCATTCTGCAGCAATTAAAAACTAGTGAGACCTTCTGGAAAAGGGAATTCTGGAATAGATCCTACAAACACTTGTCTCATCAGACAGAGATACTTTTTTTAAAATTTAACTTCATTATTTTAAGGCAGATGATTTTTTTTCTTCATCTTTCCCAAAAAAGCTGTAGGATATATAGGAATAACCTAAGTCTGCACCATAAAAGACCATTCCAATTTGCAAAGTACCGACCAATTAGTAGAAGAAGCAACGTTTCCTCATGGAATCAAAGTACCATTTTAGGATGTTCTTCCCTTCCTCCTCCTCAGGATTGTCTCCACTTCTAAATATTACTGTTTGGACACTATTCTGAAGAACCAGTGTTGCTGGATTGTTGCTGTGGATGACCTTGAGGTCAGCGTAGACCTCAAATTGTGTTCAGCCTTGTTACTTTAGTGCTTCAGGGTCAATGAAGATCAGGGTACCATTATACTTAGCACTGCACAAAGACAGAGTAGTGTATAGTCCTTCCATGACAGCTAATTATGATTAAACACAGGAATAATATGCAGGTTTATGTCAGTGATCTACAGTCAAGACAACATAACTGCTAAAACGACATGATTAATCATGGTAATCGTATCAGATAACTTGATTCTTCACAAGTGTGTTCAAGTCAAGTAACATTTTGGAGTTCAAACCAGTCCGTAGAGTCAAAGCAGTTACCTACTCCTCATTATGGATCACATCATGACAGAAAAAGTATACTGTGTGGCTGTGTCTAGACTGGCAAGTTTTTCCGCAAAATCACCTGCTTTTGCGGAAAAACTTGCCAGCTGTCTATACTGGCTGCTTGAATTTCCGCAAAAGCACTGACGATCTCATGTAAGATTGTCAGTGCTTTTGCGGAAAAACTATGCTGCTCCCGTTCGGGCAAAAGTCTTTTTCTTAAAGACTTTTGCGCAAAAGGGCCAGTGTAGACAGCAGAGATTTCTTTTCTGCAAAAAAGCCCCCATTGCGAAAATGGCGATCGGGGCTTTTTTGCGGAAAAGCGCGTCTAGATTGGCCACACATGCTTTTCTGCAAAAAGTGCTTTTCTGGAAAAGTGTCCTGCCAATCTAGACGCTCTTTTCCGAAAATGCTTTTAACGGAAAACTTTTCCGTTAAAAGCATTTCCGGAAAATCATGCCAGTGTAGACGTAGCCTGTATGCATGTCAATTCAGTATGCGATTACCATAAACTAGTCACAGGGTTACTAAACTTTATCCCATTTTTGGTAATGTAACAAAGGGAATTTCAAAGCCTATCATATAATGCACATATGGTAGCACAGAGTTCTGCACTGGCAAATAAGTGTAAGCAGGGGCTTAACTGCTGCTTGCTATCAGCCAGCTAAAAGGAGGGGTGAGTGTGCCCACTACAATTGTTTAGCTCTGCAAGGTAATTAACTGTTAACTGTTGATATGTAAATACAGTTCAGGAGAGAATCCGAGGTGTGGCTATGTAAATCCCATTCAGCCAGGGCTGATGGAGGGTCAGTGTTGGAATGGAATGTGGAGAATTGTATATAATTTGGGACTGTTGTGGGGGTCACTAATCATGCTATCCCTAAATGTGGGAACTGTAAAACATGCCACCAGTGCTTGCAGGAGAGACACCAACATCATGGTAAGAGGTCTTGGAAGAACAAGCCTCCCCCCTTCCAGAGTTGAGTGAACTGAGCTGGGGGAAAGGGTTAAAGGGCTTGAGTCAATCTGCTTCACACCTGCCAGGTGTGAGCTATAAGACTGGCCCAGCCTGCACCTTTCCCCCTTTGTTTTAAGGACAGACCTAAAACAGACTCCCTGAGGAGTCTTTTCTTTTGCTAGTCCAGTGAAAGCTGGATTCATTTGCCAGTCCAGCTGGTGGCTAAAGAGTTGAAATCACTGAGAGCTGAAATCACTGGTTTGGCTGAGAGCCAGACCTATTGCAGCCAGTGAAGTGGCGGCCACCAGCGGCGTAGCGTGGAGCAGCCACCAGCAGTGTGGCGTGGAGCGGCAGCAGGTGAGCAGCGGCGACCAATGGTGGCAGCAGATGAGGAGCGGCGGCAGGCGCCCAGTGGAGCGTCCAGTGGCGTGGGACGAGACAGCTGGTGGAGCGTGGCAGAGTTTCATATAAGGTGCCCCCTATCTATCACCCCACCCCCATTTCTACCCAGGTTGGGAGGTGAAACCCTGCGGGTGAACTTTGGGACTCTGGGTGGTACGGACCAGGGACAGAGACTTTTGGGGTGTCGGACTCTTTGGACTTCGGGCGATTCTTGGCTGGGGGGGAGGGCTTGGCTCCTGTTTGGGTTATGAACTCTGTTTGTGGTGTTTTCCCCAAGTTAATGCCGTATGACTTCTCTCTCTGTTTCATTAAATGTTTCTTTCCTACACTCAGACTCAGTGCTTGCGAGTGGGGAAGCATTGCCTCTCAGAGGCACCCCTGAGTGCGTGAATTTCCCAGATTACTGGGTGGGGGCTCGAGCCAGTTCTATGTGAGATGGACCCCAAGATATTGAACCCAGCCCTGGTTACTGCCAGGCCTACCCGGCAGAAGGGTTACATAAGCAAGGGCCCAATCATTCAGTACACACTCAGGAGAAACTTCCACTGAATTCAGTGGGAGTTTTGCCTGAATAAGGATTTTGAGTCCTGTCTAAATATATAATACAAACCCAAAGAGCTATATTGTGACTTAAAAAATGACATACTATAGATTTGGACACATTTGAATATGTGCCTGGTCTTATGCCTAGACTTACATCCCTAACTCACATGAATGGTAGAATGGATTTCGACAGGAATTACATGAGTCATGACGTCAGGATCTGGTTACTTATTTGTAAATACAAAACTGTGATATTCCCCATGCTTGCATTTAAAGTTAAAATGCAAGAGCCATATTCCCAGACTATAAGCCATATGCATCTATTATCCTCTATAGATCTGACATGGTATCACATGGTTTAAATTCACAAAAGCATCTAATTGTTATTGAAAAATGATTAACTTTTGCATAAAATGAACTAAAAATAAACCTTAATGTTTGGATAATATAAGTCTAATAGCTTTTTATTTCTATTTTACCATGATCATTTTCAAACATTTATTGTTTGCCTTCTACACAGGCATACTAATGAATCAGTAAGTGACAGATTCAGCTAATCCAGGTGTGTAAAATCGAGTACGTCATCTGTTGGGGAAAGTTTGCTTCCCCATCAAAACCAGCAGAGCAGAATGGTAGTAACATTCTATTTACCAGCTCAGATTTGTTTCAATAACCTTCAGCGATGTGACTAATGCTCAGCATTATTTGTGAACAATAGCGAAAATCCTAGGTAGCCAATTTCAAAATATATATTTGAAGTCATAGTTTTACCAGTAATGGTGCAAATTATATCATCTATAACCATTTAGCAAGAGGTTTCTTTCAAACAACTGTAATATATGGATGTAGTTCTTTCTATATTTACCTTTATATACACAGCTGTAATACCAAGCCGTGCATGAAGTTCATTAATCTTTGCCACTTTTCTCTCAGTCCTAAGAGCTATATAGATTTTACCTATATCGATATCTGGTTCAGCTGCAAAATGAATTTTTTAAAAAGCAAACCACTTCTTACATTACACAGTATTCCTAATGAATAGACAGCTATTCCAACTATATTTGGGGAGTAACTCTTCTTATAAATGGTTAAGAAAGAAGAGAAGATGGTAGAAAGTTTGGTATTCCTTGCAGAGTTAATTATTATCTAGTACTGCTCCAGTTTCCAAAGTGACGACTGTTTAAAAATGCCAATAATAATATAAGTGATGGCCATATGGACTTTAAAAAGCAAAGGGACAACCCACGACTTGTATAAGCAGGTTTAAAGAATAATGGAATTCCACTAACTTGCACAAGATATGAATTTCAGTACTAAAGTTTCTTGTTCCTATCGTTGCCATATTACCAGTTTAAATGGCAGTGGCTTTCCTTTTCAACACGTCTTAGGTAAGCAGAATGGGAAGCTACTAAAAAGGAAAGATGTATTCACATTAGACTTTGAACTTCCAATTTTTAAAGGGGCCTTACCATGATTTCAAAGTGACAATTGCAAACTAATTAATGAAAAACTGTAGGTGAAAAAGTAAAATCTATAATGTGACCCAAAAATAGCAATATATCATACCCAATGAAGGTTTTATTGTTTTATGTTTCTGTTTTCCTTATGAAGGTAAATACTTCCTATGGTATAAGAAGAGCCCCGCATTAAAACTCCATTTTAAATCTGGGTCATTAGTGAATCTACTTATAAATCTCACTTAACACACTGATCTTGTTTACCATACCTATGTGTAACAGCAAAAGGATAAAGTTACTAGGGATTCTGAGTGAAATTGACCAGGAGCACCATAAGGCACCTTAGATTGCCCATTAACAACAGGTCAGGTAGTAATGTGAACATTCTGGAAACAATTACTCAAACAAACACTAAAAAGGGTTCCAATTATGTGTCCTCCCAGAATAAAATGAAAATGGTGGCATAGAATACTATTGGCCCATCAAAGACTTCTAAGATTTTTTTTCTTCACAATGATGCTTTTCCTTTGAAATTTATTTTAGCTTTAAGGAGATTCTGAAGCCTTGGGAAGAGGTAAAATGCTAAGGACCACACATGCATTCTTTTCCAGTCCTTTTAAATATGCGTGTCAATGTCCACTCACATCTAGTACCCATAATTGTCTGCAGTCATGCTTTTTGGCTGGCACAGCACTTCATGGCTGAATGTTCCTGTGCTGCTAAAATGAAAGGGTATGATTGCCTGAAAGAGGGAGGATAGGGATGGGAAAAGTTCATACTGCACTTTTCCAATTAAATTAAATATCATTAGGGACCGCAGAATGACCTACATTGGGATTTTGTCCCCACCTCCACAAAAGGATTTGGACAGCTTGGATATAGCTGTCCTCTTTATTAAGCAGTGAGGCTAGCAGACTGAAGCCAGGGCTGGGATCCAGAAACTATGACATTCTAATCCTAGTTCTCACACTGACTTGCTGTATAGCCTGCTACACATTTTATTGGCTTAGATTTTCAAAACTGGAATGGTTGCCCTCACTTTATGTCTTTGGGGTCTTTAGTTCGGCATCCAGAATAAAAGTACACAAAACTAGAGGCCTTTGAAGATGTAGGTCTTAACTTCTCTGAACTTCAATTTTCTCAATAAAGACTTACGTCTTCTAGTTATCAAAGGAATAGCTTCAACCTGGACAGCATTAGTGTATATTCCAAGTTAAACTGTTAATATGCATCAGCCCTGATCTGGAGTTCATTCTCTTTACCCTTCTAATCCTAGAACTTACCTTTGAGACCACCAAAAAGTGTATAATTGCAACAGAGGTTTCTTTGAGGTGGATATCATCTGTTTATTACCAAACAGCTATCAGATAATGACCTGGGCAAAATTTGAGCAAATGAAAGGCTCTGCATCTGTTGTCCTTGCTCACACTTGTTCCAAATTTGTATATTTGTGTATTTGATTTCACCGTCTGTATTGTAGTAGCAGGTATACTTCATGCCTGCTTCAAGGGCAGACACAAGAAGTAAAGCTGCAAAGTAGAGAATAAGCATCCTGGGTGTGCTATTATTTCAAGTACAAGTGGTTTCTGTGAAATGTCAAACCCAATTTCATGTTTGACCATCACTTACCTCTCTCGGCTCAGACCCCCTGCACTTTCATTGAAGTGGAACCCTTAAGACAGGCCAACATGTGTAGTTTGTCAAAGATGTTTCTGAATTCAGAATCCCTTAGGCTAGAGCCCCCGTACTTGATAAATTACACATTTCACAGCCATGATCCATCACTTATATAAGCTCAGAAAAAAAACAGTTTTAATAACCAAAGTGATTCCCGAATTAGATATCACGGCAGACAATTTGATACCCACTGAGTTTTTTGCCTTCTTCTAGAAGATGGTTCATTAGACTCATCATTGGGAGATGGCACAGAAGTAATGGCAGTTTCACTGTATTTTACTCCAATACACTCCGGGAAATCAAGCTAGGACTAATGGGTTAATTTGTTTCCTTTTGACTGAGTTGACTAGCTTTTTCCACAGACTGCTGATTGGTTTAATGCAGTCTCTGAGATCCAAATGTCCTTTGCAAAGTCACCAATAAGAAGTGACTGAGGCGCAACTGCTAACTAATTTGCAAAATGATTCTCGTTTCAGATTATAAGGTATATTTTACAAACTATATAGTCTATTGAAGAAGAAATGGCTTCTGTATGTACACTAAAATGCAGCCCAGCTATATGTATTTCTTTTCCCTTGCAAACCTGAGTCAAAAGTTAAACTAAGCTGTGTATGCACATGGGAATAGCTCTAAGGCTGGTGCATACATCACAGTATCAAACACGCACAAACACTTGGAAACACACTTTGACTAATGGCCCAGGAAGAAGATTCTTATGAAAAGTTTGCTGAGAACTTCCCTTATTGAATATACAAAAAGAAAAGACTCCTCACAATCAAAGCAAGTCAATGGAAAACAGCATTCTAAATGACAAGGCAGACCCATTGACAGACCAATCCCACATATCACCCAAAGGCATTTCTCAAAATCCAGAATTATCACAGTGCTATTGAAATCATTTCATTTGTGCCAGTGGGAAAAATGAAACTAGAGAAGAGACAGTTACCTGTTTCCATAACTGGTGTACTTTGAGATGGGCTGCTCATGTCCATTCCACGTTTGGCATAAGAGCTTGCCACATGCACCCATGCTAAAAGGTTTTACCACAGCAGTGACCATATGGGACTGGCTCTGGCGCTCTCTGGAGTGGCCTCCAGATGGCGCGTATAAAGGGTGCTACTGGCTCCCTCCTCCCTCAGATCCAGAAACTCTGATAAAGGGGAAGAAGGGTGGGTCATGTAATGGACATGGGCAACAGCTAGAAGAACAGCTGTTATGGAAAGAGGTAACTCTCTCTGCTTCTTTGAGTGCTAGCTTATATCCATTCCACATTAGGGGACTCCAAGCAGCACCAAAAATGGGTCATAGGAATGCCTTCTTGGTCTTATGTTGGAAGCACTTGCAGATACACTTGCTGCTCATATGCTCTTTTCCCAGGCACCTAAGACAATCACAGTGGGGATAACTCATGAGCACAGGCTATTTGCAGAGATTGCAGGGCTTAAAGTCTAGGGACCATCCCCTGGCTAGGCCCTATTTGGGACTAATGAAATTCTAAATGACTACTAAGGGTAACTAACTCAAAGGACTATACACATTCCATGAACCATTACCGGTGAAAAGAAAGAACTGAGGATGAGAGGATTCAGTGGCATCCCTTATGCCAGACCCTGTGGGTACCATTCCAGAAGATACCCAGGGCCAGTCCCCTACGTATACCATACCTGCAGTGAGCACACACCTAACGTGGACTGAACATGAGCAAGCACTCAAAGAAGAACAGATGTGCCCAGAAAAAGATAACACTCCCATTAGAATGCCAAAGTTTGTTCGCATAGGGCACTTTAGAATCTACCTGGGAACAGGCAGGTTCCATTTCACGCAGCACAACAACATACACTCTGGTTAATGTACAATTTCACTCATTTCTGGTGTTTGCTTAAAAGTTAAACAAAACTTGTTCACCTAAATAAAAATATCCTTGACCAAAATTTTCTCCTCAGCTGGACTTTATTCACATGGCTTCTCTCAGCAGATCCCTACAGGAAATATTTGTTTTGATGAGTCAGCAGAAATAACACTGCCCCTTCATGCAATCTTACTATCTGGCATGATGAATCAGCAGAAATATCTCTGTGTCTGTGCGTAGCTTCTTAGAACCTGATACCTTGTCAGAACAACCTAGCTTAGGACACCCAGGGGTGTGTCTACACAGCATCCTAAACTCAAAATAAGATATGCAATTTGCTCTACACAAATTGCATATCTTATTTAGAATCTATTTCCAAATTTCAAAATAACATGCTATTTTGAGCCGTCCCTTATCTCTCGTGCAATGAGGTTTACCAGAATGGCAAAATAGCTTGCACGTTATTTTGAAAATAGCTTGTGTGGATACGGGGTAGCTATTTCAGGATACCTCCGGTTTCCCAAAATAGCTGTTCAGTATAGACGTACCTCAGGTTCTTCTGACGAGACTGCAAAAAGAGCAATAGAAAAGAGGCTCAAATGCCTTTTTTTTCCCCAGAGATCTAATGAGCAAATGAAACAATAAAAAAGGTAATTGATTATATATTTTTAAAACAAGCTGTTAGGAATTAAATAAATGAGCTAAATAGCTGCACTTCTACATTAATGTTATGTGATCCACTAACAACTTTAGTTTAATAGTTTTAAAAAACTTTACTAAAATATTTTTATTTCTACAGAGCAAAAATTCCATAGTTTACCTATGTTTCCTAGAGCTCATGTATGCGAATACAAAGACTACTGATATATTATTAGTTTCTATTGCTACATACTAGTTACTTGTGGAGTACAATTAACTAGTTTGTATGTGACTTGTTATATTAGATACTATGTAAATTACCTCCAATTGAACTGGAATAAATCAGCAGTAATTTCATTGCTGTCAATGGAGACAGACTGGTACAAAACTTGTATCAGAGAACAGTTAGACCCATTGTGTCAGATCTAATATATGTCATATATCAAAGCAACAGATAATAGGTACAAATAATTATTCAACTAACATGTATTTCTGTGCAATGGTAGTTTTAGCATACATGTTCAAAACTGTGTTAGAAAAAAATAAAAACTTTCTAAAATCATAGCAAAATGCTAGACGAGCTAGAAATGTTTGATTTTACTTAGTTCCACTTAATGTTTTGGCTACCCAGGACTGGGAAATAATACATGAACAGAGAGGATAGAGTATTACTTCAAAGGAGCTGGCTGCTTTTTAGCCATTTTAAAGTTGCACCTTAAATCGTTTTCAGCTGAGGTAGGGAGCAGGAGAGCATGTGTTTGAATTTAGAAATTAAATGTTAATAATTTTAAAAAGTAAATCCTTGTTCTGTGGACTGGCAGATGATACTTTTTACTCTTGAGAAATGCTATGCACATCAAGTAAATGAACTGAATAACTTATAACAAGTATCACTGTGTGTTATTATACAATAGGAGAGCTCAGAGTAGTATGTCTGTTTCATGCCCCTGCTGACTCCTCCTTCCAGCAAACCCTAATACTACGATCTCCGCTAGGTGAGGTCCAGTCATAAAGGTGCACAATCTTAATCTGATGTCAATTCTATCCTAGCTACATCACTACAAAGTAGAAGAATAGTGGAAGAAATGTTATTGTTAAAAGAAGGAATGAGGCAAAGAAGGAGATGAGAGAACACTGCATCTGCAAATGACCCAAACTCAAAGCAATGACAGTGAGAGAGACACCTCTGCGCCCATCCTAAGCCATCAGTAGAAAATAGTAAAAGGGGTAAAAGGGAAATGACCTCATCATTCTAATTAACTGAAATACGTTAAACATCCTTGATAAATCATTAGACCAAATTCTGCCCTTAAGTCTACAACTCACACTAGAATTAATGAGATTTACACACAATGTTTCAGAGGTTAGAATTTGGTGCTCAGATAGTAAATTGATTAGAGGCTCCATGTGTTAGTAAATTGTCTGGGATTCAAAAGATCTCTATTTATCATATCCAAACTGTACAATCTGGAGGGAAATAAAAGTTGAAAAGGAGAATAAGAAAAACCCTCCCCCGCTCCTCACCCCTGTAAATAAATACCACTGATTCTTTTGCTCCTACCTTCTAACCGGGTTTGACAAGATATATTTGTTTTTCAGTTAATATTCATAAAAGGTGTGAATAAGATGCAGAACTTTTTAGTACAAAGCAAATCCAAACAAAAGAAATACTCAAATTAAAGCTCTTTCATTTTTTTCAAGACACAGCAGCCTTTTCTAAGCTTTATTAGAAAATTATCATGCCAGCTGTCTCTTTTCCCTGACTGTTATTCACACAATATGCCTCTCTCTTGTTTCTTTTCAGCTTTGTACATGTATAATAATGAGTTTTCTAGAATGGAAAACCCAGTGGAATATTAAAATTGCAAAGAGCAGCTCTTCTAGTTAATTTCACCAAAGTGCATCACAACACAATACAATGTTGTAAGAATGACTATCTAATAGGAATTCATTCATGGAAAAATTAATTAAAGAAAATGTTATTGCTAATATAGCTTTTTATATATGTACTGTGATATATTGGCAATAATAAAAGTTAAACATTTATGAAAGCAAAGCATTGATGACGTACATGTTTGGCCATGTAATGAGCAACATATCAGTTTGAACATGATGCAAAATTCCTAGCAAGCGCTGACTACGGATTTGCTTGAGAGATGTACCAAATTATGGTTTTGTTGAAACACAAAAAATTGCAATAGAAATAATGCTTTGTAAATGGAACATCTAATCTAATATTTTACATATAACAATGTAGAGTGTCAGTCTGCCATGTCATGACTGAGACTACTAGACTGACTGATGGGTATATTACGATCCCTTTTGATGAACGTACCGTTCAGTCACTGCTTTTTCTATAGTTTTATTTTTCTGCATGGTTCATGACACTCTGGCACTCTTGTATATTGTGTAGTGGCCCATATTTGCAGATTTGGATGCTTAAGGTTCCTGATACAATGTTTAGACATCTCACCAAACGTGGCCTTATTGTCAGGGGTACTGAGATCTCACAGCTCCTGTTAACAAAACAACAATCACGGAATTCAATACAACCTGGGAATCCAAATCCTTAGGTACTTAACATTTTATTCCCTATTTGGAAATTTCAGCCGTATGCAGAAGAATATGGAATATACCAGCAGGGTGATCTGACAGCAAGGTGTTGGGGAAGAGGGAATATTATAAGGAAAGAATAACAAACAATGTGCTGTCAAGCTGATTTTTTATAATCTTTCTTTCAATGAAGAAATCTGTAAAATAGTTTTCAGTGCATCTGATAGAGGAAAAAATGAAATAATAGCTAGTTTTTTTTCCAGAATATATTAAAGCTAGTTGTTTATTTGAATGTTAGCATTACCCACAGTTGTGAGAAATGCAAATCATCTGAAAAGAGCTACTATGTATAATGTTAGATATTTAAATACCAGTTTTATTAATCTGTATTTTAGTCCTTTGAGGCCTTTTGCAGCTTTTACTTTTATTTCAAGGCCTAGAGACATGCTCTTTATTCTATTGTCCAAAAATGAAAATTACTGGTCCCCTAGGATGAATGACTTGTGCTCTGGGCTGACTTTTTATCAATCATGTTAATTTGAAAATAAGCTATTGGTTTGGCTTTTTATTCATCATAGTCAAAAGTGGATTGTGTTAGCCCTATCCCATTTGCCCTTAATTAACTACCATTGAATCCCCATATTAATTAGCAGAGCTCTTACATATTTTACATCACTCCTCACTATACCAGATAATTAAAAGTCCCATTAATAAAACTGTGGTACTCATAATTTGTATAAACCTATTATGAAACAATAAAACTGATTACACTATAGCTTTTTATATGCTTGTTTATTGATGTGATATTGCTTTAATCTGACAAGAATTCACAGTCTTACAAAGGTTTTAAGTGGTGAGTTTAGTCCAGATCACCTAGGACATGTAATTACACAGACACACCCACTTAAGTATTTGAAACATCTCAGGATTTAATTGTCCTTATGAAGATAAGCAACGTTTGCCTGATCTCAGACATCTGGTATCTTTGGATTCTAGTGTAATTTTTTTGAATCACTGTTTTTATAATTAAGGAAGGCATTAAGTTGCTTCTTTTGACTTAGAGAAGGTATGCTCCAGAAGAAACCAATTGTAATTGCCAGTTAGCACCTCATTGGCATCAACCAGTAGAGGTTACCCTACAAATCATTGAACCACCAGGTTCCCAAAGCAACCTACTGATGTGTCATCTCCAGCCAACCAACATCAGCCACTTTTGTATTTGCCAGATGTGGGAGTCTTGGATCCTTCTGATAGGGGGATCCATAGACTTCAAGATGAATGAAGCCCAAATACTTTAACATTTTGGTACAGCCTTTTATATGGAATACCTGTAGATGTAGATTAATAATTATCTTAAAGTTGGATCTGCATAAAGTTGTCAAACATTCCTATTTAACAATTGCCACTATATAGAAAAGTTTACATAGCCTGGACTTAATCCTGTTTGCCTTCCTCGTGGAAGGTGTCCCACTGAGTCAAAATGTGATGTTAATAGGGATACTCACAGGAATAGGGTGAGCAGGATTCAGCTCACTTTAAAACTTCTCTCTGAGGTTGCAAAGTATCTGGTAGCTTTGCCGTTTGTAAGAGAGTCTGTGGCTTCCACAGGAGGATAAACAAGTGCATGGCATACTGTTTTTGGAGTGGTACCTTGCAACTCAGTCTCAAATTCAATCTCAGATATTTGCTTGTAAATTTATCACCAAATAATACTTAGCGCATGATGCCCACATGGTCTTCCAGGGAAGATTTCTCCACTTGAACCTTAAAAAGCCTTCTATGATGTACTGCAAGGATCCCTCCCCCCCAAAAAAATCTATGAATCTTGCTCCTTTGAGAGCCAACTATGTTAAACACATCTCAACTCATTGTGAACAATTAATATTCAACATTGCCTAAAATGTCTTATTTTCGATCCTGTCTTGATAGTCTCTAGTGATTGCCCACAGGATCACAATCAAGATCAGAGGTGAGCAAATAATGGCCCACAGACGAGATCGAGTCTGCAGAGTTAGCTCCTGGCGGGCCCCCACCACTGCATTTACCTGCATGGCTGCAGGTATCAGCAATCGCGGCTCCTGCTGGCTGTGGATCACCATTCTCGGCCAATGGGAGTGGCGGGAAGCAGTCTCCTAATTTGCACTGCTTCCTGCCATTCCGATTGGTCGGGAACAGCAATTCACAGCCAACAAGAATTGTGATTGCCGGTACCTCTGGCTATGCAGGTAAATATAGTGGCGGCGGCCTGACAGAGACTTAACTCTGGCAAACCACCACTCACCCTGGTCAAGACCCTGGTTAACATTTCTGACAAGAAAGTTTCAAAGAACGAGTGGGTAAACACAGACCCACATAGCCAGAGAGTTTGAATCCCTTTGAATTAAATTTGCTCAATCACGACGCACACATTGAATGAACGTTAGTATTATATTTTGATATACTGTTCCCTGAACTTTTAAAAGAAAACTACAATCTTCCTCCATAACAATCCCAAACATGGCTACCTATGATGATGATGATGATGATGATACTGTGTTTCTAGGCTTATTTCGTGCAGTAGAATACTGTAGTATTTTTAATAAGAGAATTTATTATCCACTAAAATTATTCCATGTGAAATCACATTAGACTACACTTTTGACCTTCTCTGTGCATTGAAACTTCTCCATGTCATATACCTCGATATATACAGATCCTCATTAAAAAACAACAGCAGCAACAACAGAACGATCATTGCATATCTATTGGCAGTCAGAATGTTAAACAGTTAGAAAGCCACAAAACTGAACATACTTTATGTTTTCTGAAGTACTAATATGGATAAAAGCATTTTTTAAAGAGAGGGAACAAAACTAGCAGAACATGGGCATTGTGCAGGCAAAGCTGCTATTCAAGAAAGTTTTCCCTTAAAAACAAATAGGAGGAAAGCAGATCATCTCTCAAGTAAACCAAAAGTTTCATTTTTCATCCTTTAGGAATTCCTCTTACTCTAGGAAAGAAAATATTCAAAAGAAATGCATAATCAAATATGTAAAAAAGTTGAAGTGCTTTTATTTCCCCTTCCAAAAAATGTCTGTTGCGTCTTTCTAGCAGTCACCAAAACACCCCAATGCCCAGAAGCAATATTAAAATGCAGTGTCCTCTAAAATGTAAACGCTTCTACATTAAAACAAGCAAGCAATTGCTTCTTTGCTTTAACTCAAAATGCAATGACATTTCATGCCAGCTCAGGAAAAAAAAAATAGAATGACATTCAAGAAGTCATTACAGCTTCCTCACCGAAGAAATTCAGTTAAATTTTGAGTTTAAAGCTAAATCTAATTCTGTAACCCTGTTTAATTAAGTAATCTTCAGCTCTTTTCACTGAGGATTTGTTATTCCCTTCTGCATTCCCACAAGGACTGGTTAGATTTGCCGAGTTAAATTTTTAATCACAGTTCTTTGGCTTTGTGCCTCTGTCATGTACTCTCAGGCAAAAACCACCTGCGATAAAAGGCCTACTAGCTCTCATCTGTGATAAGAGGTTAAAAAATTAGAAAAAAAACCCGATGAAATGTATGACAACTGTGACATTCCCTCAGGAAACGTCATAAGTTAGGGGAATCTTTCAATATTATGAACTAAAGGCTTGGGCTGTCATTTACGTGGGAACTGCTGATATTCTGCAGTTATGACTTTTGAGCAAATGAAACTCTGTGTGGGTGAGAACTGTATTTAAGTAGAGTGGCTGTGAATTTATAAAAGGCAGACAAGATGTTCTAGTGCAATTTAACAATTTAGTAAGAATCTGCAATTGCAAACAAACAGGGAAATCTAATCTGAAAGATACCTCAAAGCCAGCCTATCAATATACAGACAAAAGAATCTCTCTCACTAACAACTGCTTTTCCCCACTCTGTCTCTCAACTAAATGTAGACTCATGTTGCTTAAAGTATCATTCAGGCCCATGCTAATGTAATTCAGATACAATAAGAAATCACACCTACTTAATGCAGCAGTATCTTTGAAATTATATATGGGATTATTTTTAATATAGGCTTGAGGTTTGCCTTGTAAAGTAAGCAAGATACATTTGCAACATATGTTCCCCTTTCAGTTTATTTTTATTATATTTATAAGTTAGGTAGATGACTCATATATATTCTCTAGGTAACGCTTCCTATAAAGTTCCATTGTGAAGAACCTATTTTAGTTGCTTACAACATTCTCAAACTTTTATTTGTCAGCATGCAGTTCATAGCCCATTGGCTCTGGTTGACCATTTCCAGCCCAGAGGAGCTGCGAGAAGTGGCATGGCCTGAGCCGCCACTTCTCACAGCTTTCATGGCTGGAAGCAGCAAACCAGAGCCAATGGGAGCTGCGAGGCTCTGTGGCTATGGACCCGTTACATAAACAAAGAGGCGCAGGCCCGCTAGTGGTTTTCCCAAAGCGGGCCCGTGGATCACTTTGAGAAACACTAAGTTCTAGTATCAGGCCCTGACTATACAGATACATGCAGAAAATTATCTGTAATGTGTGTACTATGCAGAATGAGGGGAAAGGAGGGTCCTGCCTTATCTTAAGCAACATGTAATGGTGAGTATATAAAATTCAGCCAACTTAACCACTGTTGTGATTGAGTGCATTTTCACTGAAATCAGTGTACTCATGACTACATATGCTAATGGTGAAAGTGACCCTTGTCTACATCGACATTATGTTCATAGTTAAAGTTCTGCTTCTTTGGATGTAAAACTGTGTTTGGCATTCCGCACAAACAATAGTACATGACAACATTATTTGAAAAGGAAGTAAAGATAACTAAATGAAACTTTATAAGCAATTTTATAAAGAACGTAATTAGCTGAGTTGGTATGTAGCCAAGACAACACAGCTAAATAACTGATTCATGAGAAAAGTGCCAAGGGATATTTAAGTGAAAATACTTGCACTAGCTACCTAATTTCCCCAGAAACAGACAATGCAAGACACCAATGCACTTCTGTTTCAACTATACATGTAAGTAAATAGCTACAGTTATGTTCTTGCTTGTATACAAAATCCAAACATTTATTTAATTAAAAACTGAAAAAGGAAACCAGAATACACTTTCTTTGTCTGAAAGATCTGATGAAACTTGTAATAATTCTTTGGAGACAGAATATAGCTAATCTTTCCTGTCCCCTTAGAATCATTACTGATTTGGGGGCCTTAAATTCCATGAATGGAATCTGCTCAGTGTTTCAGTTTGAATCAAGATGAACCAAAGTCTCTCCCTAATAGCGCTACTAATACTTTCAGAGTAAAGATATCCCTGCATTGACTGATATACAAGAAGGCTTAGCAAAATTATTTTCTGACGAATTCTGAATAAAAGCAGGAAAATCTATTGAAAGACTTATCTCTGTTAAATACACATCTTGTATTCCCTCCTGGCATATTTAGATTGTTCTGGTAAAAGTTCTGAAAATGAAAAGAGGTTGTTTTTCAGTGGTTTTGAATTGATAAATCTGTTGGGATAAAGATGAGCAGAGAATAATGTCCCCTGCTTTGTTAAAGCAATAAACATAGCAAAAGAATTAAAACTGTAATTGAAATACAGAGAGAGCAGTAATGAGCTTTTATTAGAGCAATAATGAACTGTATGTCACTAAGGTTGCAAATTGCAGCAAAGACTCTCCGACCTTACATGCTTGCTGCCATTCACCCTGTCAGCTCATACTTCATTATGACCTCATGTGCACCCATTAGACTAAAGGGTCGTTAAAAATACAAGAGACAAATAAAAACTGCAGCAGGCAGCCTAGAAAATGTAAACAGCGCTAAGGAGGTGAGCCACCTACGCTACTGAAATACCTGTACAAAGAATAAGAGCACTTCCATTCAGAAACGTTGTGAACAACAGTCTGCTTGGGGTGTATGTTTTGCTCAACCATGCAAATCAAGCCCAGAAGTGAACTGTTGAGCAACCCTAAAGGGACATTATATGCTGCCAACTGGTGACTTTCCCTTATTCTGCAATCAGCTCCATGTGGGTAGCCTCCCTCTGCACCAGTGAAGGAGGTTGTAGGCTCAAGGCCTTTTAGCCACGTGCAACATGTATATTGTTTCTGTTTCTCACCCGTCTGATACAGAATTGACAATTTATCATGATAAATCACCAAAGAAACTTCATTTTAATCTGTGAAAGGCTTTTGTTCTATGAGCCATCACCAGTTCAATCAGCATTAAGCCTAAAGCAGACCAGCCCCCCCAAAAAAGGCTTGTACATGTAAGGATTATCTGCACATTATAATTTTAATATTTACATTGAATAAAAGCTCTTCCCTGCACATTTTCTAAAATAACTCCTGTCTAAAACTATTAGCTGTGTCTATTAATGGCCCTAAAAAATTTAAGACTTCACCTTCATGCCCCAATATCTCCCTATATAGCTGTCTCCTCCTACTGTACTACCAGGTGCACATCACTGCTGTAATGAAGTGGGTAGCTAGCATAGCAAAGTACACACTGGCAGATGTCATGGCAAGCAGTAGTAATATCTGCAACACACTGATTCTGAAGACACTGGAGTCCTCAGCAATGAGTCTCAATAATATCATCGTCGCTTTGTCAATACCTTCTTGTTCTTTTTTAAGTATTAGCAGTCGTTTTCATTCAAAAGCTCAAAAGCCCTGGACTATTTTTCATGTCCTCCTGGCCCTAGAGTGAATTCTAAGGAAGAATATAAGTGTTCCAGCATTTCATGTCCAGTACATTCTTTGGGGAAAAATGTGTCACTGGATTAGAACATAGTGATTTACATGCAATGGACTTAGAATGTTCTGTCATAAATTTTATAGTTTCATTTTGATAAATTAAAATAACCTTTTTTTTTTAGAAAATAGAGACATTCTTGTTAAATTAAATTAGGCGATTTACACACGTCAACTTTGTGTGTAATATTCATTGTTATTCATTATTTTTGTTTCCTAGTTGCAAGCCTCAGCTACTCCTTTTTTATACTATAACAAATCTTTATAGGAAGTGAAATAAACAAGACAATTCTACCTAATTTACCAGAATTATATAATATACCCAATATTGCAAGTTATACACTTGCAGTGAATGTGTAAGTCCTCAACATGTCATCTCACTGCCTATTACATTTTCTTTTCAGAATCAACTCAGCTTTGAGTGTTGCAGTCACGATCTAATAACAACAAATTTAATGATGTGATCTAAAGAAACAAATGTTACATTTCTACTTTTTCTGAGTGTACTCCGAAAAATGCAGCACATTAATCTACACTGTATTTTCTCCTGAGAAAATGTAGCTGCAGAACTGAAAATTTTCTGGCAATTTTATGCCCCTTAAATTTCCTTTTTATGTAAAATTTAGACAAAATAGCTACCTTTTATCATCCATCTACAGCCTTCCACAATTTCAACTTGGAACTTCGGAACAATCTTTTAACTGGATTGGTTCCTTTTTCCCATTAAGATTTTTCCAGGAGGCATATTATTGGAGGCGGGAGAATATCAAGATACAATAACTAGTGTGGAGGGCTTTATGCAGACCTTCCACCACTGGCTGAATTTCTTTCTATGTCAGTTGCAGTTCCATTCTGTCTGGTAATGAAGGAATATCCCAACCTGAATAAGTTCAGGTAGGTGTAATCTCTGTAGGTAGATGGCAATGGGTTTTAAAATTTCTTGCAACTTTATGGAGCAATGGAAGAATACTATTAAAGTAAGTGCAAATGTGTTTTTAATAAACTGGCTCAAAATTTCCCTATATGCATCATAAGCTCTTATATTCCCAAGAGGGCTTATTAGATCCAGATAAGATGTTTTAGAAAATTCTCATCACCTAACTACTTTAAGCTGCATTAATCATTTTAAATTCCAACCAAATCATGAGCAAAAAATCTGCTCCTGTCTAATGAATATAAATGCTCTCCTTTCCCTAGCTAAATTTCTTGGACTGAAGTTTTACAAACATTTAATGGGAAATGTGCACAGAAAATCCATTAAACAAATAAAAGGTTGTGTGCGCACATTTCCTGAGTAATAAGTGGTGTGGAAATCCATCACCTCTACTGCTTAGCATTTTCTTTTACATTTTCAGGTTGGTTTTATAAAAAATCTTTCAAAGGAGATGGATAACTCTTTTTTATAGTTTTGCTTTTTTACATCCCATTATTTGTAATATCATAAAAATTAAAAATGAAATTTGTGTCCTTGCAAATCATCCTTAACCTTTCCCTAGTCAGGCATCAGACTGAGTTATGGCATAGATGACACTTATTAACAACCTCATTGTAGCCCTGGTCCTTGGGCAAACATCCTTATTATTCTGCTGGATCTCATCACAACATGCTACGCAGTGTTGCGGGATCATGAAATGCACATGTTTTGTCTGACAGATTTAATGGGAGTAAGCAGCAATCTATTTTGGTATTTTCAATCCTTTCTTTTAGGCCAAGCTCCTAGGTCTCCCATCAGAAACTGCAATATAGATACTTCCTTCAGAATGTTCTCCTGGGCTACGTCTACATTGGCCCCTTCTCCGGAAGAGGCATGTTAATTTCCAACTTCAGAATAGGGAAATCCGCGGGGGATTTAAATATCCCCTGCGGGATTTAAATAAACATGTCCGCCGCTTTTTTTCCGGCTTGGGGAAAAGCCGGAAAAAAGCGTCTAGACTGGCGCGATCCTCCAAAATAAAGCCCTTTTCCGGAGGATCTCTTATTCCTATTCTGAAGTTGGAAATTAACATGCCTCTTCCGGAGAAGGGGCCAATATAGACATAACCCTAGAGATACCCACAAGCATAGGTGCTGACTCCTTGGGTGTTTCAGGTCTACAGAACCCATGGAAAAAAATCAATGGGTACTTAGCACCCACTGGCAGCTTCCCCCCAGCACCTCTTGCACCCCTGGCACCCTACTTATCAACTCTCTCCCTTCCCCCCAGTGCCTCCCATCCACCAAGATCATCTGTTCCACAGCAGGCAGGAGGCACCAGGAGGGTGCAAGAGGAGTGGGGACACCATGCACTCAGTGGAAGGTGCAGAAAGATAGGGCAGGGCTGAATAGAGAGAAAGTTGGCACTTCTGGTCACCACTGTAGGATTCAATATTTATATCAAACTGCTAGTGAATATCAGAAGACACTACGGGTTTAAATGCAGCAACACATTTCCTGCCCACTAAATACCCTGAGAACCTTATCCAGCATGCTCAGTGCTGAGTGAAATCAGCAGCTAGATGAAGGTACCTGGTTGAAGTTAAACCTAGATAATAAGAGGCTGGAAAACAAAAACAGTCTGAAGAATTAATCAAGAATTAGTGATAAAGACACTATGGACTCTAGAATTCCTGGTTCAGTTTCTGGTTCTCTTTTATGTGTAAGCTTTGGAAAAACACTCCCTTTCTAGAATGAGGATAGTAATACTTACCTGTAGAGCTGGGTAAAATGTTATGGACAAATGACCCAATTTCCAAAAAAACGTGATTTCAACCAACCAAAACACATTCACATATTTGACACATTCATCAAATGATTTGGGGCCAGTTTGAGCAGGGTGGGAGGGCAGAGGAGGAGGTGCTAGATACAAACAGACACTTAAGCACCATTCACAAAAGAGCAGGAAGAGGAGGAGCCTCTACCATATTTAAAACATTTAGCCCTATGGCTCGGGGGCACTCTCCTTGGATGAAGGAAACACAGGATCCTATAACTGTTCTGGAACAGGGATTTGACTCCATGTCTCTCCCTTCCAGTTATTTCCCTAACCATCACCTATTAAGTCTCCTGGAATTGATGTCTCAACCTCTCCTGTTGAAGCCATTCCACTTTGTATAAATATTTAATTAGTCATTGGAGCAAGGTTTCAAAGTTGGCTCTCTCCCTCTCCCCCACGCCTGCATGAGTCTCCTAATCATTAGTCAGTCAATCATTCCTGCTCTCAATGCATATTCATGTGGTTTATACAAAGTACAACAGCTTTACCAGGAAAGACTGACAGTGACCACTGGTCTAAAGGTTATATGGGGAGGGGCACCATCACAACTTCCTCCTCAGGCCCTTTTGTGAATCTAGCCTTTCATTTCCTTTGTTTTTTAAATTTTTTACAGATTCCCCACAACTAAAACAGTGTGTCTCATTTTGGGATAAACAAAACATTTTGCTCAACCCAAAATGAATATGTTATCTTTCTAGACAGGCCACAAAATGTTGGGGGGAAAAGTTGGTTTTGGTTCAAGTTAATATCTCCCCTCAACCTGAATTATTTTACTTTTCTGAACTGCCAATGAACTGAAAATTGCCCCGGAATCTTACCTTCCATACTTTGCCGCAGTGTTGTAAGAATACATGCATGAATGTTTGAAGGCACTCGTATATTATGCTGATGGGCACCATATAAACAGATTAAAATAGATGGAGAATTAATGGATACATAAACTACGTCGCCATCATCTTTGTGAAAACGGAATGTCAGCATCTCTTCTTTTGAATTCCGCACTAGTAACAGACACATAAATTGCAACAATTGCACATATAGCATGCTCCTCCCTTCCTGACCAGGATACAATGCTCCATCCAATAGATTCAAGCTATCTATGTCAGGAGTCAAATTAATGAATGGGAGGAAGAAAGTTCTCAACAGTTGGCCAGCTGCTCTGGAAATCTCCTTTCTCAAGATCTGAGTGACCACCAGCTAACCTCACTAGCTGAGATAGTCACAGAAGCCTAACAAAACTACTCAAAGCTGGTATGACCCCAGTGATGACAGTGGAGAACCACTGCTATAAAATTGGCCCTGAATCTTCCTTTCAATTTCCTTTTAGGGTTAGTTCTTAAAATGAACTTAGGAGGGAAAATCATGTTATGATCTGTTTTTGTTTCCACAAAGATGTTATGTTCCGACTCTGCAAAACTTTACAATCTTTATAGCCTATTTGCTTATCTTTCCTGGGATAGTCACAGAATATGATAGAAGCGCAGCTGGAAGCCAGTGCCTTTCCAGCATCAACTGCTGACTGGAATCTTCACATGCTTCTGTTGTGAGAAAAAGGTCTGAAAGTTTGAATTCCATTTTTACAATCCTACCCTTAGGAATATAACCTATAATGATAAAGATCAAGGCATTCATCTTCATTTGTAGCAAACACTACAACTCATTCTTCAGTCCATTTTGCTTTGCCACTCATGAATCATGTCAGCACCCCAAATCTGTGAAAACAAACGCTACTCTTTATCTGTGCCTATCTCACTCCGTACTTTCTTTGTTTATATGTATATTTATTGTCTTTTTCTTTTTCTAAAAGGCACAAACAACCTGTCAGAAATATTCAAGCATATGCAAAATGCTAACTAGACAGACAAAAATAATCTTTGTTCTTTTCTCCATGTGCTCTGTGGGAGTTTTGTCTTGTTTATATGATTGATCAGTTTGCATTTTACTTCAGCAAAATCATTTTTCAAAACACATGCATTAAGTATAAAGGCAGAAGAGAAATAGTTGAGACAGACCTTAGTATGGACAATACAGAGGTAATGTAGAGTAGACAATGCAGTGTAATGTTTAACAGATTACAAAATATCCCACAAAGTAGCATCAGAGTGCTTTTTGCAAACACCATTTTTCACTATCATCTATATTGATGGTTTATGTTAAAATGTATTCTTCAGGACAAATTGAAAGATTTTTAATATCAATTCTTCCTCATGTGATTGATGTAGTTTAGTTTAGGTTTTCTTGATCTCGGATGATAACATGAAATATCAAAAAGTTGGCATAATAAACTAAAAGCTGTAATTAATACAAGTAGGGGTGTGTCTACACTACATGGCTCTGTCGACGGAGCCAAGTAGATGAGGCAGGATGACAAAGGGAAATGAAGTAGAGATTTAAATAATCGCTGCTTCATTTAAATCAAAATGGCTGCCACGTTGTGCTGATCAGCTGTCTGTCGACACAGCGCGGCAGTCTAGATGGGGATCTACCGACCCCAGAATCCTTTGTCGGCAGATCCTTTATGCCTCATGAAAGAAGGCTTATAGGATCTGCCGACAAAGGGTTCTAGGGTCAGCAGATCCCTGTCTAGACTGCCGCCTGCGCCGACAAACAGCTGATCGGCACAGCACAGCAGCCATTTTGATTTAAATGAAGCGGCTATTATTTAAATCACCGCTTCATTTCACTTTGTCGAGTAAACTAATCTACATGGCTCTGTCGATGGAGCCATGTAGTCTAGATGTGCCCTAGGTGCCCTCAGAAAAGGTCACATTTATTTTAATAATTCTTTAGCAAACTATAATGAGAGAGGTATACCAGCCTTTCCCATGTATTCTTCTTTCTCATTTTCACTGTCTCCATATGACCTTAGGAAGATACCTTCCATACATTCTTCTAATATTATTACCTGAGTAAAGTCATGCTCTCTTTTGTTAGCACTGAAGGTGAAAGAGGAAGGCATGTGATGTATTTTTTTGAGAGACACCATTCCCTTGTCAGTCTTTAAAATCATTTCCTAATGGTTAGTGACTGTATCCTATAGGCATCTCTTCACTTTGTTCTTCTGATGCTGTAAACTCTGCTTTCCTTGTTTACCAAGAACTTCCATAGAAGCAAGTGAGAATTTTGGGCGTGTTAGGAGTGCAGGATCAGAAACAATATGAATACTAAATATTGCTAACCTGTAACAATTATTTTCTGAACCTCCCCTACCACAAATGGATTGCTCAAAATATGTGTTTCTTGTAGCCTCACTATTTATTATACACACTAAATAATTTAAGGAGTCTACTTTGTTTTAAGTATGGCAAAATTAATTCTTTGGAGAAAACTTCACAAAAATGGTTTAAGTTTCAAGGATGCAAAACTGCGTGAATTAAACTTGAAGGAAGTTTCAGTAAAATGTTACAGTTTTTTGCACATCTGCAAAGCTTAAGTGCATCCTCAGTGTTAATGTTAGCCATGGTGATAATTCATGTATTCTAACACACAACCCTTACCATTGCATATTCCTTAGCTGCAAGAGGATGGGAAGAGAATCTTTCATTCCTAAAACAGCGATGCTTCTAAAAGCTGGATCCTCAGCTGGTTTAAACTGAAGACAATCTTAAAATGTATTAAAATGCAAACAAATTTGATACCAAAAAGTGATGCATAGCAACAACGCTGTACATTGCTTCCAATCTGGTACTTAACTCTTTAAACAGCATTTGCTGCCTTTGCTGAATGGAATTCTGTCTTTTCTCACCGAGAATACTTTTCAGAAGTCTCTACAAGTAACTCACAGTACCAATAGTAATTGACACAGTAGGAATCACTGCCTTTAATGTTCATATCTTTTTTTCCTGAATCACTGCTTATCTAAAAGTGTAAAAGGAGGAACCTAAAATTTTTTGTCAGCACTCAGCCTATTCTAGCCTCTGATTTGGAGTGACTTTTGGCATGTTGCTTGACCGATAGATGCCCCAAATCAATTCAGCAGGAAGACAGAATAAAAAAAAAAAACCCTTTGAAAGTTAGAAGTTGAATCAATGCTGAGTTTTTCTGGATAAATCCTTTTAAAGTCAAAAGAAAGCTAGAACTCCACTGTGACCTGTTAGAAGACTTAAGGCCTTTGGGTATGTCTACACTAGCTTGTTAGTTCGAGCTAGGTAGGCAAATGAGGGCAACCAGAGTTGCAAATGAAGCCCGGGATTTAAATATCCCGGGCTTCATTTGCATGTTCCTGGGTGCCGCCGTTTTTAAATCCCCCTTAGTCCGAACTCCGTGCCCGCGACTACACGTGGCACAGAGTAGGGTAGTTCGAATTAGGAATTAGAGTTTCTAATTCGAACTACCCTACTCCGTGCCGTGTGTAGCCACGGGCACGGAGTTCAGACTAAGGGGGATTTAAAAACGGTGGTGCCCGGGAACATGCAAATGAATCCCAGGATATTTAAATCCCGGGCTTCATTTGCAACTCTGGTTGCCCTCATATGCCCTCAAGGAATATGAGCCTTTTTTAGTTAAAAGGAGTAAAGTCAAAATATTGCTAGGCTACATCTACACTGCAGGCTTTTTGCACAAGAACAGCTATTCTTGAACAAAAATTTGCAGAGCGTCTACACTGCACGCACATTCTTGCACAAGTACATTTACAGTACAGCGTCGGAAAACAGGGCTTCTTCCAGAAGAGTTATTCCTCTCCCCACGAGGAATAAGCCCTCTTGCGCAAGAGCTCTTCCACAAGAAGGCAGTGTAGACAGGCAACACGAATTTCTTGCCCAAGAAAGCCCTATGGTTAAAATGACCATCAGAGCTTTCTGGTGCAAGAGAGCATCCACACTGTCATGGACGCTCTTGCGCAAATGCACATCCCTTGCTTCACATCCCGGGCTTCATTTGCAACTCCAGTTGCCCTCATTTGCCTACCTAGCTCGAACTAACAAGCTAGTGTAGACATACCCTTTGTGACGGAGACAAAGTGTCTATCTGGGAACTGCAATTTTAAGAAAGAGGAAACCAGATTGCACCAACTCAAAGACAGATGCAGTGGTTGGGCTTGTGTTTTTGTTTATGCCTCAGAACTTGTCCCAATTGAGCCTTTTTGTTCTTTCGCCCAATTTCCACTAATAGCAGCAATAGTTTATTTACCAGCTTTCATCCAGAAGGTTCTCAAATCATTGGCAAAAAAATAAAAATAAAACTTACATACAGACTTTACACAGACCAAAATCTGTAGGCCAAAACCCATATTCTGGGGCATAAGCCATATCTCCCACACCATCTTCCTGACCTCACATGACCCGCAGGCAAAACAACGCAGCACTATTTTGATGGGCATTTGCTGTGTAGACGTGTTATTTAAGAATAAGCTACTGTACTTCGGAGTTTCTATTCCAAAACAGCTTATTCCAAAATAAGCGTGCAGTGTAGATATACCCAAAGTGAGCAGAGAACGTATAATCCAGGTGGGACATTCATTGATTCAGCAACTCTCTGGAGTATATTTTGCAGTGGGGTCCCTATGAAATTATGACTGGCCTTCAAAAGTGCCTCATATTGGGGACCCCCAAAATGAAGATCATGGGGTTGCCATCATCTGCTTTTCATTAAGTTTTTCCCCCCACTTGGTTGCAGCTGGTTTCCTGGAGGTTCCCCCAGTTGCCAATCAGGCCTCTTTTGCTCACTTGCTAAAGTGACAATCATTTTCTGACCAAATTACAGGCATTCACCACCATTAATGTGGCCTTTGAATTGGTCCAGATGCTACTGTAGGCATTGCACCATCGAAGTACTCTTCTCACTAACTCATTGCCCACTGATAAAATGCCTTCCAAACAAAATGCAGCACTATTTAACAGGACACAGCAGCACAGTACAGTCTTTCTAGAATCTTCCAGAGACCGGTATCATTCCGACCGGAATGTGGGAGAAATAGGAAGTGAAAGGTTACATGTTTCCAGAGCAAAAATGGCTTTATTGACTATGTGGTTGAAGCGGTTTTGTTTTTGTTTTTTAAAGCCTTGCAAATTCACTTCTACTTTATGCCACCATATTGTACCTTCTTATAGTTTTTCTTTGGATGGGGAAATAGAGGACAGCTGAACAGCCACATGAAGAGAAACTAATGAAGGACCCATATCTTCTAATGAGACAAGAGTTTCAAGGAGAAAGTGACGCAGGAATTGTTTTGTTCCCCAAGACGATCCTTGTCTTTCTTCCTCTATGGCTACAAAGCTTCTCAGAAGCATTAGATTGGCTGCTGTTCCCATTTCACAAGAGGAATAAGATTGGCAAGCTCATGGAGAACAGTATAGATCCATAAGGATTCCCAATGAGCTACTCAAGGGAATGGGAGTTCTGAAAGTCTAAGGTCCATGCATCCATTGCCCACTGGCCTTGGCCACCCCTTTCTCCAATGGGGTGGATGTTCAGAAGCCTTGGAAACTACCAGGTGCTCAGGCTTTGGGAAGGATTCTCTCTCCTCCAGTCCCTATGAAATTCCTGCCCAGTTACCTGTCAACAAAGTCAGTGTCACTTTTTTTAATTCTTCAGAAAAGTGAGTGACTGCTATAACTGTCTATAGGCTAGAGACTATTTATCACAACATCACTATTCCCACTCTTCTAGCTATGGGCCTAGATCAGTGGTTGTCAAACTTTTGGACTGGTGACCCCTTTCACATACCAAGCCTCTGAGTGTGACCCCCCTAATAACTTTAAAGCACTTTTTATATATTTAAAACTCTTATAAATGCTGGAGGCCTAACAGAGTTTGGGTGGCATTGACAGCTCCTGATCTCCCCATGTAATAACCTCACAACTCCTGAAGGGACCCAAGCCGCAGTTTGAGAATCCCTGGACTAGATGCACCTTTCTATCATACAAACATATTTCCAAGACTTTATCACTTGTTAGGTTAAAAAAAAATGTCCAGCTAAAATTTCTCCTAAAATCCAAATAGCCCAAATCCAAACATTTTAAATCCATGGATATACATGGCAGTCTCTCCTTCCAATGAAGAACAGATCCTTACTTTCTGGTTCCTACATGACCATCTTTTCGTTAGATATTCACATAGCAATGAGACTGAAGAGAAAAGCTTAGGGAAGGATAATACTCCATACCACATAGCTGAGAGGTAAGAGTACACAACACATAAGGGATCTAAAGGATTCGTTTAGGTCATCCTTAATTGAATGTTCTACTATGTACAGAGCATGACAGAGCTTCCACCATGACTCTGGATTTCTTAGATTATGGAAAAAAAGCTGGGATTGTTAAATGCTCAAAAGAACAATCTCCTAGAGCACACAGTAGGTGCTATTATAAATGAATCAATGCAATAATAATTATTAATCTATAGTGATAATAAACAGTTGCTTTATTTTTACCACATTGCTATTACATGTAACTACTACATTTTAAATCCATAATCTTCATACTTTTCAGATAACTTGGACTGTAAAAAAAAAAAAATGGAATATGAGCCTTTTTTAGTTAAAAAGCGTAAAGTCAAAATATTGCTAGGCTACGTCTACACTGCAGGCTTTTTGCACAAGAACAGCTATTCTTGCACAAAAATTTGCAGAGCATCTACACTGCACGCACATTCTTGCACAAGTACATTTACAGTACAGTGTTGGAAAACAGGGCTTCTTCCAGAAGAGTTATTCCTCTCCCCATGAGGAATAAACCCTCTTGCGCAAGAGCTCTTCCACAAGAAGGCAGTGTAGACAGGCAACACAAATTTCTTGCCCAAGAAAGCCCTATGGTTAAAATGGCCTTCAGAGCTTTCTGGCGCAAGAGAGCATCCACACTGTCATGGACGCTCTTGCGCAAATGCACATCCCTTGCGCAAAAGCACATGGCAGTGTGGACGTGCTCTTGTGGAAGACCTTTTGCACAAGAACTCTTACGCAAAACACTTCTTGCGCAAAAAGCCTGCAGCGTAGACGTGGCCTAAGTTCTGGTTTTTCATAGGTTGCAATCCCACAAAGTCATAGACACACACTTAACTTTACATACTGTGACACACATGCTTCCACTGAGGTCAAGAGGAATACTCAATACATTAAGAATGTGCTCAGTACTTTGCTACGGGGGCCATCTTCTCCATTTTTGTGGGTATACCATCCTAATAGAATGTTACCCAACCTTGGAGTTTGTAGGTGTTACTGAAATACAAATTAATAATACAGATAAATCATTGTCAACAGAACACAATCCAGACTCCAGATTGTTCTAAGCAAACTCTGACAGACAGAAGCCATAGTGTGGAATAAAAGTATCCACTCAGTTTGTTAGTACAAAAGAGCTATTGCACTTTAATTTCACACCCTCAGTTATTCCACACTAACTTCCCATGTGGACAAGTTCTTACAACTTCACACCCCACACATTCAGTAGATATCCTTAATTAGAAATCTGTGTTGTCTAAGCATGTAACAGGAGTGAATTTTTGTTTTTCTATAGATGCAGTAAATTGCATCCCAAAAGCATTCTAAAAGCTGACTGGCTTCTACATCCCTCCCATCCCAGTCTTGTCACTTATGCATCTAGGGTAGCAACAAACTCAATATTCCCCTGTAACCTCCCATAATTCGTTCCAAACAAGATAAAACATTTAGTTCCATTTATGATTCTATGTTCCACAATGATCATGCCAAATTTAAAATCTCAGGCTGGAATTACTTCCTTAAGGATACCGCACTGTCATAACCTCCTTCCTACAGTCTTAATTTATTTGTAAGTTAACAGCTTCTCCTACAGATTCCCCTTAACACCTCCTTTCTATAAAATAGATTCTTTGTTATGTCTCTGACAGGCTGTTTTCTTTATTTTCTGTTTCTGATTCTGATGTTGCCATGGTACTGTGGTAAATATCAGATTTCAGCTCTACAGTGGTACCACTAACTAAAGAATACTGCTGGGCAGATCATAAGAGTAGGCAGAGTTTCTTCTTCTGTACCATTTCCTTACTAAAATGGAAAAAAATCTGCCTCAGTCGCTGTTTCATGATATTTTGCTGTAGAGATACTTCTGTCTCCTGGAAAAGCTTGCTTCTAAATAGACCATGATCCTTAAAGTCAATGGGAGTTTTGCATAAATACAGGCTACCAAATCTGGCTGCATATGTTTTAAGTAGATATTTCCCTTCCTACACTCTTCGTTACTAAAATTATTTGCCTGGAAGCATTGCTTTTTCCAAAGCAGTTATTTCTTTGGCTTCAGTTTAGAGGAGACTGAAATACTGCATGAACAATTTGTGATATTTTGGTACTACATGATAGAGATCTCAGAAGACCAGCAGATTTTGTAAAATTTCCATCATGCAAGACTGTATCTAGATCAGGCCTGAATTGTTGAACACTATTCTTCAATACAGCTCTACTCAAAAAAACTGTGTATTATTCAGTATTATGGAATAAACAAAACAAATGAACTCTTAAAAAAAGATGTTTATATGCAAATATTCTGAATGATAAAAAATGAAAGAGACAAAGAAATTGCTAAAGTTTTTTTTCCTAAACACTCTTTCAATTATTCTACAAAATATCAGCAGTAGTGCACAAACACACAGGAGAGAGAGAAATGCCTCAAAGGATACCACTGAACAAGACAGCCTGCTTTATTTGTGCATTTTCTGAATTAGTGCTAGGGTCCTAAAGCATTTACTTTTAAATGCACAACCCTATTTTGAGGCATCATATTCTGAAAAAAGAAATAAAGACCATCTCTTTATAATTATTTACAACTAATGTGGGAATAACCTCCATTTCATTTTTTCACCAGCTAAAGTGATTAATCAGGCAACAGTTACATTGTAGCTTAGCAATTTTACTGAAAACTGAGCTCCAGAACTGGCCAAAGAATTCTGATTGAGCTGTTCTTAGAAATTCTTCACAGACTTTCTGCTGACATCATTACAACAAAACCATTGAATGTAAACAGCTTGCAAACCGAGCTTATCAATAGGGCAGCAGCACGGACTAACTGTATTCTTGTCAGAATTATCAAATTGTATTCTTATATTATAGTGGAGTCATCCGAAGTATATAGACAAAAAAAAAAAAGCCAGGAAATGCAGGGACTTAGAGCAGTAAATCAGGGTTTAACTGTTGTTTATGGTGATTTTGTTGTATGGTTCAATCTTAATTTAGTACACCGAGTGAAACATTTGTGTTTTTTTAGCTATATAAGTCATGTCTGCATCCATCCAAGAAAAAAAAATTCCGAGTTTTAACCTAGTATTTCTTTAGCTGTGGGATCCAACATGATTGACAATGCAATTACCAGTGCAAAGTTCCTGATATGCCAAGCAATGTTTAAAATAGAATTTCAGTATTTTTGATGTACAGATATTGCAGGTTTTGTAACTGTTTTTTTTTTCTGTAGCTTAAAGCATCTGTACAGGTTAAAGAAAAATTGCTTTAAACCCACTCACTTTGGGGAGGCATGAGGCAGTATAAATAAGAAAAACATTTCCCACCTTGTTGCAATATCTTATCAAATGAATGCTTTTCAATGCTTTCAGAATGCATTCTAAGTTCTGCATATCTGCATGAATTTAAAAGACCTTTTTCATTTGGAATAATATGAATCGTGATTCTTCAAAGGATACTGTCATAGCTAGTAGACCTAAACTTGGATGTTCAGTGCTAAGGGTATGTCTACACTACAGCGCTATTTCGAATTAACTTAATAATTAATTCGAATTAAGCTAATTTGAAATAACATATCTAGACACAAAATCTAATTCGAAATAGCGTTTTTCTATTTTGACATAGCGCGTCCACACTGATTGGACGCTGGATTGCATTTAAGGGCAACCGAAACTGGTTCCAGCTGGGCATCAGGTCAGTAGTTGCTTTGTATGGCTGCTGTCTGAGGCTATCTGAGGCCACCCCCCTGGACAGTCAGTTCTCAACTTTCCCGCTTACTTGCCTACCTTGCTGAGGGACAGCAAAGCATTTTCCTCTCTGTCTGCTTTGGTCACTCTCATTTGGGATACTACAGCACTCAGTACCATGAAGCCAGAGCTGCCCCTGGGCACTCTGGTGCTCATGTTGAATGTCTTGCTGCAAGTTGGCAGCAATTGCTGGAGGCTGCCTGGCACCATCTGCTGCAGGCCAGCCCCCCTGGCTCTCCCCCAGCCCCTCTGGGGGCTGTGGAGGAGAAGCGGCCAGACGCCAGCGTACCCCTCCGCATCTGGCGTCTGGACACCAGCAGTGACTGGTGGGACCACATTGTCCTGGAGTGCTGGGGAGACCATCAGTGGACCCAGAACTTCAGGATGAAGGAGGACACCTTCCTCGAGCTCTGCGAGTAGTTCGCACCTGCTCTGCAGCGACGGGACACATGCATGAGGCCCGCCATTCCCCTCCACAAGTGGGTGGCAATTGCCCTCTGGAAGCTCTCCACACCAGCTAGCTATCAATTCTTCGGCAACCAGTTTGGCATGGGGAAATCCACCGTTGGAGCGGTGCTCATGCAGGTACAGCAGTCACTGGCCACTGGGCAGGGAGGGGGGCTTCAAGGAGGAGATGGGCTGCCCCAGGGAAAATGGGGAGGAGGTGGTGTAAGTGCCCTTCCTGGGAGGGTTCAGTCTGTCCCCACCACGCTACAGACCACCCGCGGTGGCCAGGATTGCAGCGGGGGTTGCTCCTGGGAGTGGGGTGCGGGGCAGTGGCGGGGAACGAATACTTCCAGCCACCCAGCCGCCCTAGTGACCCTCGGTTTTGTGTGTCTCTCTGCAGGTGGTCAAGGCCATCAACCGGGTGCTGCTCTGCAGAGTCGTCCACCTCACCGACCTCGACGTGGTCATCCAGGGGTTTGGCACCCTCGGCTTCCTCAACCGCAGGGGGGCAATCGATGGCACGCACATCCCCATCCGTGCCCCGGAACACCAAGCCTCTCTGTACATCAACCACAAGGGGTACTTCTCCGTGATCCTGCAGACCACGTCTGACCACTGGGACCAGTTCACGGACATCAGTGTGGGCTGGTCTGGCAAGGCACACAACGCGTAGGTGTACCGCAACTCCAATACGTGCCAGAGGCTGCACACCAGGACTTTCTTCCCCAATCGCCACATCAGGGTCGGGGACATGGACATGTCAGTGTGCCTGCTGGGGGATGCAGCCTACCCCCTACAGCCCTGGCTGATGAAACCCTACATGGGACACCTGAACCCCTCCCGGCAGGCCTTCAATGCCAGGCTCAGCAGGGCCCACATTGTGGTCAAGGGGGCCTTTGGCCAACTGAAGGCCCGATTTAGATGACTCCTCACCCACCTTGACCTCTCCCAGCACAATATTCCACACATGGTGGCAGCGTGCTGTGTGTGCCACAATTTATGTGAAAGGAAGGGGGAGGCTTTCCTGCCAGCTTGGATGGCAAAGGCTGAACGCCTGGCTGGCCAGTTCACACAGCCCCGCACAGCTGCTAGCCGGGAGGCTCTTTGGGGGGCTGTTCTGCGGGAGAGCTTCCAGGTGGATGAGGACTGAAGTCCCCCTGGAATGCTCCACTGGGGCCTTGTGCCTTACATTCCACCCCCACCTCCTTCCCCTTTCCCTTCCCTAACCCTCCTTCCTGATGTACAATAAAAACACCCATGTTGCCACAAAAAAATCTATTTAACATAATTGGGGTGGGGGGAAGGAGAGAATGAGGGTGGGAGAGGGGAGGGGAAAACCTGGGAGAAGGGAGCTGGAAGGGGGAGGCAAGGGGAGAAAGGGGGAGGGGAAGCTCAGGGTTGGGGGTCTTGCCAGCCCTCCCACTGGTTCTCCTGCTGGTTGCGGGTGCGCCTGCTGGCCCGGTTGTGGGTGGATGTTCCAGGTGGGGTGGTGCGCACCTGAGCCTCACAGGTGCTGCAGTGAAACAAGAGAAGTGGTTAGTTCTCCCTGGGGACACAGTGGGTGAAACCCAGCCCCCCTCTACAAGGCAAGGACGGCACGTCTCCGCACCATCACGTCCTGCTATCCCCAGGAGTGTGAGCTGGCCCAGGACTGCACCCTAGCCCCTGTGCTGCCTATAGTGTGGTGCGGGGGAGGGGATATGTGCCCTGCCTCTGTGTAGAGGGGCCATCTGGAGGGAGGGCAGTGTGCAGTGTCTGTCCCCGGGGTCAGGAACTTGTCATGCGCCTTCATATGTAGACGCATGTGAGGAACAAGCCGGGGCCTCTGCATGGCACCCAGCTGGGGCCACATGTCCTGGCTGGCATGGCAGATGCACAGGTTGTCACCTGCCCCGTGGTTGGCAAGGTCCAGGCGCACGGTCCATGGGCTCCCCCTCCCCTTCCGACCCGCATAAGGGAACTGTGATGGCACTCACATGTGGAGGCCTCCCCGGCCTTGGATGAGGCTGCTGACAAGCTCTCTGGTACAGCTCAGGGGTCCTGGGTGCAGGGCACGCTCCTTGCAGGCTCCTGCGGCTCCTGGCTGCCGTCTTCCTCCTCTTCCTCCTCTTCCCCTGTGTCAGGGGCAGGGCCCTCTGCCCCGGTGTCAATGACCACCAGGGGGGCATGGACCGTCTGACCCCCCAGGATGAGGTCCAGGGCCTCGTAGTGCGGGCAGCCATCCAGATCAGCCCCTGGTTGGAAACCCCTGGCATAGCTCTTTGATTTTAGTTCGCACCTGCTCCTGGCTGAGTATGTGGCCTCTGGTGGCCAGGCTGGCAACCATGCGGCTGTAGACGGCCACATTCCTGCATCTATTGCAGAGATCATGGGCATTGGAGGCCTCCTCCCAAACCTCAATGAGGTCCATGATCTCCGCACTAGACCAGGCATGTGCCCACCTTTTGCGGCTCCTGGCAGGCTCATAGGAGCTGCCAGCTTGGTCCTGGGGAGCGGTGGAGGGCTGGGTGGCAGCGGGTTGCTGGCTCATGCTGTGCCAGGTGTACGGTCTGCTGGCTGTGTGCTGGCAGGCTTACAACTGGCACAGGCACTTTGGCCAGAATCTGCCCCTTTAAGGGCTTCGGGGTTGCGGGGGAGCAGACGAGTTTTCCTGGTTGTGCCCAGAGTGGCCACCAGGGCTCACTGGGAAGGGCTGGAGGCCCCCTATTTCGAATTAAGTGTCTACACAGCACTTAATTTGAAATAGCTATTTCGAATTTGACATTACTCCTCCTAGAATGAGATTTACGAAATTCGAAATAAGCGCTCCGCTATTTCAAATTAAATTCGAAATAGCGTTTGCATGTATAGACACTAATGAAGTTAATTCAAAATAATGGCTGTTATTTCAAATTAACTTTGTAGTGTAGACATACCCTCACTGTGTTGTAATTTATGGGCATGTGACAGTGTACAAGTTGCTCTCTTTCTTCCTTCTACCACCATATTCCCCTTTTAAACCTGTCTTCCCCTTTTAAACCTGTCTGCTCCATTCTTGTAAACTAGTAAATTAGGGTATGTCTACACTACAATGTTAGTTCGAACTAACGGACGTTAGTTCGAACTAACATTCATAGGCGCTACACTAGCGCTCCGCTAGTTCGAATTTAAATCGAACTAGCAGAGCACTTAGTTCGAACTAGGAAAACCTCATTTTACGAGGATTAAGCCTAGTTCGAACTTACTAGTTCCAATTAAGGGCTGTGTAGCCCCTTAATTCGAACTAGTGGGAGGCTAGTCCTCCCCAGGTCTCCCTGGTGGCCACTCTGGCCAACACCAGGGAAACTCTATGCCCCCCTCCTGGCCCCGGACCTCTTAAAGGGGCACGGACTGGCTACGGTGCCCGTGCCAGGTGCAAGCCTGCCAGCACCCAGCCAGCAGACCCTGCACCTGGCACGGCACAGAGCCACCCACCCGATGTCCCCCAGCCTACCCCCTCTTCCCAGGACCAGGCTGGCGGCTCCCGGGAGCTTGCCCGGGACCGCAAGAGGCGGGCACCTTCTTGGGCTAGTGCAGACATCGTGGACGTTGTCCACGATCTCCGCACTAGGCACAGGAAAGTGGCCGTCTAGGGCAGGAGAGCTGCCAGCCTGGCCACCCAGGAGCAGGTGTGCATGAAAATCAACGGGGTCCACTGAGACCCCCGACCCTGAGCCCTGAGCTTACAATGGCCGTCCTGGGTCAGACCAAAGGTCCATCTAGCCCAGTAGCCTGTCTGCCGACAGCGGCCAACCCTAGGGACCCTGGAGGGGATGGACCGAAGACAGTGACCAAGCCATTTGTCTCGTGCCATCCCTCTCCAGTCTTCCACAAACTTTGGGCAGGGACAGCACTCCTACCCCCTGGCTAAGACTACTCCATGGACCCAACCTCCATGACTTGATCTCACTTCCCTTTAAACTCTGTCTAGTTCCCTTTAAACTCCTCTAGTCCTTCTTTATGGGAACTAATGAAGAACTTTTCTGTATGCACCCTCTCCACCCAACTCCTGCTTTTAGAGACCTCTATCCTGTCCCCACTCCATCTCCTCTTTTCTAAGCTGAACAGTCCCAGTCTCTGTAGCCTCTCTTTATCTGGGACCTGTTCCCAACCCCTGATCATGTTAGTTGCCCTCCCCTCTTCCAGCCTTTCTCTTCCCCTCTCCCACCTCCTTTTCCCAGTCTCCCCCAGTTTTGTTCAATAAAGACAGAGTCAGTGTTGGAAGAAACGTTATCTTTATTTTGTACATCAATAAGAAGGGGGGCTAGGGAAGAGTAAGTGGAAGGAGGTGAGGGAGGAATGGGGTACGAGCCCCCAATGGGGAGGACTGGGCTGGCTCTGCGGGCTTCTGGGGGTGGAAGCTCTCCTACAGCCCCCCAATTGCTCCCTCTCCCCAGATGGCAGCCTGCGGCAAGTGCAGCCGATCTGATGGCCGAGTGGTGTGATGTGCCCAGTGTGGGTACTCCGGGCACTCCAAGCCAGGACTGGTTTGCAAGCGGGGCACCCCTGAAAACTGTCTGTCCGGGGTGGGGGTCGGGTCCTTTAAGCGCAGCCCTCGGCTAGCCTGAGACAGCAGCTCCACGCTTTAAGTCCTCCTCTGATGCCCTGCCGGCACTGCTTCCGGCCATCCTTAAGCCCTGTTCAGGGTCCACTCAATGTGGACTTGCTAGTTCGAATTAGCAAAACGCTAATTCGAACTAGTTTTTCGTTCTAGATGCGTTAGTTCGAATTAGCTTAGTTCGAATTAACTAATTCGAACTAAGTTAGTTCGAACTAACTCTGTAGTGTAGACATACCCTTATTGATATTTAAAAAATCCTAGCTTTCTCTCTAACTTTTGCTCACCTTTGATCCTAGGAAAATGCACTGGCGTGGGTTTATTGTAAGGTGATCTATTTTTTAATTTCACAAGTCTTAGGGCCAAACCTCACTTCATCCATTTTATTGATACATTGTGTGTTTCTGTAAACTCTCCCTGTTCATCTTTCTGCCCTTGCATTTTGGGGTCTTTCATGCAAGTATCTTCCCTTCTTTTCTGCATGAAAACCATCTAGAGCATTGTGTGTATTACCAAAACCAATAAATAAATGTTTATACTTGCAGCCATTGTTTTAGGGAACAAACAGACTTTTAGGGATTAGGAGTCTCTTTTACAGTTAGTAAAATGTTGTTTAAAGTATTGGACTGAATCTATATTGAATCCTAAATGCTATCTTAATTTAACATGGTCAAAGAGTCCTTGAAACATAACCCAATTCAAAATCTAGTCTTATCCCAAGTCCAAACTTTTTTAGGTTCACTCATTAATAATCACCTTCTGCATTTACACATAAAGGATCTCAATCCAGCAAAGCACTCAAGCCATATGTAATTTTAAGCACGTGACCAGTCATACTGAATTCTATGCAACAACTCTGGTGACTCAAATTAGGCATGTACTTCCATGTTTTACAAGGCTGGGGCTATACCAGGATCAAAATCTGCCCTTATTTTTTTCTGTGAAATAATAACTCATTTCACATGGGCTGTACACACATAGCAGAGTAAAAATGAAAACTGAGAGATGTCATCTAGTCTATCAAGTAGCAATAAAAGATTTCTCCTCAATTTTAAATAATCCATGTAATTAAGTGTCCAGCACTCACCTGGCAAGACTATTCAGTCTAACAGATCTCTCTATCAATTTTTTGTATTCAAGTAATTTAATATTATTCAGGAAAATGAGATGAAATGGTTTGTTTATTCCAAAGGAACAGGCAGATTGAGGGAGTCCCTAATATTAGTGAGCTCTCTCCATATGCCTCAGCTGTAGGCAATGTTAATCCTTTTTTGTATTTCTTACTTAGCTGAATTACATTTCTAGTTACACTACACTCAAATGTCACATTTTGAAGACTATGTCCCTGTTTTGATACATAATCTTAGAGTAGAATCCATTCCCAAAGATCAAGCAAGCGTTTCCCACAAGATAGATAACCAAACTCACAATAGGCCAATGCTCTGATTCGACTCCTTATTTTCCTGAAGGACGCTGGGGCTACATTTCTGCATGTTTCTTTGTTGGTTTATTTTATTTCTCCTTCTTTCACATCACCATTCTCCTATGCTACTTCTCTGTCTCTTCCTTTTTTTCTTTCCTCTCGCTGGAAGAGGTGATTTTTATACTTTGCTCTCAGGGCAATGAGATTTGGCATCACCATAATCTTCTACAGTACTGAGTTCCAGACTACTGAAAAGAAAACCCCTCTCTTGCACTCAGTCTTGATGTCAACAGATCAATAGTTGCTGAGTACAAATCTGTTGCTAGCAGGAGAAGTCATCACTATGAACAGAGATGCTCACTGTGGTATCTTGGGCCACGTTGTATGGACAGCCATTAAAACTAACACCAAATACCTGGGGTTTGTTCTTTAAGATTAACATTAGAATTTCCCCAGTATTTTCTGAGGAGTCAACAAAGTGAATGGAGCACTAGGGGGTAAGAAGCTTTCCGCTGCTGAGCTGCTACATTCTGGGCCAACTGAAGGTGTGTTTTTTTTACTATTAAAGTGTTCAGTGGGCTGCAGTAGTGAAGCCAAGAGGTCAAGTTGGCATGTCACTGTAACCAGGTCTCTATTGGGTCTTCGGACGAGTCACAGAGGGGAGAAACTCACTGGGGTGGGGAGGGAGGGTCTGTGTACAGGCAGTCCCCGGGTTACGTACAAGATAGGGACTGTAGCTTTGTTCTTAAATTGAATCAGTATGTAAGTCGGAACTGGCATCCAGATTCAGCCGCTGCTGAAACTGACCAGCGGCTGACTACAGGAAGCCCGAGACAGAGTACCTCTGCCCCGGGCTTCCTGGAATCAGCCACTGATCAGTTTCAACAGGCTGAATCTGGACACCAGTTCTTACATACAGATTCAACTTAAGAACCCCAGGCGTCCCCAAGTCAGCTGCTGCTGAAACTGATCAGCAGCTGATTCCAGGAAGCCCAGGGCAGAGCAACTCTGCCTCGGGCTTCCTGTAGTCAGCGCTGGTCAGTTTCAGCAGCGGCTGACTTGGGGACGCCTGGGGCAGAGCAGCTTGGGTGCTGCTGGGTTGCTCCAGTAGTGCTGCTCCTCGGCGCTACTGGACCAACCCAGCAGCACCCAAGCTGCTCTGCCCCAGGTATCCTGATTCAGCCGCTGCTGAAACTGACCAGCAGTGGCTGAATCAGGACGCCTGGGGCAGAGCAGCTGGGGTGCTGCTGGGTTGGTCCAGTAGTGCCCAGAGCGGCGCTACGGGACCAACCGGCAGTGCCCCAGCTGCTGTACCACAGGCGTCCGGAGCAAGACCGCGGAGCACTGGGGCAACGGGACAGCCCAGACGCGCCGCGGCTGTCCTGCTGCCCGCGTGCTCCGCGGCTTTGCTCCCCGTCTCCCTGGTCTGCTGGTCTCCAGCAGACCAGGGAGACGGGGAGCAAAGCGGAGCAAAGCCGTGGAGCACGCCGGCAGCGGGACAGCCATGGCGAGTCTGGGCTGTCCGCTGCCCACGTGCTCCGCAGCTTTGTTCTGCTTTGCTCCCCATCTCCCTGGTCTGTTGGTCTCCAGCAGACTAGGGAGACGGGGAGCAAAGCCGCGGAACATGCCGGCAGCGGGACAGCCGCGGCGCATCTGGGCTGTACGCTGCCTGTGTGCTCCGCGGCTTTGCTCACCGTCTCCCTGGTCTGCTGGAGGTCAGCAGACCAGGAAGACGGGGAGCAAAGCCTCTGAGGACACCGGCAGCGGGACAGCCGCTGCGTTTCTGGGCTGTCTGCTGCCTGCGTGCTCCCCGGCTTTGCTCCCCGTCTCCCTGGTCTGCTTGTCTTCAGCAGACCAGGGAGACGTGCAGCAAACCCCGTTCATAACTGCGGATCCGACATAAGTCGGATCCACGTAACTCGGGGCCTGCCTGTATTTGTGTCTGTACAGGCGCAGCAAGGCATTCAGGAGGATTTACTCAACTGGATGGATTAAACAATCTAACATCAATCTCCGACATGGAAGACAAGATGATAATGGATATAAGCTCCTCAGTGTGTTTCATTCTACTCACAACTTCACCTCGGTCTTGACTTGGTTCAACTTCAGATAGCCGTCTTTCCTGCATTTGAGGTGATGTAGAGTTAATTATGATCTGTGTATTGCTGGTGCTTGAGACCACAGGCTGCTATCCAGAAAAGCATTTAAACTTGTGGTTAACTTGAACTTCAGTAAAACTACTCATATGCTAAAGATTAATTCACTGCAGTGGGTTTTGTTGTGTCAGTTTAAATAGTGTAAATCTTAAGCAGCCCCACTGGAACAAATAGGGTTACTCCAGATTTACATCAATATGAGAACATAGTCTGACCCATTTTTTCTTGTATTCCCTACTGCCCCGGTTTTCATTTTCAATATTGTGTGTGCTCTCTTTGCTTTCTCAACAGAAATAGCTATGTAATTCCTCAGCACATGAGCAATATTGAGTCAGAAGCTAGCTTCAAAAAGCTCAGTATGTAAGGGAAACTTTTTTGTTTCAGTAAAGCAATTTGTATATAAATTAACATTTCTTCAGTGCGACTGAGGGGCTATCGGCATTGTAGATTAAAAAGTAACCAGTACATAAGGAAAACAAATGTTTTAAAATACACCTGCATCTTTCCATATCAAATCTCGGAGAACAGTATGATTAGATGGAAAGAGGAAATGAAAGAAGGAAGAAAACAAGAAAATATTTGAAAATAAAGAAACCAAAATTATTTTCAGTCAAATGGGCCAGATTCTGAGCTGGTGCAAATGGCCCTTCTTCACTTAAATCAATGGAGCTGCTCTGATCTACATCAGTTGAGGAGCCAACCTAAAGTATTTATAACTTGTAAACCATCTAGTCCTCCAAACTTTACCTCATTAAATATTAAAAAGCTATTTAAAAATGTGAAAATGTATTTGGTTACTGTGCTTGGATATTTCTAGATCAATGTGTTAGGGTCAATCTTACAAACATTTGTTATTACATGCAAGTTTACTGCCACGAGTAGCCCCCTTAACTTCCAGTATGCAGAGCAGCGAGTTTTTAATTAGTTCCATAAACATTAGCCACATAACTTTTGTCCTATGATGTGAAAAACGGTTGGTTGAAAACTAATTTCAGACGAAAAGACATTTTTTAAAAAATGTTCTGCGGTTCAAAGTAATACATATATGAATGTTCTTTTATTGGAAATGAATAGCACACTCTTTACAAATTATTTTCCAGGTCATTTCACTGGGTATTTTGTAGATATTACCTTTCATTCTCTCACTACTGACCCAGCATTTTGCAGCCTGGGTTACTTGGGAAATATGTGTACTGCTTTGGATACCTTTGAGTAAAAAAATGTCATTTTCCTATCCTACATTTATCTAATGCCAGAGAAGACATCTTTTTCTTTCCTTTGCAATGGCATTTTGGCCTTATTACTTATTAGGATCAGAAATAACACATCCATAGCCTTATAAATTAGAAAATATTTAATAAGAATAAGCTTGAACAAAGTTTTATTATAATGAAAGGATTAAGGTGCATGATAGCATTAATATTTAGGAAAAATTAAACAAAATTGCTTTTTATCTATGGCAAACTGTGTTAAATATTTAATATGCTACATTATGGTAGCACCATTACAACTGAGAGTATGACAGCTTTTTTAGTTATAAACTTTGATTTCAGTGGTTTAAAGTTGGTTGTACAACTTGTCTCAGAAATAAACTCAGCAGATTTGAAGGCTAAAGCAAGGCCAGCTAAGATAAGCTATAAAACTCTGGCTGCAGAGGACCTTGGGTAAAAGGACTTGAAACCAGTAACTCTAGAGGAGACTGGTGCGGAATGGTCCTCATTATCCACTGCATTTGAATTATTTCAAAGTTAGATCTGTGTCTAATTTCTCTGGTGGGTAGCCCCAGAGTAGAATATTTAGGAGAAGGGGAGTTGGTTGGTTCTGTTTTGTTCTCAGAGTTGTGGATATTTTTCTAAACATTTGTTTTAAAATAAAATGGAAGAGACCATGTTGATGTTATAGCCACAGAGAGACCATACAAGCCTTCAGGTAGTATTTACATTCCATGCACAATGTGTTAGATTCAATCTTTTAAAAAACTTAACAGTAACAAATCACCGGGACCGGATGGCATTCACCCAAGGGTTCTGAAAGAACTCAATTGTGAAATTGCGGAACTATTAACTGTGGTTTGTAACCTATCCTTTAAATCAACTTCTGTACCCAAGAACTGGAAGACAGCTAACATCACGCCAATATTTAAAAAGGGCTCTAGAGGCAACCCTGGCAATTACAGACTGGTAAGTCTAATGTCAGTACTGGGCAAATTAGTTGAAACAATAGTAAAGAATAAAATTGTCAGACAGGTAGAAGAACATAATTTGTTGGGCAAAAGTCAACATGGTTTCTGTAAAGGGAAATTGTGTCTTTCTAATCTATTAGGGTACATCTACACTTGCTCCCTCGTTCGAACTAGGGATACAAATGGAGCTGACCGAAATTGCTAATGAAGCGGGGATTTAAATATCTCACGCTTCATTAGCATAATCTCGCCCTCCTGCTATTCCACTTGCCCTCTGATTCAAACCAGGAAGTGCGCTCCGGGATGCGTTAGTTCGAATCAAACCCCTTGGTTCGAACTAACATTACTCCTCATTTTTTACTCCTCATATTTAAATCCTCTCATATTTAAATTCATTAGAAATTTCAACTGGCTACATTTGCATCCCTAGTTCAAACGAGGGAGCAAGTGTAGACATACCCTTGGAGTTCTTTGAAGGGGTTAACAAACATGTGGACAAGGGGGATCTAGTAGATATAGTGTACTTAGATTTCCAGAAAGCCTTTGACAAGGTCCCTCACCAAAGGCTCTTGTGTAAATTAGGTTGTCATGGGATAAGGGGGAAGATCCTTTCATGGACCGAGAACTGGTTAAAAGACAGGAAACAAAGGGTAGGAATAAATGGTAAATTTTCAGAATGGAGAGGGGTAACTAGTGGTTCCCCAAGGGTCAGTCCTAGGACCAGTCCTATTCAACTTATTCATAAACCATCTAGAGAAGAGGGTAAGCAGTGAGGTGAGAAAGTTTACGGATGATACTAAACTATTCAAGATAGTGAAGACCAAGGCAGACTGTAAAGAACTTCAAAAAGATCTCACCAAACTGAGTGATTAGTCAACAAAATGGCAAATGAAATTTAATGTGTGTGAGGAGTGAGGGGTGCAATCACCCCCTCCCTGGTCGAGAGGGGGGTTCGGCGGACCCCTTCGCCTCTTTTTGGTTAATCTCGCGGCCGGGCTCCAGGTTGGAAGCCCAGGTGATCGGGTGCGATCACCCACCTCCCTGGAAGGAAGGGGGGGGGGTCAGTGGACCCAGTAGTCGTTACCCGTCCCTGCGGGGGGGGCCTGAGCCCCTTAGTCTGACCCCACTTCCTGGGGGTGCGGGACTTTGTTTTGCTACCCGCCTACGCCGGCGTTGCTCGGAGCTGGATGCTCCTCCGGTGCAGGGAGGGGGACCCGGTCCCGCCCTCTCTTTGGGTCCCAGCCCGGGGCCCTAAGCGTCGGGGCATGCTCGTGCCCCGACGCGGTAGACGGGGGTCACTCCGCCCGTAACCTGTCTACCCACGGGCACCAGAAGGCTTCTGCCCTGGGCTGCTTCCTCCCTTCACCCCACGCCTTCGAACGATCCGTCCGTTCGCCCGGCTTACCGTGCCTCAGTTGGAGGGGTTGGGGGTTGGTCCGTACCAAACCCGGGGGCCAGCCATCTGCCACGTCTTCTTGCCTGGTCGGGCTGCTCCCTCCGTGGGCGTCGTGCACTATCCGGGTCACTGCTGGAGCCCGGGCTAGCGGCCCGTCTGCGATGGGGGCTGGCTTGGGATCCCCATGCGCGGGGTTGTGCCACCGGCCGTGCTCAGGTGCGTCCCTGGTCCGTCCTGAGACGCGATCTACCTCCCGCTCCCCCGGAGGAGAGCTCCCCTCCCTGTGCCAGCGGGCCGTTTTAAACTGTCCCACTGGCCCTGACGTCGGCTGCCGGCCCCGCCCCCCTGCTGACGCGGCCAGCATGTCGGCGGCATCCTGAGTGGTGCTCGCGGCCCCTCCCCTTAACGCCCCAGGGTGGGTGCTGCTTGCCCCGCATCGGCGCAGCCGCGGAGGCAGATTCCGGCTGCCGCCGCCACCGCCACGGCTGCGGCTTCGGCGCTGGTGTGCTCTGCCTGCCACCGCACAAGCCCCCTGGGAGTGTGGGCCAGTGGCAGCCCATCACAATGTGGATAAATGTAAAGTAATGCACATTGGAAATAATAACCCCAACTATACATGCAATATGTTGGGAACTAATTTAGCTACAACTAATCAGGAAAGAGATCTTGGAGTTATCGTGGATAATTCTATGAAAACGTCCATGCAGTGTGCAGTGGCAGTCAAAAAAGCAAATAGGATGCTAGAATTATTTAAAAAGAGATAGAAAATAAGGGTGAGACTATCTTACTGCTCCTATATAAACCTATAGTATGCACACACTACATACAGATGTGGTCTCCTCACCTCAAAAAAGATATTTTGGCATTAGAAAAGGTTCAGAAAAGAGCAACTATAATGATTAGGGGTTTGGAATGGGTCCCATATGAGGAGAGGCTAAAGAGACTGGGACTTTTCAGTTTAGAAAAGAGGAGACTGAGGGAGGATATGATAGAGGTATATAAAATCATGAGTGGTGTGGAGAAGGTGAAAAAAAAGTTATTTACTTGTTCCCATAATATAAGAACTAGTGGACACCAAATGAAATTAATGGGTAGAAGGTTTAAAACCAATAAAAGAAAGTTCTTCTTCACACAGCGCAGAGTCAACCTGTGGAACTCCTTGCCAGAGGAGGCCGTGAAGTCTAGGACTATAACAGAGTTTTAAAAAAGAGCTAGATAAGTTCATGGAGGTTAGATCCATAAAAGGCTAATAGCCAGGGGGTAAGGAATGGTGCCCCTGGCCTCTGTCAAAGGCTGGAGAAGGATAGCAGGAGGCAAATGTCTTGATCATTGTCTTTGGTCCACCCCTCTGGGGCATCTGACACTGGCCACTGTCGGAAGACAGGATACTGGACTAGATGGACCTTTGGTCTGACCCAATATGGCCATTCTTATGTTCTTAAGTTCTCATGTTGGTACTGGAGAAAACCCAGTCTTAACATTTGTACATAAAAGGTATAACTTTTGAATAAAGGTGTGGTGTTCCCAAGCCTTGGTGCTTTCAACAATTTCACAATTTTTTTTTAGTAGAAAAATAACAAAAATCTGAATCTTGCTGCGATCCTGACATCATTTTGAAGTCCTTGATAGTTTTGAGTGCAAGTGGATGGTCAGAGAATTAGATGTAATGTAGCGATGTGTCCTGGATTTGCATTTTTGGCCATAATAACTCTATATAAAGGGGTAATCTATCTAATACTCTTTTTACAGCCTCAGATTTATGATAATATAATTATAAGTACCTGCAACATTAACACATGTATTTCCACGAATATTTATTACAAAAAACAAATAGGGAAAGGGAAGATTTGTTTTTGGGAGTGGAAGGGTTCATCGTCTTCTGGGCCACTGTGTCCAAATTCCTTTAATACTTGGTCTTCAAGGCTATATATATATGGAGATATACCTATCTCATAGAATTGGAAGGGACCTTGAGAGGTCATTGAGTCTAGTGCCCTGCCCTCATGGCAGGACCAAATACCATCTCTGAGAGATTTACCCCAGATGCCTAATTGGCCCCCCTAAAGGATTGAACAACAACCCTATGTTTAGCAGGCCAATGCTCAAGCCATTGAGCTAGCCCACCACCCTTCCCCCCCATATTGTAGCCATATAGTAATTATAACAATATTCATAAGAAAAAGGGCTAAGGAATTGATAGCAGAAACGCAAAAATCCTTTGGACTAGACCTATAAAAAAGCTTAAGCAGCTAGAATAAGGATCAGGCTTTATAGACTAAGTGGGAGTAGTTGCTCTATACGTTAGTACAACTAAGTAAGCTAACAGTAATCTTATGTCCCAAGATAGTATAAAACAATAAAGTCTTATAAGAATCACAAGTGTTGCAAGAAGGCAGTTTGTAATAGTTAATTTTTTGAGGGGAATACTACTAGATGCTCAAAAAGAGTTAACCACAGTAATTAATTTAATTTAATTTAATTGCTTAATTAATATATTAACCTATAGGAGAAGGGCATCATAATATGATGAGGATGACAAAATTAAGATATGGTAAAGGAGGGAAGGGCTGTGCATTCCTATGCATCAGAGGCATCAAGGCCTATAAAACATATTTTCTCATTGACATCCAGAGTTAGACTAGGGTTTGTCTCAACCTCTAGAGCTCTCCTCAGGGACAAAGTGAGTATATATCTGTGACCAAACAAACAAACACACTAAAAACACATTGCACCAGCTTAGGACTGGGCTATTTATAGGCAGTAAAATATCACTGGACATCATGTAATGTGGGTCACAATACCTACCTAATCAATTTTGAACATTTCAGTCTTAACTCTATATTTTCAAGCTTTCCTTGGTATTGAAAGACAGAATAGTTTAGTGGACTGAGCAGCAGATAGAAGACAGGCATTTCTGAATTCTGCTATCAGGTCTGAAATTGACTCCCTTGCTCACTTTATATTACATGCCTCAGTTTCCCCATCTGTAAATATTTGTTCAGAGGAATGATGATCAGAACAGAAGATCACTAATGTGATGTCTGTCTTGATAGGATAGGCCCACACATGAAACTAGATGTAACAAGACACTAAAGGCAATCAGAGTCACTCCATGTAAAGAAAGGAGCTTTTGCCTCTTGTTGAAACAAAAGACAGGACTATGCAGCATTTTAAAGACTAACAAGATGGTTTATTAGGTGATGAGCTTTTGTGGGCCAGACCCACTTCCTCAGATTAGTGAAACTAGTGATGAAAATTTGAGTCAGAAATTCCTGATGCCTCTTTGCAAAGAAAGCAGATCACCTGCTACTCTGAATATAAAAAGGTTTGTCTATAAGGGAAAAAAATCACTCAACTCCTCACAGAGGTCCTGTCATTTAAGTGCTTGTCTTCTCCCCATCAGTCTTACTTCCATCTTGCCCAAGTTGAGCTTGAGGCAGGTAATTTCTCATCCATGTATTCCTCTGAGACACCTGTCAGATGTCTGACTAGATAGCATTGTCAGTGCCTCTATAGAGCACTATTGTGTAACCAGTTTGGCATGGTAGCATGGAACCATCAGTAAAGTTTTTGCTGGTGGTGGTATTTTTCTTTATAGAAACTATCATTTTACTCCTGGGCATTATAACCTTCATTCTCACAGTCTGTTTGTTGTACCTTCTGTGATGCATCAATCTGCTTAGTGAGATGTAATTAGTCTCTTTACACTGTGTGGCTCTACATGCTAAATTCTTCTAACAGCCACCAGCAAAATCTAGTGTCTGCAGAATCCCACAGTTTTCAAGATGACACATTTTGTGGCACATACCTTGTTCTTGGGGAGAAGGAGAGTGGATAGAAAAAAATGCTGGGATGAACACAAAACTCATGAAAAGGTGAACTCATGATAGAACAGTTTTTCTACTGAACAACAAAAACAGATTCAAACAAAAAGAATTCAACCATGCTGAGAGACTCAATCATGTATTCCTATAATGGCAGTCATTTGCACCACCAAAGGGTAGATCTAAATCAGGAGAAAAAAGAATTCAAACTACATTGGCAATACAATGCCACTTTCTGGAATCTAGAAATTCAGCCTGTGACTCATGCATCCATACTTAAAGGCTGTCAAAAAAATCCTGAAGATAATAGAAATCGCCATTTCTCACAATGGTTCCATCTTGTATCTTGCTCATGATGGCTGGCTAATAGACTGATCTCCCATTTTGAATACAGTTACTAATTATGAAAGTTGGGAGGGATGTATAACAGCTTTCCAGAAAGTAAAAATAGCAAAATACCAGTACTATTCTCTTTCTCTTGAGATTTGACTTTTCATTGCTGCTAATAACAACAATACCGCACAAAATTTTAACCACTTTTCTGACCTAAGACTGAATTAATTAGGTATACTGCAATATTAAGGCCTTAGATCATAAAACTGAAATGTAAGAGCAGGGATAGCTCAGTGGTTTGAGCATTTGCCTGTTAAGCCCAGGGTTGTGAGTTCAATCCTCGCAGAGGCCATTTAGCGATTTGGGGCAAAAATTTGTCAGGGATGGTACTTGGTCCTGCTGTGAAGGCAGGGGACTGGACTTGATGACCTTTCAATGTCCCTTCCAGTTCTAGTAGATAGGCAATCTCCATAAACTTAAACACAAAATTTACTATTCCTTGAGTTCCAATTACAGAAATAGATGTTTAGAGCAATAATTCCTATTGACATAAGTGGGTTTTAGAAATTTCTCATGCATGTGATTCATGCTATAAGACAGAATGTGTAAATGCTATTTGTGAGAACTATAGATGATCATTGTGTATCACTTATGAAACCTCAGCTTCACTTACCAAGAGACTGTCTAAGACTTAATCCACATTTTCTGTAACCTAAAAAGAAAATATCTTTGTTAACTGGGGCTTCGCTGTAGTAAAGTTGCAATGGCTCTTTCTTTTTACTTGTTTTAGTAGAAGATGCTCCCAGAGGATATCTACTTTTAACCCACATTTTCAAAGGGTTAAAATTCTTTAACAGGTCTGATTTGCTCCCCACAAAATTTATACCCACTTTTGAAAGCCAAATGAAAAATGGCAAAGCAAATTGGAAAACTGAGCCATGAACTTCCTGGCTTGTATCTGCAATATTTTTATTTTGGGGATAAAAATCGCCCAGGTACAATTATACCTCTAAACAGGGAGCATGGGCATTCTAAAAATCAGGTCCCTCTAGACTTAATATTCACCAAGGAAACACACACACACATTCTACACTCGCATACAATTGACTTATACCACTTTCATGGGTCGGTACTTGACAGAGAGGAGTTTGTTGGCTTTTAAAAAAAAATTCAGCATTTGAGAAAGATCAACACTGTGCCAGTACTGAGAGTGTAAATTGCTATCGTCCATTGTACAGCAGGATAACAGTCAGTTAAGAACTAAAACATAGCTTCCCATGCCTGGTCACAGTAAAGTTCTCTCTTACTTCATGCAGAAAACATCCATTTTTTTCTGCTGTAAGTGTGGATGAAAAACATGCAGTCAGCATGTCACCTATTTTCCCCTGTAATTTTAGTATCAAGAGGCCTCAGAAACAGAGCCTATCCAACCATTTCACTTTGAGCTAGTATTTTCTCTCTATTTTTCCCTCTTGTTCTATTCAGACATCATTTCAGTGCCAAACTGGCTAGTCTAATTATTTAGGACAAAAGGGGGGAAGGAAGAACAGAGTCTAATCTGGTCATCTTCCCCTTCTCAAAGAACATTTAATTGTTGTGTTTTTAAAGATGTGTACACAACTCAGATACATGCTGACAGATGCTAAATATACAGACAAATCTACAGTGCATGCCTAGTTTTCATTTTCCCAGGCAAAGTCACTTTTTGCCAATGAATATCAATCACAAAAGAAATAATCATGACTCCTCTAGTTTGTGCAACGTGATCAGACACATTAGCTACAGAAGCATAGTCTGGAAAGTATATGAGAACAGAGGAATGGCCATACCAGGTCAGACCAAAGGTTCATCTAACCCAGTATCCTGTCTGTCGACAGTGGCCAATCCCAGAAGTAGTTGATACTAGTAGATGAATTCCTTGGAGGAGGCATAAGGGATCTGTTGAAAAAGGCTTTCTTTCTTGACAGATCCCCCTCTAGACTGCCTCTTTTTCCTGAAAAAGTGCTGAGTCGGCAAAAAGGCGGCCATTTTTATGCAAATTAAGCATGGGATATTTAACTCCCCGCTTCATTTGCAATGTCAACCTGCCTAATCTGCATCCCTCTGCTGACAGAGGGATGCAGTCTAGACATACCCATAGAGTAAAGGGTAGATTTTCACCTATGTCTGAGAATTATTTGGTTATTTGGCATGGGGGGGGGGGAGTACTATCAGGAAATGAGATATGTGTCCCTCATTCTGTAGGCTGCATTGCACCTTGAGGAGGTTTCATATTATAACTTATCCAACTGGTCTACAGCTCCGAATGGGCCATATTCCAGCAAATAATCACAGAGATCATCACACACCCACGTCCACTCCCACAAATCATTGTGGTTCCTAAAATTGATGGCTGGGGGTGACAGGCACAGAAACCAAGGTCCAATACTCCCTACTAGAGAAATTGAAGCTGACCAGTTATGGCCGGAATCTAGCTCTGTTTGGCCACTCCTTCTAGTTTTCATTCTATGGCTCTAGGTTGAATGGTGGGGGATTGGATGAAGAAGGCCAGGCTCTGTGGTGGCACGAAGAAGTTTCAATCTTAGGTACCTGACTAGTTGATTCTTGCTCACATGCTCCAGGTCTTATGGGTTGTCATATATGGTATTTTTCCCAGATCAGTTTGGCAATGAACATGGGGATTTCTATCTTCCTCTGCAGCATGAGGGTGGGATCATTTGCCAGGGTTATCTGGCTATAAGAAGTTACTCACCCTGTGCAGCAATGATGGTTCTTCAAGATGTGTGTCCCTGTGCATGCTCCACTCAGGTCTCGGTGCGCCCTTGCGCTGCTGATCAGAGATTTTTGGTGAGCAGTGTCCCTCATGCTGCACCTATGCACCCAGCATCTTGCGCTCCTGCCATTTGTCAAGTGCATGCATGGTGCGAGCCCTCTCTGTTCCTTTTCTACTTGAAGTCCCATAAAGACTCCAAGCAGAGGAGAGAAAGGGGGGTAATGGAGCACCCACAGGGACACACGTCTCAAAAACCCATCATTACTGCACAGGGTGAGTAACTTCTTCATCAAGTGGTATCCCTGTGGGTGCTCCATTCAGGTGACTCAGTAGCAGTACCTGCCAGATGGTGGTGGGAGTTGGAGTCATTTATGTAAAGGAAGGAAGGACTGCATCTGCCAGAGAGGTGGAGGATATTGGCCCTTTCTGTAGGGTGCAATGTTGTGTGAAAGTGTGATGGGAGGATCATGTAGCTGCTCTACAAATGTCCACCAATGGTACATTATTTAGGAAGGCCATTGTTGTGGCCATCGCATGCGTGGAGTGAGCCCTGATCATCTGTGACAGCTGCTTGCCACGAAGTTCATATGCTGTATATATGCAGCTGGCAATCCATTTGGATAGACGCTGTGCTGAGACAGCTGTTCTTGTATGTGGCCCAGAACAAGCTACAAAGAGTCTATCCGATTTTCTGGTTCCCCTAGTTCTATCCAGGTAGAATGCAATCACTCATGTTGCATCTAATGTGTGCAAGATGGCCTTCTTGGAGGAGGTATGAGGCTTAGAAAAATAAGTAAGACAGTAAATGGGTTAATTTAGGTGAAAGTCAGATATGACCTTTGGGAAGACCTTTGGGTGAGGCATGAGTATAACTATCCTTGGTAAAGGTAGTGAAAGGTATATCGGCCATTAGGGCTGCAATTTCACCTACACATCTCGTTGCTGTTATTGACACTATGAAGGCCACCTTCATAGACAGGTATTGTAGTGATGTAGTGGTTAGTGACTCAAAAGGTAGCCTGGTGAGTGCATTGAGAACCAAGTTCAAGTCCCACAATGGCGCTAGGAGGTGCAGGTTTGGGCACATTTTCTGCAGGCCTGTGAGGAATCGCTTCACCATAGGATGAGCAAAGAGGGAGAAGTTGTGCAAGGATTAGTGGAATGCCATGACCACCGCCAAGTGGACACGGGTCGAACTGATGGAGAAAACCCTTGTTCTTGACACATGTCCGACCTTGCCCACCTCGTATTTTCGTCTTTCCGAGGAATTGAGGGACCGATCCTGGCCTGACACGCTGGGACCGAGCAACGCAGAAGGGGGTAAAAATTGTACCCATATGTGTCCTTTTGTTTTAGTGCATGCATAGAATAGAGCTCTTTAAAAATTAAGCTGTCACTTGGTACCATTATTTTCTATCTTCCTTCTTCCTATGTAACCATAAGATCTGTATTTGCTAGCAGTTAAGAAATAGAGCAATAGCCCTTGTAACCATATGATTTATAAGCTTGTTTAATAAACCTGTTAACTGTTTAAGCTTTAACCTGACTCCTTCAGTTGCTGTAACAGAACCAAGCACAATTTAAAAGAACTTCAGCCAGTCATAAGGGACAGATATAGGAAGAGCTGGGCATTTGGATCGTGTCGCTTCCAGGGGACAGATCCGTAGGGGCATCTCTCAGCCTTCCCTAGGCTGCCCGCTGCGAAGGGATCCTGTATCCTAGCAGTTAAAATCTGAGATGTAATAAGCTCTTCCTATAAACTCTGGGGCGTCTGTCAGCCTGTTGGCTGCCCTCTGCGAAGGGATCCCAATCCTAGCGGATTAAGACACAGACGTTAAACTGAGGGCACCCGTCAGTCTCCCCTAGACTGCCCACTGCAACGGGGCCTTGTGTCCCAGCAGTTAAAGACTCGGGTGTAACACACCTAAATACACACTGCCCTGACCATCGGCTGACAAATGGGCACACCAGACCCTAAGTGATGCATCCATTGTTATAGTAACTGATGGATCTGGGCGGTGGAAGTATATACCGGCAAGCAGGTCGGTTGGAAAAGTCCACCAGTCGAGAGATTGTAGCACTGGTGAAGGAAGTGTAAGACGCCTCACGAGGCTATGTTGGGTTTGAATGTAGGTGGTTGCAAGCCAATGCTGTAGGCAGCAAATGTGTAGACTCGCGAACAGGATCACAAAGTTTGTGGCCACTGTGAGCCCCAATAATAGGAGGCATGTCCAGACTGTGGAAAAGGGAGTGTGCTTGCCACCCCCAAATAAGGTCGCAGAGAACCTTGAATCTTTGTGGTGGGAGGTAGGCTCCTGCGGTTACTGAATCCAGAAGCGCTCCAATAAATTCTTTTGTGAGGGCTGTATGGTGGACTTGTGTATATTAATAAGCAGGCCCAGTCAGGAAAAACATTCCCTGGTAGAGGTTATCATCACTATAGTTTGTTGACAAGTGGAGCTCTTGATAAAGACAATCACTGAGGTAGGGAAAGATGACAACATTCTGTCTTATGAGAAAGGCTGCGACTATGGCTAGCATCTTTGAGAACACTCAAGGGACCGTAGAAAGACCAAAGGGGAGGACCCTGTATTGGTAATGGTCCTGACCTATGATGAATCTGAGGAATCTCCTGTGGGCAGGGTGTATGGTTACATGAAAATATGTGTCTTGAAGGTTGAGGGCTGAGAACCAGTCCCCTTCGTCCAGCGTGGGTATGATACTTGCAAGGATCACCATTCTGAATTTTGTGTTGCGGATGAACTTGTTGAGTTTTCTGAGATCCAAGATTGGTCTCCAGCCCCCTGAGCTTTTTTGAAAATGTTAGAAAATAGTTGGAATAGAAATCTCTTCCTTGATATTCTGTAGGAACAGGTTCTATTGCCCCTAAGGTAAGTAACTTTTGTACCTCTGTTTGTAATAGGGGCTCATAAGATGGGTCCCTGAAGAGGGACAGAGTAGGAGGTTGGGTAGGGGGCGAGAATGTGAAAGGGATTGTGTAACTTGATTTGATAATTTCCAGGACCCATTTGTCTGTAGTGATTTGTGCCCACTGGTGGTAGAAGGGTCTCAGGTGGTGATGGAAGATGACATTGGAATGCACTGGATCTGTGGGGTGGTCACATAGACCCCCGACCAAGACTCCAAATTTGTTACCTGTGTGAAGTCGATTGAGAATTGGAGTACTGGTTTTTCTGCGTCCTCCTTCTGTTAGGGTGTTGCTTGGGCCTGTTGTCATATGGCCTTTGCTGTTGTCTGTATAATTATAGTTATAATTATAGTCCCTTGGCCTTTGGTAGGGGGTATATTTGTGCCTCTTATTAGGTGGAGTATACATCCCCAGAGTGCGGAGTGTGGTACGAGAGTTCTTCATTGACTGTAGGACTTCATCTGTCTTAGTGGCAAACAGCTGTTTTCTATCAAAGGAGAGGTCCTCCACCTTCGATCGCAATTCTTTTGGAACCCCCAATGACTGCAGCCATGAGGCCCTATGAATTACAATTGCTGTAGCTGTGGCCCAAGCCACTGTGTCAGTGACATCCATTGCAGCCTGAAGGGCAGTTTGTGCTATAGATATACCCTCCTTAATGATGGACTGGAGGTGTGATCTCTTAATCTCAGGAAGGTTCTGTAGTAGGTCCTGTAGTTTAGCATAGTTTGGATGATCATAGTTAGCCAGGAGGGCTGTTTAATTTGATATCCTGAATTGGAGAGTGTCAGAAGAGTACACTTTGTGGCCAAAGTATCCAGCTGCTTATGCTCTTTGTCTCGGGGTGTAGACTTAAATTGTGGGGTTTTAGCCTTGTGCTTAACCGAGTCTACAACCAGTGAGTTCGGCTGGGGATGTGTGAAGAGGAAGTCCATGTCTTTTGCAGGGACAAAGTATTTTCTGTTCACTCTGTCGTTTGTTGGGGGGATACAAGCTGGAGTTTGCCAAAGCACATCTGATGGCTCCAAGATAGCTTTGTTGATAGGTAGAACTATCTTTGAGGATGCCGTGGGTTGTACTATCATCAATAATTTGTATTGCTTATCTTGTACCTCTTGGAGTGTAATGTCCTGTGATTGAGCTACCTGTTTAAATAATTCTTGAAATTGTTTTAGATCATCCACCTGTGGAGAGGGTGATATCTGGAAACTTGCCTCATCTGGTCTGGTGGATCTGGGGTCGTGTGAGGAACTCTCAGAGTCTGAATGAGGTAAATTGTGCTATCTACACTGGCCCTTTACTGGAACAGTTTTTCCGGAAAAGGACTTTTGCCCGAACAGGAGCAGCGTAGTTTTTCTGGAAAAACACTGACAATTTTACAATAGATTGTCATTGCTTTTCCGGAAAAGCAAGCGGCCAGTGTAGACAGCTCGCAGCTTATTCCGGAAAAGCGGCTGCTTTTCCAGAATAAGTGGCCCAGTGTAGACACAGCCTCTATGTTTAAATCCATACAAGTTAGGAGCCCAGCTCTACCAACATTTTTTGTGTGAAGTCAGCCCCATAAAATGTCATTACAAGGTAGAGAGGTCTACACGTGTGGAGAAGAAATTGCAGTACATGACATTCTGCTCCCATGGTACTCAAAGGTACAACTCTCATTAACTTCACTGTGAACAAAAAGCAGAGTTCTTTTGAAAATACCACCCTAGATGCTTAATTAGATCATAGAAATACTATTTCCAGGTAACTATTCCTTGTGAAGCTGTTGAATTTCTTATCAGCTAAGAAGTGAATTAGCTATTTATGGGATGGCAAAAAAAATCACTGACTAGGAAAAGCAGCATTTATTTCTGATGTGCTTTGATGAATAAATTAGTACAGAGAATAACTTTTTATGACTACAACCTTGGGGATCATAGCAGACCCTCCAGTCAATGCATGGAACTCATGTTGACAAAATGTATAGCAAACAGAACAAATCACAGCACATGACTTTTACTATTTTACACGTAAATACTATAATCAAACATTTAGTCTCTAATATTTGCCCTATATTGTTTTCCCTAAACAACTATTGCTCAGAATAAATCTTTAGAATGGGATGTTCAAAAGCACTTTGTGTTGGCCAAACTCTGCTCCTTCTGAAACCAATGATAAAATTAAAACCGTCAGAACTTTGGAGAAGGGTTGTGTCTATTTCTATGATTCCACAGTACATAGCAGGATTAGTCTGAATCCTGACCTGTGCTCTAATATACATACACTGCATAATCTTATTAGATGTAAGCGGGTCTGAATGAATTTTCCCCTGACAACTATCTGGGAAGGGCAGAGATTTCAGGAGAAAACTACATGTACATGAACAAACCTGCTCTGCTGAGTTATCCAGCAGACACAGTGGGGTTGCCAAGCGCTGTGCAAGTAAGAGCGGTTGGGACAGATGTCCATGCCAAGAGGGGTGGACTCTCCCTAAGGGTCCTCAATCTGGTTTAACCTGTTCCACTCTGCTGTTCAAAGAAAGAGCTAAACAGGCTCCATTAGGAGTCTGCTATTTTAAATGCTCAGAGCCGAAATCTGTTGTGTTGGGATTGTGTTTCTGCCCAGCCTATTAACATCTAAAAATCATCACGAGCTGAAATCACTACTGGAGGGGCAGTGTCACTTGCAAAGAGCTGAAAAATCACTAGGAGATTGATGTGTAGATGTCATACTAGAGAAGCAGAGGGCAGCAGAAATTGACTGATAGTTGACTGTTAAATGGATGACTGAGGAGGTAGAAAGCAGAAGGGGTGGCTAAACGGGATTCCTTGAAAGTAAGGCATTCTAGTAGGTTCTGGAGTGGCCTCGTGGATAGGGCATTTGCCTAGGGCGTGCAGGGTGGTGGGCTTGAGTCGTGCCTTTCTAACACTAGATTCCCTAGGGATAGAGCAGGCAATGGTATTAGGAAGGCAGGATAAGGGATGCCCCAAAGTTAGGGTGATGGGGTGGGTTCTGGAGTGGCCTAGCAAGGTGGAGTGACCACATAGCAAGGAACTATAGGTGGTATGGCAGATGGCTCAAAGCAAGAGCTCTGACAGCGGAGCAAGCAGGTGCCTTCTTCTCCAAGTGGGAGGGGACTTTGCACAGATGCACCTCTGAACCATAGCTCCTCACTGACCAAGGACAAACACTGTGAGAGGGAGCAGAGAAGGACACAGAAAAGGAACTTTTGGGCGTAGACACAAGGGGTGTGTCTAGACCACAGGGTTTCGTCGACAAAACTACACTTGCGTCTACACTGCCACTGAGTTCTGTTGACATAATGTCGACAGAACTCAGCAGTTTTGCTGATGGCTGTAAACCTCATTCTACGAGGAATAATGCCTGTTATTGCATCTACACTGTCCTTTGCGTCTACACTCTCATGTCGATAAAGCGGCTTGATTTGTCAACAGAACTGGATGTAAGTCTAGACGCTCTTTGTCGACAGGAGCTTAGTTGACAGTATCTGTCAACAAAACTTCTGTTGACAAAAGCTTGTAGTCTAGATGTAGCCAAAGCAGAAAAGCACTGTCCCACACATAGTGGGGTGGGTGTCCTGCTCACAGTTTTATGATCATGAATAGTGCTTGTGGCATTTTCCCTAATTTATGTGAAGTGACATCCCTCTTTTCACTAACATTTCTCTTCTACATTCACCCTGTGCTTGTGAGTGGGGATGTACTACCTCTCAGAGGTACCCAGGGGTGATGTGTAATTTTCCCAGATTACTGGGTGAGAGCTTGAGCCGGTTCTGTGTTGTATCGTTGAAAGAGATATTGAACCAAGATCTGGTTGCTGTTAGCATCCCTTGCCAGAAGGGTTATAATAATATTATTGGTATATTATATACACACATGTAGCCAGATTTCTTTAATGATCATTTTAGTGGTGACCTTGAAGAGCTCAATATAAATATTTCATCTTTCTTATTTTCTCTTTTGGCCCTACAATTTAATTCCCCTCTAATTTATTAGTTTTTTTTAACTAATTCTGTGCATCTTAAATTTGCAGTAAAGTATCCATTCAGCGAATATTGCTTGCTTGCTTTCCCAAAAGTATCCACATTTGTCAAAGGTACAACAAACCAGTTAATTTTAGACTCAGTGCATACCTGCTTTAAGCAGGATTTGATTTATTAATCTTTCATGCTGTGTCTTCATAGCACCCTTACCTCGAAATCAGCTACGCAAATTGCGCTACACAAATTTTGTAGCTTATTTCAATGTTACTTCAAAACAAGGTGCTATTCCAAAATGTCCCTTATCCCTCATGAAATGAGGTTTACAGGGACATTGGAATAGTGAGCCCATTATATTTCGATATAACGGGCTTGCTCTTAAGACACGGAATAGTTATTTTAGGATACCTCTGTTGTGGAGATGTAGCCGCACTTATTGCTGTGAAAGGTGAAATTACCAAACATATGACATCCCACTCTTAATAATGTAAGACACAACCACATAAAAACCACATAAACAGTACTTTTCACAAACAAGTGCTGGGTTCTTAGAGCCACATTTATGATGATTTATATCCTCTCAAATGCACTCCACATTCTAAAAGATCAAAATCACCATCTTTTCCTTTCAAGCAGATACCTTGGTGCTAAAAATAACCCCGTTATTCACAGTATAATGCAGAATGTGTAAAAGATATAAATGCAGCTCCATTTAATCTATGAACTCTCTCTATATTTTTGATAGTTGCTTGTGACCTTTGTCCAGGGGACGTTTGTCCTTCTCAACCCTTTTTTCCTGTTTTCTCTAACACATTAGAGATTATTGATACTCGGTGTGCTTTATTGCCAAATACCTCAGAACACAGAGACAAGCAAACATTGCATTAGCCCCCCCCAACAAAAACAAAAACAAAAAAGCATACAAACAGCAGCTTCCTGTTAGTAGGAAAAGTTTTCTAAAACATTCCAAAGAAGCAAGTCGACAATAAAAGCTGGTTAATCTTCTTTACCTAAATTCAGATTATACAATCATTAAACCTAGCCTCTATACATTTTACAATCTGCGCATTTTATAGATTATCGAGATATATTTTTGGTACTGTATTTCTCATCTGTTTCTCTACAGTTAACAGTCCGTTTCACAAAGGGATTATGTCATAGCTAAGGATATATAAGTACATGCGAAAAAAGCTGCTGCTAAAAAAATAACATTGAGAGTTATTAACAGCATGATAGACGAGACATGGTAGTTGTTGTAGCATTGAACTGTACATGTTCAGGAAATTTTACATGATAAACAAGTGTTACAAATTTAGAATCTTTTATAACACTGTTGCCCCAGTACAGGAGTACTGTTCATAAAATTTACACTGCTTTCTCTAGTTGTGTCAAAATGTCTCATGAGGAAAATACAATTTACGGGATACCTACAGATTACCCGGCTCTAATGCATGCAAATACATGGCTTCTGTAGCATTTCTCTTTTCCAGTAACCCTCTGAGTGCAGGAAACTCAGAGATGGCAATCTGCTTGACTAGAAAGCCAACTATCCATTTAAAGCTCATTATGTTCAATGAGGTAAAAGAGGAAAATTAGTGACACTATTGCCACAAAGACACTGGAAATCTGACATTATAAACAGAAACATACATTTTCTCATTTTTAGTCATGGCTCCATAGTATTTTGGTAGGTATCATGTTTTACAAACAAATGTGCGCTGAAATATTGCATCACAAGTGAAGAACAGCTTTTAACCCTGTAGTTCATTCATTCAAGAACCAAGCTGCTTATTATCCTTTATCCCTTAATTCTGAGGACTTTACCTAGCACTCTCTGCTCATTGAAAATGCAGAACAAAATATAGTGTCTGTCGTCTAAAGACTTAAGCAGGCATCAAACAGATATTTGCCAGTTATAGCTGTTATTCAACTGGGAGGAGTTGCTATTCGATAAATACTAATTAGAATTTTGCATATTACCCTGTTGAAATACCTAAGGTGATGAGTGGCCAGTTACTACTTTCAAAAGATTAGTGCAATTTGAAATACTAATGTTCCCAATGAGACAATGATATGCTGAATAATCAAGAGTTATAGCTATTTCCAGCCCACAGGGAATATTTGCTCATTTCATCATTTAGAAAATCTGCTGTCTCCTGAACACGTCACTCTTTTATTTCACTTTGAGAAAGTTGTAAAACTTTCTGGAGTCGATATAATGGTACAGTAGATCAGTGAGTAAGTGAAATTCCATTGCTGTTCCTGCAATGAAGTTCACTAATAGCTTTTAAGGCCAGGGAGTATAGCATGAAATCACAAGTAACAACAAAATGAGGCTGAAGTTTAAAACAAACGAGTGAAGAGAATGATATTATAGAAGTGGTGGACCTTAAAACACACACACATACACACAGAGAATAACATCTTCCCACTATCCTTTGTGTAAGGTGGGGGTTAGATAATTGCAATAGTAATTGCCAAGAAAGAGCCATAGTACTAATATCTTACCTCAACATTTATGAATTACCAAATCATCTTGAGCAATCTTATTTGACATGTCACTTTGTATCCCATTGTCTTGAATAACAATCTTAACTTTCATCAAGTTCAATTTGCCATGAAATGTGACTGATGCAAACTGATATGATATGATGCTGAGTTTCTCCACATAAGTAGTGATTCAATGCAATGAAATCTGACTGATGTAACTGACAGAAAACAATTGAATATTAATATATTATGGAGGAAGGGAAACCACCAGAAAGTAACCTACGTTTACTTTCCAAATATTTCGTGTTCTAAAATTCAGTCCCTGCCATGAATAATTTGAAGATTGTACTCAGAAGTAGTCTGCAAAAAAGATGTTTTTATCCGTATCTACTGTACTTTTCTGTTTGGGGCATTTTTTTAAAAAAAGTCTTCTCCATGACATCCGCTTTTTTTTTATTCTTCAGCACTTTGCTGCCTTGTTTTAAATAGGAAGGCAAGATGGGTGAAGTAATATCGTCTCTTGAACTAATCTCTGTTGGTGAAAGGTAAGTTTTTGAGCTACAAAGAGCTCATTAGTAGGAATGTTTGACCTGAATTCAAAAAGGTATGTTGTACTAAAAATATGTGTGTAACAGTGAGTACAGTGATGGCAGTGAGATTCTGCATTTACATCAGTAATGCTTAACCAAAACTTGATGCTGACTCCATTTAAAGATCTTGCCCCACACATAGGACAAGAGAATACTGGTAAAAAATGTTGAGCTGTGTTTGACACTCAGTCTTTGTAGAGTTTTTGGCACTGACTTGTTCCAGTCAAGAATCAAACTCCAAAGGCATTGAGAGGCTTGAAACCATGTTCACATCACCACATTCAGAAAAAAAATATCAAGATTCTGGAGACATTTCTGTTGATGCTATCTGGTGCTATCTGGACAGTTTATACAAAGCCAAATTCTGTTCTGGATGCAACATTAAGTTTCTCATTTAAATTAGTTGGAAACTCTCTTCCCTAACTCCAATTCCCATTTAACTCATAACTTCAGTTCTTAACGGGGAGTTATATGCATGCATCTCTTCAATATAAGGAAAACATACCCTTCTACTGTCTCCAACTAAAACTTGCAAAAATGCAGAAAGCACAAGTAATTAAGTTTGTGCTTCCTTGTTGCTTCAGTTGTTAATTTCTGACCAAGTGAATTTGGAGAGAATTTTGGTTTGGAGCATACATTCCACTGCATTGGAATCCACCCACATAGTCACAATGAAGATGAGTTTGCTTAATACATACTGAGTATATTACATTTGGTAGGTTTAATAGCAAATTGTATGTTAGCAAATAACTAGAAGTTTGCTTCTAGAAATTTTACTTTATCTTATTTTAAGAAATCTGCAGTGTTTCATAGCTTCTTTTCTAACCTTTTCTGTCTAATCTAGTCACCTGCATCATGTCTGTTAAATGCTGACTCTGAAAACAATTTAAATCATAAACCAAGGTGGAAGAAGTCCTAGAGTCTATGGTCATGTGACCCTTTGCAGAGCCCCAGTGATCCAACACCTCTTATTAACCTCACAATAATTATACCAAGCAGCAAACAGCATGGAATGAATAGGACTGGAGATAACCCCATTCATATTAAAGAACCAGAGCAACCTGGAAGCTGTGTAAGCAACTGTAAGTACTAGTACAACCTGCTTCAACAAAATGAACACGTGGAAAATAATTTATAGAGGTTTCACAAGAATACCATGGAAACTGATAAAGAGATGGCTGTAAAAACATTTCAAAAACCATCTCAAAGGAAAACACACAGCTATAATAAAGAGCATGCTGTACACCAAAGTCTAAATGGTGCGTTTCCTCCACTGGTGTGCACATAATTCCCATTAACATATAGTAAACCTAACAGAGGAGAGAAGACCCATAAAAGAGCCTGGGAAGAGTACGAATTGCTGTGCTTCTTCAAAATACAACATATTTTCAGACTATCAGAAACTAATTATTTATTTTTAATGGGATATTTTACAAATACAATTATTTCATTGTTTTGTCTATTATAAATAGCTTCTTACATCATAGCTAGGATCTCTGAAACAGCAACAGCACTGCAGGAGAAAGCTGGATAGAACGTGCAGCCTGCTCTGTGCCTGGCTCCAGACAGTGATATTTATCTCTTACTTCTCATGAGAGCAAATCTCCCCCCCCCCCACACACACACATTCCAATATATATAAAACACATAAATAAATAGATAATTGGAAAATGCAGGAGAAACATGTTTTCAGAAATAATGAAGGGAGTCTACACGCTTTTAGAAGGAACCTATTTTCCATTGGTTTTTGTATTATTTTAAAAGATTTACATTTTAATTTGAAACCAAAATAAGGAATAATTTAGATAGTAAAGCAACCACTGATTTAAGGCAGAAATTAACACACTAAAAATAATTAGTTTAAAGTACTAGGCTTAGAAAAGAGAAAAGTTTTGAAAGATGAGAAAACCACTTCGATTTGGTCAGGAATCAAAATAAGATTCTTTGGGGATAAAATAGCAAGCACACTATAGCTACATGCCACATTATTATTACATATGTATTGCAGTACCACTGACTACATCTCAGTAGGAGCTGCTCAAACACATGGTAAAATAGACTGTAAGCTCATCTGGAGAAGAGAAAACTAATTTAAGCAAAATTATCATCTCAGGTGATTAAAATGAAAACTTTTCTAGAAGACTGATTCTTATGGCAACAATAACTAAAATTTATGGAGATGGAAATCTTTAACAGTTCACATATTTAAGAATTGTAAGTAAACGTAGAAGAATCAGAGGACTTGCTCATGCAAACCACTCAAACATTTGTTTTGAATTAGGAGTAATAACTGTAAAAACTTCTCACTTAGCTGAACTATTAGGGCTAATGCCAATACAAATTAATCCGTATTTCAGAGCACCATCACATGCCAGGCCAATAACTGCTTCTCAGAGCTTAGATTATCTGTATAGGCTTCATCATGGTAGATTTGGGAGAGGTGTCTCTTAATTAGACACTGAGGGTGAAATCCTATCCTCTCCGAAGTCCACCGGACCAGCATTTCACCCAGACATGCTTCTTTGGCAACACCACATCACCAGCAATATGTAGAGACTTTATGCCTGTCTAGGACACAGCAGGCAGAATACTTGATGGAAGAGCATCTGGATGGAGAGTAATCACCATAACACATTTCCACAGGCTGTACCACGCATCTCCCTCCTTCACCAGTTCCACATTTGAACTGCCGGATACTGCAGAAGGAGATGGAGGCAAAAATTTTCCACTCTGTGGGGCACCTAGTACTGCCTGTAATACTAAAAACTGCCACCATTTTGTTCTCACAGACTGCAGATGGCAGGTGTCTGGATGCCCCCAACACACAGGCATGAAGAGAGCAACAGATCTACATAACTTGAGATGTTTTTGCAGAGCTTACCAGAATCTAGCTCTGAATGAATAAGTAAGAAAACTACTCTTCTCTCAGGGTGCGTCTACACAGCAGTGTTATTTCAGAACAGCAGCCATTACTCCAAAACAACAATGCGAGTCTCTACACAGCAATTCTGCTATTTCAAAATAAATTCAAAATAACAGATGGCTTATTCCGAGTTCTGTAAACTCATTCAACAAGGAATAATCCCTATTCCAAAATATCTATTTCGGAATAGCACTTGTGTGGACACTCCACTTCAGCTATTTCAAAATAGCTCCTCCCCAAGGTCATTCAAAATAATTACTTCCCAGTGCCTCCTGGGACTCTAAATCGAGATAGGGTTTCCACGTTAGGGAAGCCTGCCTTGGACTAATTTTGAGGCTTCCCTGTAGTGTAGACGTGCTATTTCAAAATAAGCTATTTCAGAGTATTTCTTCCAGAATAGCTTACTTCGAAATAAGCGTGTAGTGTAGACATACCCTCAAGGCCTGATTCTGGAATCCATGCTAGGTCAACCTCCTAGCTACTAGTACTACAGCATATATTTCACAGTATTTATATGTGCATTTTTATATGGTCCATACAGTACTGTATGTAATCAAATCATTACTAATGGCATTAGATAAAAAGAATTACTTTACAGATATTCGATGCTGCATCTGAACTAAGACAAGTGCCAAACAAAACAAAAATCTTCTCCTATTAGCAGAATTTTAGAATGATAACTTACCATTTTGGTCTGCTTGTGGATTTTACCATAGGAGCCATTCCATCACGATAGAGGCTTTTTGTTTTACTGAAGTTGACAATGTTGAAAATTACCCTCTGAAAAAGAGGAAAAACACCTCAGTTATAGTAGCTATAAACTACAATCTGTTCTGTAGATAGCTCTCGTTTTCTGTCTGTACAAACACATAAAGTTGATGAGGTTTCACAGAGGAAATTAAATAAAGACAAGTGCAAAGTACTTCACTGAGAAAGAAAACACTGAGGGTACATCTAAACTGCATCCCTTTTTCAATAAAGGGATGTAAATTAGATGTATCAACATTGTAAATGAAGCTGGGATTTGAATTTCCTGCACTTCATTTACATAAAGGCAGCTGCAGCTTTTTTTCGAAAAGCCACTTTTCGAAAAAAAGCCGTGGTTAAGACGGGGCATTTTCGACAGAAATGCCCCCTTTTGAAAGATCTTATAAACCTGTAATCCTTTACAGGATCTTTCAAAAGGGGGCATTTCTGTCAAAAATGCTCCGTCTTAACCGCAGCTTTTTTTCTAAAGGTGGCTTTTCCAAAAAAAAAAAAGCCGCAGCCTCCATTATGTAAATGAAGCGTGGGAAATTCAAATCCTGGCTTCATTTACAATTTCAACAAATCTAATTTACATCCCTTTATCGAAAAAGGGCTGTAGTTTAGATGTACCCTGAATGTAGCGCCGTACAATGGGCAATAATTGGCTACTTGTCAGTACAGCTGAAAAGGATCTGGAGATCACAGTGGATCACAAATTCAAAACAAGATGTGATGCCTTTGTGAAAAAAGGCTACATCATTCTGAGCTATGTGAACTTTCTGGAGTCATTAAAAACATAGAATATTCTCATGGAGCTAAATTGTCCTGCTACAACTGAAACCCACGCCTGCTGACGGGAGGGACAAAGGGGTCGTTGCCCCAGGGCCTGGTGATTCAAAGAGGTCTGGGGCTCCTAGATGCCCTGGGCTCTTTAAACCACTGCTGGAGCACTGTGCCATGTGCTCCATATGGCTCTGAGGGCAGGGGGTGGGCCTGCCGTGCTCCAGGGGGTACAGACAGCTGGTTGCCCCCTACCTTGCCCCTTCCACCTGAAGCCCTGCCCTTTGTAGAACTGCAGAGTCAGACCCCCCTCCACCTTGCCCAGGGGTCCACACAAGATGTCAGCCCCCCTGCTGTGCCCTCGCTTGTTGTGAGTGGAGTGCTGTGTCCAGTACTTGGCGCCACACAAAGAATGATGTGGACAACCTGGCGAGAGTCCAGAGGAAAGCAACAAAACTGATGAAAGGTTTAGAAGCCCTGACCTGTGAGAAAAGGTTAAAAAAGGATACATTTAATCTTGAGGGAAGAATTCTGAGAGGGACCTGATAACAGTTTAAAACACGCTAATGGCAGCCATAAAGAGGATGGTGATCAACTGGCACCTCACATATCATAGAAACCACTAATCTTGGGCTGGCATAACTCCCCAGCACTTTGGAGTGGAAGGTCTCTCTTTGAGATGCATGCTTCTACTGCAGCTGGTTGAGGGGATGAGGGAAGGGGTTGGCATGAGTATTATTGATCAAGCCACATATCTAATTGACTGTATACCATATACTCTGCTCATTGAGATGCTTTTTATGGATTATTATATGACCCCATTTTCATAATTTGCTTACTATGCTACGTATATAATTTGTTAATTTTTATATTTTCCATTTCTAGTATTCAGGTTGATTTTTTTTATTAGCTGCATTGTCCATCTTGTGAAAGTTCTATTTATTCTTTCCCTCTACCACTTAGACTATAAAGCACTGAGTTCTTACACAAATATGTTCAATCCTTTACAAGTACTTGGTGAATTTGATAATATACAAACGAGCATTTCAGTTTATTTGTCTGTGAGGTGTTTTTATTTGTTATATAGCTCTGTTTATATTGGTAAAAGCAAATCAAGTTGCAACAAACTGATGTATATGTCTGCACGGAGTAAGTGAAACAAACAAGTTCAGCAAACCAATTGCTTTGTACTTTGGAAACAATCATGCTTTTTCTGTTGGAAAAAGAAAAGTTGCTAATTTTTTTACTTACTAACTGACTCATAGCAGACAGCTGGTAGAGAATGTTCTTATTCCAATCAAGCCTATTTTGTATAATGAGTTGAGCAAATGTACACAACTGGATAAGCAATGTATATAAAAACAGTAATATGCAGCTCATTTAACCAAACAGTACAGAGTATAAAATTTCAACCACTAATGTTCACAGTACCATTAGCAGTTAACAATGTGTTCAATCCTTTCAGTACAGCAGAGAGCTAGATCGGCAGAATCTAAAATTCAGCCAGGACAGAACCAAACTTTATCAAAGTATGATGCTGAATTAATGAAATACAAAAATCAGAAGCATTAAAATATGCAGCTGAATCAGCCTACGATTCCCAGTGATCATTTTATCAGTCTACGTAGCCTAGTTAGTGCAGTGTGTAAAAAATGTAACTACAATATACACATTTTAACTAGAAAAATACACAGCTTGCTCAATAAGCTACGCAAACATCTCTTGAAATGAAGTACTGCAATAAAAGTTAGTGATACAGTAAGCAAACATTTGCAGAAGTAGAATAGGCTGCTGGTGTGATTTTTGTCCTTACTGATGTTCTTTATTAATAAATTGTAAAAAGAAAAAAGACTCGGTATACATTATCCACATAGACTTGCTTTTGTTCTAGCTACCTTGTCGTTACTCTGTGAGATTTTTATTACTTTTAAGGGATAATGATGAGTGATATTTCATGAATAGTGCAATTTCAATACTCAACTTGCTTCAGAGCATAAACAAACACTGAGGCCAGGTCTACACTAGACCTGGAAGGTCAGTTTAGGATACACAACTGCAGATACATAGACTATGTAACTGTATTCGGCTTACCTTAAGCTGAGCTTGGCAGCATTTACACAAGAGGCCAATGGGAGCAAACACTCCCATTGGCTTCCCTTACTCCTTGTAACTGCAAGGAATACAAGCACTGACTGGAGAGGCCCTCTGTGTTCAACCTGCATGTCTACACTAGACCCACTAAATCGAATGCCAGAAGATCCACCTTTAGAGCATCCATCCATCAGTAAATATAGACATGGCCCTACAGTAATAGAGGATGCTTACAAAGAGACTGGCAACTGACATGACAATATCAGATGCAAATAAGTTTACAAAGTCCTGAGGAATTATTCTGGTCTCCCAATATATAATATCATGGCTGAGAAGACCATTAACTAATAGCAGTCTCAATAGGTTTAGTGACAGGCTGCTGGCTAAGCCAGAGCTCTGCCTGTACAGCCTGGCTGAAAAGGCCAATTACAGCCAGCTGAGGAAGCTCAGGCCTGAAGGGCTGATGGAAGCAGCTGTGGGCCTCATTAGCCAGAGGGCTAGATAAGGCAGCCAGAGATGAAGTTAGAGGGGAGGAGCCAGAAGCTAGGGTGTGGCAGAGTGTGCGCCCAAGGCATGAGGAAAGGCTGGCTGAGTTTGCTGTGAAGAAAAGCTCTGTAAATAGAAGGTGGTGGGAATGGCACTGAAAATAAAAGGCACGGGTAACTGCACCAGAAAGGGTCTCTGGTTGATTTGTGACCAAAGAAGGTGTCCCAGGATGAGGGGCCTGAGCAAGGACCGTGCCACAGTTTCATATAGTGATTAACAGATTCAAAGGCCAGCTGGAACCATTGTGGTCATCTACTCTGAGCTCAAACCATAGATCTTCCTCACAACAATTCCTACAGCATGTCTTTTACGCAAACATACGATCTTAATTTTAATTCAGGTGATGGAAAATCCCCAAGATCCTTGGTTCCAATGAGTGATTGTCCTCACTGTCAGAAATGCACATCTTATTTCCCAGTTTGAATTTGTATAGCTTTGATTTCCAACCATTGGATCATGTTAGACCTTTCTCTGATAGACTGAAGAACAACTGCATAGGCTGCTGCCTCTTTTGGGGTGGAGGAGGAGGGGCGAAGAAGCAGTTTGCTATAGGACACACTCTGTGTTCTCTTTCTCAAATGTGTCCGTTCTTTGTTCTCTCTTTTACTGTTAGAAACAATGTGAGTTGTTTCAATCTGTCCTCTAAGTACAGTGTGACTCTTTGATCACCAAGTCTGTGTATGTGCGGGTGGGTGGAAGTGCAGGGTGGTGGGTGGAATCGCAGTGTGCACTGTTTCAGGGGAACACTAAGTGTGATGTGGTGACCTAGTTAGAGAATCTCAAATCTCCTCTCAGAAATGGGGAGGAAAAGGAACAGACTTGCTTGCTTACTATGTGAGTGCTAAATATTCAAGTGATGGTGCCTTGTTTGACGAGTATAAAGTGGAAATGAATCAGAGGGCTGGCTTCTCCGAGTTGCCTGGCTGTCAACAGAGGGATCATTAAGAGCCTTAGAAAGGGTCTCTCTACTTCAATTACAGTGTCTAGCCTCCCCCCCCCCCCCCCGCCCCCCGCCCCCTGTCCAGCTCCCAGAGCACCAAGGAGTGGTCATTAATAGAACAATCTGGCTTCACTCCTGAAGTCTGTTTCTCTGTGTGGATAGCCCCTGTGTAGTCTGGTCAGCTTGAGTATGCTCAGCATCTTCTGAGATGTTAGCTACTAAACTAAGTCCCTGTTCAGCATGTGAAAATTGCTACTTTTCAAAGACTTATACTGTAGCCAGATTTTCCTGAGGCAAAAGGCAAATTGCTAACCACCCACCCCTCTGCCAAATTTCAGGTGTCTATTCCATGAACTTTGGAGCTGATTCACAGAACAGAGAGACAGATTTTTTTAAGCACAAGCAAAACAATGTTTTTCTCAAGTCCCTTTCTCTAAAATGGCTAAATCATTCTGGCTGAAATTTTCCAAATAAGTTGAGCCTAAGGCAGACAGTCGGCTTGAAAAACTTCTGCCCAAATAGTTACATTTCCACAAAGTTATAAGCAACAGAAAACAAGATCTTATTACGGGAGGTGTTGGGCAACTTTAATAAGAGGAGGCGCAAGCAGCCCCAACTATAATACTAGTCTTTACAGGCAAGAGTACAATTGCTAACAGTATGGTCCAAGTTTCAGCGTGAACCAGTTAGGCAACCAGGAACACTGGGTATGTCTTACATTGCAACATAAGCCTGTGCTGCAGCCTGGCCTCAAGTCAAGTCCAAGCCTAACCCCTCTTGCTAAAGACCCTGCAGAGCAGGAAGATCTATGCTCAAACTGGGACCCAGGGTCCAAGCCCTGTTGCTCTGTAGTGTAGATGCAGTCCCGCTTGATTTGGGCCCAGCAGTCAGCTGGAAGTATCCTAGTATTCCATGGGACAACTTCCTTAATCCTCTCTGTCCTAACCATCTACTCCATTGAAAAAGGGAGCAGCTCAAGCCAGTGTAAGCCCATTTGCTTCTAAGTGCCAATCTCAAGCGCACTGTCAGAGCGTTGGAAAGCAATCTGCTTTCACAAAGCAAGTTGCTTCAGACTTCCTTTATCATGCTGGGTGGGCAGTATAGCTTTCCTAGAGTGTGTCTAGACTACAGGGTTGTTTTTTTAAAAGTGGCCTTTTTTGAAAAAAAAAACTTCCCCTGCATCTAGACTGCCGCCACGTTCTTTCGAAATTAAATAGAAAGAACGCAGCAGTTTTTTCAACCCTGGTAAACCTCATTTTATGAGGAAGAATGCCTTTTTTTGAAAGTGCTCTTTTGAAAAAAGGCATTCTTGAATGCAAACAGGACTTTTTCGAAAGAGAGCACCCAGTCTGCCTGAGTGCTCTCTTTCGAAATAGCTGCTCGCTTTTTCAAAAGAAGTAGTTGTAATCTAGATGCTCTTTTTCGAAAGAGGCTTTTTTGAAAGAGTCTTTCAAAAAAGACTCTTTCAAAAGAGGCTTGTAGTCTAGACGTACCTCTACAGGACACCGGGGTCCTAGGAATGAAGCAGCACATTTTGGGGGAAAGGTGCATGCTAGGGACTCTAGAATATGGTTCCTTTGACTAAGGTCTGTGCACTGTAGTGTGGGCATCAGAGCCCTTGGTTATAGCATAGGCAAGAAATGTCATAACATAGGGCTCACAATCTCAATGTTCAAACCCTGAATGCCTTCATACGGGTCAGTTCCACCAACCGTGGGTTTATATTGCAGTGTAGCCATGCCCTAAATGATTAATAAAAATCTAACAAATACTTCAACCCTTCAGCCACCGAAGATACAGATTTGGACACTGTGCAATGGCATTAAATGGAGATGTTTTTAGATACGATTTTTAAATCTGAGATCTCACACTGCATGGACATTAAATATCCCATAATATTTTGGTAACAGTGAGGATTTGGCCAGATGCTTTAAACCAAATTTCCCTCTGCTCCTACAATTGTTGTGTAGCCTGCTGTCCACAAGCTAGCTGCCGGTATCATCAGTTGTCATGCATCTTATAATAGGTGGTGCTTTCCTTAAAATTCCAGCTCCCGAAGTCATGAGACTTTAAAAAAAAATCTGTGAGTTTTGTGTAAAGAAAAGAAACTGTCACCTTTCACAGCAACAGGGAAACATTGCAAATGTGACCTAAGTGTGCCATAAAGCTCAAAAAATAAAAAGGCAGGGGAGGGGGAAAGAAGCAAATAAAAATAACCCCTTTTAAAAAACTTCATGGTTCTTAAATCATAACTTTAGAACGTATGGAGTTGACAATATATTATTGCTGCCTCCCCACGAAACAAATTTGCACTTTTATGGTTATATATATCAGTCAAAGATTTTGGGGACTCTTCATGACAAAAGGAGTAATATAAAAGATGTGCTGTAATGCAGGAAACTCACCACCAGGAGCACCTCCTGCTGGTCACTCAGGGAATTAGCTTTTTTAGTGCTGGAGCGCCCCCTTCTGACTGGTGTCTCATTCAGTGTTACTATTATTCTCCACCTTTCTAGGTCAGGGTCCCCATCTCCCCTAGACTCTGGTGCCTTCCTTCCAGGGTACTGCCCTACCATAATGCCCCCACAGTCTGGAGTCCTCCCCCACTGGAGAACCTCAATCTCTCTATGCCCACCTTGGCTCAGTGACCCACTGCCAGTCTTCATCTAACCCCTGTCATAGGGGGAAACTGCAGTCTGTAATGGCCCCTCATCATTGGCAAGAGGGCGGACCTGCTGTATTTGCCTATCCTGACCGTCTCCTCGCAGCCTTAGCACTCTGAGGCCTTGCATCACGCCCTGTAGCCTGGGAGTGAGGCCAGGCCAGGCCAGGTCAGGGCTCCCCAGCACTGCCCTGTCCTAGTAAGAAGCTTCCATGCTTTCTTAGCTGACAGGTCCCTCCTGCTTCCCAGTCAGAGCAAGAGTGAGTCTCTGTCTCTTCCTCCTGAAGCCCTTATTTATACAGCCCACAGCTGTTCCCAGGTGTCCAGTATTGACCCGCAAAATCTGGTATTTTCACCTCGGCTACGTCTACACTGGCATGATTTTCCGAAAAGCACGTCTAGATTGGCAGGATGCTTTTCCGCAAACGCACTTTTTGCGGAAAAGCATCGGTGGCCAATCTAGACGCGGTTTTCCGCAAAAAAGCCCCGATCACCATTTTCGCGATAGGGGCTTTTTTGCGGAAAACAGTACTGTGCTGTCTACACTGGCCCTTTTGCGCAAAAGTCTTTCGGAAAAAAGACTTTTTCCCAAACGGGAGCAGCATAGTATTTCCAGAAAAGCACTGATGATCTTACATGAGATCATCAGTGCTTTTCCAGAAATTCAAGCGGCCAGTGTAGACAGCTGGCAAGTTTTTCCGCAAAAGCAGATGATTTTGCGGAAAAACTTGCCAGTCTAGACACAGCCCTCCTGTCTGGTAAAAAAAATTCAAAAAATACCAGACACCTAAAATGTTTGGTATTTTCTGGTTTTTTTTTTGTTTGTTTTTTTTTTGGTTTTTTTGCCTGCCAGGAGGCAAAAATACCAGACACATGGCAACCCTACGACACACTCAGCAACCGGGCCCGGCACCTGCCACCCCCACCCCCCTCCATTCCCTGCTGGATCCCTCTTCTTAAAGGAGCTTTTTTTTTTTTTTTTTTGCTTTGTAACTGCTGTCGGGGGTCCTTTTATTTTCTCAAAAACTTTGGTCTCCCCCTTTTTTTTCCTCCCCCTTTTTTTCATGGTGTTTTTTTTGGGCAGGGGAGGGGGTTGTTCAGTATTTTTGGTTAAACCATCTGCCAATGCTACCCACAGCTGGGCCCTAATTGGCAGCTATCTGCTGCAGCTGCTTGCTTCATGGCTCCAACCTTCCAGCCCTCCCCCCAGGGCTGGTTTTAACCCCTTAAAGGGCTAGTGCGGGGCAGATGCCCCGTCATCGTGCTTATAATAGATAGTGGAGGAACCTGCAAATACAGAGCCAGTCACTAACAGCTGAGGTTGCTACCATTGACTGAAAAACAAACAACACACTAAACATTGTACATGTTTCCTAACTAGGGGTATGTCTACACTTGCACCCTCTTTCAAGAGAGGGATGCAAATGAAGACATTCAAAACTGCAAATGAAGCTGGGATTTAAATAACCTGTGCTTCATTTGCATATTCATGTTATGGCGCTATTTTGAAATGACAGACGCTGTTAAGACATGGTTATTTCAAGCGAAAACCCTTCTCTCAAAATAACCTTTATTCCTCATATAATGAGGTTTACCAATTTTTTCGAGAGAAGGGTTTTCTATCATTTGCTTCATTTGCTATTTCGAATGTCTTCATTTGCATCTCTCCCTCGAAAGAGGATGCAAGTGTAGACATACCCTAAGACTTCTAAAGATTATTCTTTTTGACCTGTTAAAATTTAATTTGACGCCTTTCACATTTCTAAATAACCAATGTATTCTTTTTTCTGTTATAGAAAACATATCTCCTTTCAAGTTTAAAAAGATTTAAAACTTTTTGGCAGTCAGGCCTTCTCCCACCCCCACTAGCTAACAAATATTTAAAATCTCTCTGCTGTCACAAGAAGCAAATAATTTTTCACCTACTGAGGGATGATGTTAAGAATCATACTGAGCCTTAGCAGATTTGTTAATCAGCTGCACCTGTGTCTTATTAAGTGGAAATTGTCAAGCCTTTCCACAGGTACTAAAGTCTTACAAATGTAATGAAAAGAATGGTTTACAGATTGTGAATTACAGGATTTTCTCCCTCACTGGAGCTCTCCATTAAGACACTTAAAGAGGAAAGAAGGTAAACCTTAGCATGTCACATATACCAGCATTAAAATAAGACAAAGATTTTTAATGAAGTAAATGCTGTTGGATGTATCTCAATACCTAATATAATATGAGCAAATTAGTTATTGCAGCAAAGTATTTGATATGTTCTTGGCATAAGAAGCAATGACTAGTAGATGAAGAAAGTATCACCAAAAATATTTTGTCTTTCAATAAATGGGGCATAATTATTATAGAAATATTAAATGTTCTTCTGAATTAATTGCCAGTTGCAGAATGTTTCCTGACTACTTGCTCTTTCTGGTGAGGTTTCTACTAGTTTCAAAACTCATGCCGTTGTGCGCACACACACATGCAGACCCATACTTCAGGATCCATGCAGGGCACTTCTATCCATTCAAAGACCTGATGCTATTCATAATGCATGCAGAATAGGGATGTAAATGTGGAACCAGTTAACCAGAGGCCCAGCAGCCCCCGCCCCCAGCAAGATATGGTGGAACTGACTGAGCTGGAGCAGCCTCCAGCCCATGGCATGGTTCGGTGGATCTTGCCCAGCCTGGCCAGAGAAGCCCCGTGGCACGATGTGGCAGGCCCGGCCCAAGCAGCTTCTACTCACGGTGTGGTGGGTTTGACTTGGCCTGGCTGGAAGAGCCCACGTCATGGTAGGCCTGGCCGAACTGGAGCAGCCGTTCACCTGTGGCCCCTCCAGCCCAGCTGGATCCACTGCGCTGCACCATGGGTGGGGGGCTGCATCAGCCCAGTTGCCCCTCTCCAGTCTGGCTGGGCTGGAGCAGCCCCCCGCTTCCCGCCCACAGGATCCCCGTTAACCAGTAAAACATAACATTTAACAAGATACAATTTTAAACAGGATTTTACATCTCTAATGCAGAAGGGTTTGCACTGGGGAGACCAGCCTTATTTCACCCATGTTATTGGACTGGAATATGATGGAGAGGGACAGCTCCTGAGACACATCCCTTGTTCCCCCAAAAGAACACAAACTGTGGCACAACCCTGAACTCCAGATATATATTAAGACTGGCTCCCTGCATGGCCTTTCAAATCCAAAACATAGTGAAGAAATGAGAAGGAATGGTCAAAATGTTTCCATCAGGAACTATTTTAAACAATCCGTTGGGTTTAGGATGAAAGAAAATAAGTCCACAGAAAACTGTGTCTTTTAATAAAAACTAAACCCGCCCAAAACCAAAAATTTTGGCTTCAACTGAAAGCGAAATATTTTTTTTAAATGGAATTGCTGCTTGGTGCCTCTTGGGAGTTGCAGTTTGAGTATCTCTTCCCAATGGAACTACAAGGGCCCTAGTAAACTCACAGTGATGATAAATACAGCACAGACTGAGAAATCTGGTCTTCCCTCATGACATCTGGTCTTTTGTGTGCTTAATCCTATACTATAGAGATTTCATGGGCGACATCAGCACTTCTCAAACAGAGGGTCCTGACCCAAAAGGGAATTTCAGGGGTATTGCAAGATTGTTTTAGGAGGGTCACGATATTGCCATCTTTACTTTTGTGCTGCCTTTAAAGCTGGGTGCCTGACTCACAGCCACTGCTCTCTGCCACCTAGTTCTGAAGGCAACGGCCTGCCAGAAGTAAGGGGAGTGGTACTGTGATCGCCCCTACAGTAACCTTACCACAGCCCCGAAACTCCTTTTTTGGATGAGGAGCCCTACAATTACAACACTGAAATTTTAAATTTAAATAACTGAAATGATGAAATGTATTGTTGTTAAAATTTGGTGACTGTGAAATTGACCAACATGGACTGTGAATGTGGTAAGGATAGCAAGGAACTCCACTAAAATGTCTCAAGAGGTGTTGAGAAATATGGTGCACGATGGGCTGTGTAATCCAGACTGTTGAGATTTGTAGCTCAGAGGCTTTCGAGTTTATGGCAAAATTTTTCAGTTTATTGATCAAAAATTCATGATTTTTCAGAGAGGGGAAAAATCTTTTCCTGATCAGCTTTAGAAATAAGGTCTGACTTATTCCTATTTATTATTGTTTCATAATGCACAGTATTTCAGAATACAAACTGGTAATGTTTACAGGGATCTACTGAAACACACAATTATATTCAGGATCTAATTAGAAAATAAAATGGCCCCTTTCTCCACCTTTCAAAAGGTGAAAAGTTCTTTCCTAAAGATATATATTTTGGATCATAACAATATCCTTTGCAAGACAACATTTATAGTTTAGTTCAGGCCCGTATGCAGGAATTTCTGGGAGCATGGTGCTGGGTGTCGCTCTTGGGAGAGGGGGATGAAAATCGGCCCCAGCCTTCCCCCCAGTGGGTCAAAGCATGGGGGAGGGAGGCTCGGGCCGGCTGGGGGATGCCTACATGGAGGAACATGGGGGTGCATTCGCACCCTTCGCTCCCCCCACTTCATATGGGCCTGTAGTTATCATTAAACTTCTCTTTCTACATAATTGCAAGGATAGGAGTCCATATTCTTTTCTTTTCAGTCAATATTATGGCTGCAGGATGACTGGTTGCTTTAGAACTTTTCTTGTATAGGCTGCTGCTATCTTCCATCTCTCAAGAGGAAGCACTGAGAAGACTCATATTTTTCTTTTCCAAGATTTTTCTCATAAATAATTTGTAAGAGAACAAATCAATGGCTAGGATATGTGTTATAAATGGATCATAACAGACTGCCGATTATGGCTCTCAGTTGGAAGCCAGAAAATCCAACAAGAAAGAGGCGTAGAGCTAGGATGACTTGCAAGCGTACAATTATCACAACATAGAAAAATTTAATTTGAAATGGGAGGACTTAGGTCACTTGGCAGCTGATAAGCAAGCAAAGAAATTGTGGGTAGCCCAATGTGCTGAAAAGCAAGAGATGGACTAAGGTCTAAGGTAATGGAAATTATTATTACATAGTGACAAGAAATGTCGTGAAGTTGAATAAGAGAAAACAAAGTGATTAGCTTAACACATCCTTAGACATGCAGGAAAGAGAATGCTAGCCGTAAAATGTATTCTGGACCAATTATTGCTTACTATATGTAGACACAACAAAAGCCACATAACTAGGCCAGGGAGTGGGGCAGATGTAGCTATGATTAAGTGGATCCACCAGCCAAAAACCCCACAGGTTTTAAAGGGGTTGTAGATGGTTGAAGCAGGGGAAAAGTTCTATTCACCTCTCTCTCCCCAGAGCTTGTGCAATATCTGTTTTCTTAGGTTTTTCTTAGGTTTATTTAAATCCCCGCTTCTTTGCCTATACCGGGTAAACTAGTTTACATGGCTCCGTCAACGGAGCCATGTAGTCTAGACAGACCCCAGGATCCAGAGTCAAAAACCATTGTACCTAAAAGTAGACATGTTGACCAAAAAAATTATCCCCCTCTGGAGAGTTACCAGATTAGATATGTAGCCACAAATATTCCGGTTTAAAACACTGACATGTAATATTAAAATTCTCAGAAGAAAGGAAGGGAGGACAACACCCATCAGTTGCACTGTAAGAGCACAGGGGGGGGAAATCACACATATGCAGTCATTTTGCTCAGCACCAGAGGTGAAAGTAAGACAGTGGGTGCGCCCTGATGCACCGCTCTGGCAAGAAAGAACTGTTCAGCTAGGGCACAGGAGGAGGCATGGTGTGCTCCCAGCTGGACTTCTAGGCTTACTACGAAGCAGGAGTCAGACAGGTTTAACAGGCAATCTGAGGGTGCACTCCCTAAGGAATTACACCCATCCCTAGCCCACCAGGGCACACTTTATGGTGGGCAGGGGCTGAAGCACCACCCAAGATTGATACAGGGACGCTCCTTGTGGTTCCTCTTCCTCTCAGGGAGTGGGAGCAAAGCACAAAATGTGTCTGCATTTCCTCTCTCTCCTGGCTGGGGCGTAAGCGATCAATGCTCGGAGCTTCCATCTCACTCCCCAAGAGTGACAGAAGGGAACAGCAAGCAGCTATCTGCTATGAATCTTGGATGGGGGCTTTTGAGCCCCTCTACCCACCCTAAATTGTGCCCTTATCCCCCTATACCTCGTGCCCCAAAGCCCTCCCTCCTCTCACACCCCAACCCTGACTCCTTAACCTGAGCCCCCAACCCACACTCCACGCTTAAATTTCTTACAAGTACTGTCATATCACAACTTTCCCTGAACTACCACCACCAGGGGTGGGGGGGATACAATAGTACCCGTAAGAAATTTTAAGTTACTTTCATCTCTGCTTGGCACCAAAAACACAGAAGGCAACAGTTCATACCCAAAGGACCTCTCACTTAGAATCAGATTTGAGAAAGGCACAGGTAAAAAGGGTCAGGCCATTTGACACAAAGGCTTCAAGAGAAGGACAGGAGGGGTTCCACACATAATGGTGACCGTCATTTCATTGTACTTCAGTGCAATGTCAAGGAAGTGGATCTTGACACCCCATTGTTCAAAACACTGAATAAAAAAGACCATTGCTCCTGAATGCTTACAACTTTCCTTTTCAGAAGTAGATGAAATATTTAAGTATTTCTACAGGTTCTTTTTATCATCTTAGGAACACAGATAGCATGTGTGTGCTTTCACTCTCTGCACTGGACTTCATAATCCATGCTAGTGTGACTTAAGATAAATTACTGTAGCTTTATTTTTAAGATCTTTCAGCTAAATCCATTTGCAAAACTGCAACTTCTACATAATGCAGCTACTTGTATAAGCAACGTATAATTAATAACTTAGTCTATATTGGAGCCCTAACACTAATGAAAAGCAGCTTATCGTTCGGATTTAAAATTTTGCTTATGACTTCTAAGTCATTTTAGCAATTTCATTTTTCTTATTTCATAGCCACTTCACAGAAGTTAAATGTTTTAATCAAAATTTTGATGCAAAACTGCTGACATTTCAGAGAAAACTAAGGTTAGATAGATGCAAATCTTCTGGTAAATAAGGTTCTTTCTGCAGTTCTCCTGTAAAGCCCCTTTTTTGTAGTTCTCCTGTAAAATCCTTTCAATTAGGTATTTAGGTTGAGATTTTCAAAACCTACTAAAGGAATTAAAATTCACACAACTTTGAAAATCCTACTTTTAAAATATATATTTTTGCTAATACTTCATTTAATAATGACCACGCTGAAATGGCAAAAGGAATTCTAAAGAAATATTTTAAAGTTGGATTTTCAATGTGCTGCATAAATACACTCCAACAATTCTACATACAGCAGAATGGCAGTACAGTTAGAACTAGTAGCAATTTAATGACAGTTTTAAGATGTCTTACACCTGGGGTTTATTTATGCGTATGGAATGTCTTTGATGTCTTAGTTCTCCATGTCTCTCAACTCCCCCTCCACGAAATGACCCACAAATCTTCACAACTACTACAAATTAGCCCTAAATGTGCAAATATAATTGTGAGAAATATAATGGTGATTCAGACTCAAAGCCTTAGATGCAACACAGGAGCACACAGTGCAGCTCAAGAGGATGCTATAGGTTTCTCCAGCTACTAGGTTTCCAAAAAAGGAGGCGGCAGCCAGAAATCAGCAAGGCAGCCACAGGAAGGTTGAGCCACACCTACTACGCAGGTAGTATGGAATAGGAGTGGCACAGAAGGTTGTACTATAATGACTCCCCCGAAACTGGGGTCATCCTCCACAGAAGACTCTGCAAGCTTCAGCCTAAGAATATGCCCGTGGAACAGTGCTAAGTGACCACACCTCTCCCAAAGAAGCTTCTGGTTGCAGTATGAATTTATTTCAACCAGCACTTGTACTTCCTCTCCACATAAGCATATTTTAAGAGTCATCTTAGATTTACATAAATAGAAAGCATCCAAATATTCCTTGATGAGCATTATGAAACAGTAACACTAGGGCTCCAAGAGATGCTTACGTTGACATTTCTAGGAAGCTCAAAGATCAGTTTCCTTATTGAGGGATGGATCTCTCTCTCTACAGAACTCATTTGATCTGAGGAAGTGGGTCTGGCCCACGAAAGCTCATCATCTAATAAACCATCTTGTTAGTCTTTAAAGTGCTACATTGTCCTGCATTTTGCTTCAGCTACCCCAGACTAACACGGCTACATTTCTATCACTATTCTACAGAACTCATAGCATCCACCCCTTTACAAGGTATCCCTTGTCTGTAGATAACAATTCCTTTCTTCACATGATTCATTGCAGCTCTACTCTTACACAGGGGCTACGTCTAGACTGGGAAGATTTAGTGCAAATACTCTAAATGCAAGAGTTTTTGCATTAGAGTATTTGAGTAAGAGAGCATCTATACTGGCATATGCCTTTGCGCAAAAGATTTGCTTTTGCGCAAAAGCATCCGTGCCAGTGTAGACGCTCTCTTGTGTAAGAAAGCTTTGATGGCCATTTTCTTGCGCAAGAAATTGATGTTACCTGTCTACACTGGCCTCTTGCACAAGAACATTTGCGCAAGAGGACTTATCCCTGAGCGGAAGCGTCAGAGTATTTGCGCAAGAAGCATTGATTTCATACAGTAGAATGTCAGCATTCTTGCGTGAATACTCGCGGCCATTGTGGACACAGCCAGGATGTTTTTGCTTCATGTCTGAAAGGTTGATACAAACTGAGAATGATAAAAGCCAAAAGTTTTTCACTTACAAGACTGAATCAAATTACGTTCAGGTTTATAATTATATTACCCTAACTATAGACTAGATTACATCCTATTATAAAAGAATATTGATAGCTGCAAAACCTATCAAAATCTAAACATCAATTAACACAAGGTTGAATTACAGCCATGAGGAACAATTTCTTTATTGAACAGTTTTCATACATTGTTATTTCAAAACAGTTTTCTAGATATTTGCTTAGATAATCTTGCTAAATTGAAAGGAGATATTCATAGAGATGTTATATTATGTTCTTAACAGCAGTACATTACCAGAAAAGCTGTAAGATGTTCAGCTACAATATACAAAAACTTCTAAAGATAACTAGGGAGATTTAATCAGTATACTTCTTATTTGCAAAGTGCTAGTTTACATAAAAGTGTTTTAATACAAATATACAACAATTTTGAATGATTGTACTTATTTATGTCTGTCGGGGGGCCTGAACTAGTATTTGAAACTAAAGTAGCTTATATCTCTGTGAAAATACTTTTGGAATGCTCTTTTAAAAATTGATAGCATGTTATTTTACAGAATTACAGTATGTGTAGATCTAAAATGAGAGTTGTCAAAGGTAGCTGTCTCTTGTATAAAATCCCTGAGAAAAATTGAAAGGCATGCCTGTGGCAACTAAAGCTTACATGACCAAAATATTTTAGAAATATGGGTAGAGAGTATTTTAATTCATTCTATTTCAATGTAATAGGGAGTCATATCAAATTTATGCATTCTTGGCTTTTGTCACATGAGTCTTATTTGGGTTTATATTAGAAGGATGAGTAAACATAAGAGTTTTGGGCAAAGACAAGGACTCAGAAATATGACTGTTGGTGTAACAAATTATTTGATTTGAACTAAGTTGGCCCTATGTCAGCCTATCTATCCAAAAGACAGAAATTTAAAAGACATTCTAGAAAACTCAGATCAGTTCTTTTCTTGCCATTTTATAATTTTCATATATACAAACAAAAGATTGGCCTTGGAACAGTGTTTATCTTGCTTACGAGGCTGTTATCTCAAGGAACTGGTATACTCTGAATTCAGCCTAATTATAGCTTCTGACTTTAAGTTTTCATCAATAAACAAGAAAAAAGCAAAGAAACAAAGATTCCACCCCAAAATAGTTACTTGTATGGAACAGTAAGATGGACTACTAATGTGCTGCATTTTAATTGGTCCATGTACGTGGTGCTGGTGTACACTAAAGGTTCCCTAGTGTGTTTTACTGTGGTGATGTTTGAAACAGTACTAGACAGAAGTGCATTAGGATACATTAGAAAGAGGTTACTCATCATAGTATATGCAACTGTAAAGAATAATGTATATCATAGCATACACTGTTTATTACATGTATGAAAAAAGAAATTCCGGAAAACCCAATTTTTCATCATCTAAATGAAAACTCAAAAAATGCCAAAAATATACCATGAAAAATTAAATGAATAAACCTGAAAAACACAAGCCCTAATAATAAACATGGCAGCTTGATGGCAGATAAAGTGGGCTTAAATGGCTACTTCACCACCAAAATGCATCATGGCAAAATGTCACTGAATTATATAAAAACTTCCAAAGGAAATATACTATCGAATACACAGAAATGTCCTAAGAAAAAGCCATGGCAATTCAGTTTTCTCTGCTTTTTTCACCCCTGGGACGACCTCTCACAATAAGAATTGTCAGAGCCTTATTTATAATGGCAGATCTCAGGTTTGATTCTGGCAGCTTTTGATCACTTGATGGCCCAAAAGCTTTCATATACAGAAGAATCTGCTGCTTCTTTGGCATCCTGCAGTGTGTTTAAACCTCAAAAGCAACTTTTAGTCCCAGAAGTGAATTACTGAAGCAGTGTAAACAAAACACAAACGTCACAAAATGATGAATATCTCAAACAAAATATCTTTGTCAGATGGATGACAACTTCACATTGCCTGAAAGGCATCTGTAAGCAAATGCAGACTGTAAATAAAATATTGGTTTACAAAACAAAAGTAAAACAAACAAAATTAATTATTTAAACTTTAATATACTTTTTTGGAAAATGTATGAAAACAATATGCAAAAATATCAGTTATTTATGTATGTTTAAAGTTCCCTGAAGGTAGCTTCTGACACAGGTGCACACTCCTGGGTCACACTAGTCTATGTAACAATGTAAATACAAGAAAATTATAGAATTGCCTGCAAAGAAACTTTATTCACTTTATTGATGTAATGTAATCAAATAAGCTTTGATAAATATGTGACAATGATAGTCAGTAGAAATTCTTTTTAGGATGGATTATACTGATTAGTAAGAACTCTATATACATGCATTATACAATTGCTTTACATTTTAATTCTAAGAAAGTTATATCAGCTTTTTCCCCATCTTCTGAACAGATGCATGGTCAAAAGGAAAATCATGCCCTCTCAACCCCATCTCTCTCCCCAAAAATCCAGAAGTAGGACCAGTGTAACCACCACCAGGCAGATTTGAATTTCTGGAGGTTAGTATATGAGCCTTTACAGCTTGAGCTATAAAGCCAACTGGCTCTTAGTGTAGGTTGTAGAGCTCTCTTGATCTTATCTGTTGTTGTGGTCTAGATGCCACTGCAGGGGCAGTGAACTGTACTAGGTGTATGGGTTTCACCAGCGCTGAGTATAAGAGCTTTTAGCACAATGATTCAATAAAATTGGCTCGCCACATTTGGATTTCCAATTTTTATACATCCCTGAGGCTGTTTTAAGGTTACAATGGATGCCCCCAAAGCACTGAAACTATGTCTCAGTATAATAGGTATCAGACATTGTTTTTGCAAAGAGACTAATAAAAACAGAATATTGCAGACTGATTGACTTGGTAGAGCAACCTTTTCATACAAGCTATTTGTACACAAATGTACAAACAATAGTACCATCATTGGGGAAGTAAGGGCACATCAACACAGCAGTGTTATGTTGGAATAACTGTTAATATTCCAAAATAACATAGTCCATGTCTACACTACAAGCAGTTATTTTGACTTAATGTCAAAATAATGTCAAGTTGGAAGACTTCGTACTCCAACTCCTGTAACCCTCATTTTACGAGGAGAAAGGGAAGTCGGAGGAAGAGTGCTCTCTCATACTTCCTGCTGTGTAGACATTGCCAAAAGCTGAAATAAGTTATTTCAACTTAAGCTACACAATTGACATAGTTCAAGTTGTGTAGCTTATTTCGGTTTTAGCCATGGTTTGTAGACTTACAATAAGAGATTTGGAAACATCTGCCTCTTGTAAATTTACTATGAAGTTAAATAGGCAATGTAACTAGATAGAAAGTACTATATTTTCTGTACATTCTTTAATCAAATAAATATACCATTCAAAAATGTGCTAAATTTGTTGTATACTCAGATCTCTTTGGATTTTGTCCAAAGTATTTTAATGGATTTAGAAGACTCTTATTCAAAATCTTCAGACACATGTATGTCTGGTACAAGGCTCCTTTCTGACCAAATCTATACCATTAGTTTAAGAAATAAAATTTGCTAAACTTTCATTTAATTGATCAGTGACAGTGTGCTTTATTCATATGTATAAGGTGCATGTGCATTATGGACTTAATATCCCTGTCCTTTACAGATCTAGGATGCTTTATATATTGTAAAATATGAATCCATATCTTTACCTATACTCTTTCCATGCAAGGCCTACAGTTTATGTTCATGGTGACAATAAAAATGTATAACCTCTTTAGATGTCAATTTAATCATTGAAATATGAATGGGAAATTAAACTAAACAATATTTATTATTAAATAAATGTCTGATTATCATAATTAAGGAATATTTCCAATCTTTTTCCTTTAAAAAACTGAAAAATAATTCCCCTTTTTATATTGAATACTATTTAATTTAGATCTACTTAATTTGCATCATTCCAATACAAGTGTTGGTAACTATTCTAAAGGCTATGAATGCAAAGGGCCCAATGCACTCCCACGTTATACAGTGAGGAGAGGTTCTACAATGCCCCAATAATCCACCTTGAGGGCAAAGAAGAGAAAGGCATGAAACAGCTGCGAAAATGAAGAGGGATGGCATGGCCCAATTGCCAGAAGTGTCTGCCACTTCAGCATGACCTAGGCAGTATCAGAACTTAGTAAGGGAAGCAATGCAAACATTTCCTACCCTTGCTACCTGTGACTGTTCCCCCCACTAGCATAGGAGGGTGCTATCTTCACACACACACACACACACACACACACACACACACAAATCCAATTCAAATACTTCATGATCGAAGAGTCACATTGTATTTAGAGGATATACGGAAACGAGTGAATTGTAGCATATAGTTATGCTCATAAAATCATATTTAAGAAAAATGCAAATCTTTGGAAGCCAGGGAGTTATTTTAAAGATCTTCTAAGAGTATTCACACGAGGAGATGGTTTCAAACATCAGCGGGTTTGAAAACAGAAAAGCAGAATCATCAGCCACTTCAAGCAGGTCTTGCTGTGACATCAGAAAGTCAATTCACTCAGTTTAGCAGCATTCAATTCTCAACATTTTGTTCTGGGTTTCTGTCAAGTTATTCTAAGCTGTGAAAATGTCAGGAATGATGGATGACTATCAGCCTTCTGCTATCTTCTTGCCTTCTCCTAAGAGATTTGCGGCTGCTGACGGCAAAGTAAATTTTTTTTCTTTTCTTTTCTTTCCTTTTTTTTGTACAACATGACAAATGAACAACAGTAATTATGAGAAAGTCTACCCTTCAATTATTTTAGCACTTAACTTTGTATTGACATCTGTAAGAGAGAGCTCTCTAGATTGATTAGCAATGATATAGCTTCCTGCCTGCTGTAGCTTCAGTAATTTCTTTACATATAATTTTAAAAGAAACACTAGTTTTCCATCCCTTGCCATTTTAAAAATATAAATTATATTCATTGTAGAAAACTTCTAATATTAAATGAAATGAGTAGCCTATCCTAATTGTACCAGTGTTTCATCAAACTGTACAATCCTTGTCATACAATCAAAACCAAACAATAGAGAATAATTTAGGGATATTAAACAGCATTTGATTAAGGAAAGAGCAGAAGTTTTGCTATTATTCCAATCAAAACTTCATATTCCCTTCCTACATAAATCTTGTTCGTCAGGCCAAATTCAGCTCTGATGTACAGTGAGGCAAGTCCATTGAAAGTGGCACTAAAACTGTTTACACATTGATTGAATTTGACCTCAAATCTGCAAAGCATTTACTATGAGGAGACAGTTCTGGTCCAGAAGAGGAAAGCAACTTAAGGGAAGAAAAATGCCAAGTTAAAGCTGAATTAATAGCTTGATTCTTTGGCTCAGAGACTGACTCCCTCCCACCAAAAAAAGTAAAATTCCAAAATGAAAATTTTGGTTTTTTCCTCATTAAAATGAAATGAAATTGTGTTCATCTGATTTTTTGTTTTTGTTTTTTGTATTTTATTTAGTTTTCAGGTGCATCATACCTTTTTGTTATATTTATACAAATGAAGCCAAATTTCTAAATTAAAAGATGAAAATATTTCGAAAAGGTTTAATCTGAAACTGTTTACCAAATTCAACCCAAATTCACAAATATTTTAGTTGATCTGAAGCTGTATTTTTCTAAAGTATAGTAAAACTATGAGTATCTGACAAACTTTGCCCATCTCTATTGGAGATGGCATAAAATTAGAGCTTTCTTCATGCCACAGCATTTATTGCCCAGCTTCATTTGCAACTTCGATTGACTACATTAACACCCTAGTTCGAATGTGGACATACCCTCAGTTACATAAATAAAACTACATGCTGTATCAATCAATGTTCCTCAAAATTTTAATGAGTTTAAGTCTGGTGCTACAGTTATAGACAGAATCAAGGAGAAAACATTTCTGAATTAGTAGGTCACTCACCCTTAATAAATATTTCACAACGTCAGGTACTGCATTAAGTATATATAATTATTTTCAGTTTTTGCAATAAAAAATGCTGATATTTACATTTTTCTGATTGTTCATATTTTCAGTATATGTGGTTCAAAAAAGTATCTTAAGAACTTTTGGTTTCAGTTTATCTAGTAAATGCTGGGAAAATGCCTTCCTATGGAGTCGTTTATTGAAAGTTCAGAAACTAAGTGGGAGTTAATAGCAAGAAAGCTTGGTTTCGTCTTCCAGTATATGAATAATATCCAGGTGGGTGAGGATGAGATGTATTAGTTGTAAAAACTTGGGGGTGGGGGTGGCACCTTGATTTAAATGGGAGTTGGGCAGATAACCATTTGGCTACTGTTGAAAAATCCAGTGGGATACCTATTCTACATCCTGAGAGACTTTGAAAAATCTGACCCCTGCTGATTAGAAACAATCTGTTAATTCACTAACTAGTTAATAATTCATTTGTATAATAAAACAATTAGTTTTAAATGTTTGGATAAGAATAATAAAATTAAGCAGCCAAACATTTAAGATAGTTTTATTTAAACAATAATAATTTTTAAAACACCATTTTTGTTCTTCAAATTGAATTGCAATTTCCATCCAAATGCAATATGAAATGAATGCCAGTTAAAAAGCATCTAGTAAATAAGAAATGCAACAGTCCACATTTTCTAACATAATAAAGTAAAAATTAAGAATCTAAATAAAAGACAATATAATTGCTGAAACAAATGTGCATAGCTAGAGGGTATTCTTTTGATTCCCAGAAAGGATAATCAAATTTAGTGTACAGGCTATATTTGATTGCAAATCAACATTTTAATGGTTACAACAAAGAGAATGAAAATTTCTTTAGGAAAATAACCAAAAAGTATAAATGCAAAACAAGATTAAAATCAAAGACTGAAATCAAGGTGTCTTGTTTTCTGACTTCAGTGACGACTAAAATTGGTTATTTAAATCAATCCACCTGCTCCTATTAAATATTCTAAATGTCCTTTAAAAATGTCGTTAGCCGGGATGTGACAGCTGAATGTCAGAAACAGCAACAGACATAACACAGTCTTCTAATAAGAGTAAAATGCAATTTATACAGTGATCTCATTTCGTAGAAATAAACAAACCCCTTTTTGCTTTATCTTTGAGACTTAGTTTCACCTTTCATCAGAAGCTTTTGTAGCCAAGTACTGGAGCGGTTACTGAGTTTGTCTGCAATATTTGCCAGTCAGAATAAAGATAAGGAATTCCATCTCAACTATCAAGATAATAATTTCCTCATGAGGGGAAAAATTACAACAGCTAATCAAATATTTATTTATCCTTAGTGCATTCATAACTTTTCTTATACCACTGGTCATACTGTTTGTGTGTATCTAAAACCTCAAATCTACCCTGTGCTCTTTTCTAGCACAATAAAGACTCATCCTCATACTTGTCACATTACAGAATCTGACACTTGTTCTGTCTTACATATGCAGAGAATTGGAGAAAAAATGATTGTGTGTGTGTGTGTGTGTGTGTGTGTGTGTGTGTGTGTGTGTGTGTGTGTGTGTGTGTGTGTCTGCCTATAGTACTGTATATGGAAAATGTGCAGGAAGGGGAAGAGAAAATAAAAAAAGATACACAACATTCTTGTTGATGCACAGAATGGACACCAATAAAAGTGAACTAATATGTGACATAAAATTGAATTTATTGTGGTATTTCCAGTTTATTCAATATACATCACAAAAAGGTACATACACTATGTCAGAGTAAAACTTCCCTCTGTAATGAAACCTGTGCTAACATAAATATATCTTAATTCATCTAACAGAGTCTAAGGATTTACAACATCTTTCTGAGAAAGAATAATAAACCAGGGTTTGTGGGAGGGAGAGAGGTGTCTTCCAGGCAGCAGAGGACACCCCACGCACTTCTTGTGTAGTGTGGTTGTTATTCCTAGTGAGTTATTGGATGGCAAGTACACACAGGTCCCCTTCTCAGATAGCAACCTTCATATCACAATCAGGCCTCATGGTTTACAGCTGATGCTCAGTTTTACAATATCACAGATGTCGCTAACTGAAATGCATTTCCAAACTCTGCATATTTATGTGCTTTTAGTGTGTGCAAACATACAACATCAACATTCCCAAACAAAGCCACATGGAACAAGCAGAAACAATCATTTTTCTTCTCTAGACCTGGAAGACACCTCCTGGTCCTGTCTATAGCAATTATGAGCATTCCCCTACCAAATCTTCTGTGACCCTCCACTTGCTCTCATGAATGTTTCCATTTTCAGTATTCTAGGGGCTCTAGAATCTGGACTCTAGCCCAGAATATCAACTGGAGTGCGGATGTAGGTGCCTGAGACTCCTCACTGTCATGCAGCAGAGAGAACAAGCACAGAGAAGAGCCCTTAGCTCCTTTACATGCTGTGTGTCACATGCAGATGGCCTAATGCAATCCCCTATCCTTTAGTCATCCTAGGTTGTGAACTCTGACTGGGATCTGACTGTAATCTCTGGGGAGTACCATCACACAAGGTCAGGTTCTCCTCCTAAGGTGGCCATCAAAGGAACAGAACAGGAGGCTTTGGAAGGTGGAATTGTGTAAGCAAGAGCGCTCTCTTCCACATGTTCACAGAGGTTTCAATCTTCTGCCTCTTCTCAAAGAGTAGCTACCATTGGACCAATGAGACCACATGAAGTCAGACATCTGGGAAATCAGGTCTGTGTCATTACCACTACAACCAGTGGTGTGCCCCAGCTCTTGTTAGCAGTAAACCCCATCTGAGATCTGCAATAAGTACAGCCAGGAGCTAAGATCTAGGAATCCATAATTAATATTGCCCTGAGTGCACAAAACGCTTACATTTACCATCAGCTTTTCTTGATCCTGTTTCATACATACAAGAAATCAATATTTTCTCTCAACTGTTCCCATTATCCAGCAAGAAATGTAAAATATTGGAAAAGAGACAAAACTAGTGGGCAACTTTAAAGAAGATCATCTCCTTTTCCCCAACCATGCCAACTTATTTCTCCATAACTAAAGAACATTTTCAATTTTAAGAAAGAATAGTGTGTCACAGTTAGTTATAAACTCGTAGGGTTTATTCTGTTCTTTTGTAATGGTCTACTACATTGAATGTGTTATTGTTTGGCAACATTTTCCAAATGCAAAATGACAGAGACATGTTGGCACATGTTCATAAAAACAAAGAAGGACAGACAAACAGAATAAAGAAGACAGCTAGAACATTAGAAATAGATGACAAATCTGCATTAGTAGGAAGTGTGGTCTCCGTTCAGTTTTATAATTCCTCAAAATCCTAGTCAGCCCTGCCAACAGGGGAAAAAAGGAACCAAGGCTACATTTACACTGAAGAGTTTTTGTGCAAAACCAGCTGTTTTTGCACAAAAAACTCACGGAGAATCCAAACTACAAGCGCATTTTTGCACAAGAAAAAGTACAGTGGATCGTCAGAAGACAGGGCTTTTTGCACAAGAGTTATTCCTCTTTCTACGAGGAATAAGCCTTTTGGTGCAAGAGCTCTTGCACAAAAAGGCATGTGTGGATGGACAACAGGGGTTTCTTGTGCAAGAAACCCCTATCGGAAAAAGCACAGGTGTTTTCTTGAGGGAGGGTATGTCTACACTACCCCGCTAGTTCGAACTAGCGGGGTAATGTATGCATACCGAACTTGCTAATGAAGCCCGGGATTTGAATTTCCCGGGCTTCATTAGCATAAAGCCGGCGCCGCCATTTTTAAAAGCCGGCTAGTGCGAACCCCGTGCCACGCAGCTACACGTGGCACGGGCTAGATAGTTCGAACTACGTAGCCATTCCGAACTATCTGTACTCCTCGTTCTACGTAGTTCGAACTATCTAGCCCGTGCCGCGTGTAGCCGCGCGGCACGGGGTTCGCACTAGCCGGCTTTTAAAAATGGCGGCGCCGGCTTTATGCTAATGAAGCCTGGGAAATTCAAATCCCGGGCTTCATTAGCGAGTTCGGTATGCATACATTACCCCGCTAGTTCGAACTAGCGGGGTAGTGTAGACATACCCTAAGAGTGTCCATGGCAGTGTGGACGCTCTCTTGCGCAAAAGCACATGGCAGCGTGGGCGTGTTCTTGTGCAAGAACTTTTGCAGAAGATCTCTTCCAGAAAAAGTTCTTGAGCAAGAAGCCTGCAGAGTAGACAAAGCCAAAGGGCACAACTGCCCTGAGGCCTAGTGACTCAAAAGAGCCTGAGACTCCTGACTGCTGTTACTGGAGCAGTGGTGGCGGCCAGAGCTCTGGACCCTTTAAATTATTGACGGAGCCCCACACACCGTGTTCTAGACAGCACTGAAGGCACTGGGGGAGCATGATGCCCTGACCCTTCCAGAGGTGTGGAGCTGCTCCCTGTCCAGGGGCTCAGGAAAGCTGTCAGTCCCACTGATCCCAGGGGATCCTACCATAAGTAGTTGGACATGGTCACATATTCAGAGTGCATGCAGCAGACTGTACTCCACACAGAGCATTCATTCATTAGTCATATGCCCTAGGAAACCACAGTTTTCTCCTTGAACTCAGGAAACAAACTTCTATTGTGATAAATGATTTATCATTCGCATTATGTTTTCGCCATAGGGCCCCAATCCAGAATAACAATGCCATTAGGCTAAGCACTGAACACACGCGCACTAGAGATGGTCCCTGAACCAAACAGTTTATAATCCAAGAAATGAAAGAGGGCTCGTCTACATTGGCCCCTTTTCCGGAAGGGGCATGCTAATTTTTCAGATCGTAATAGGGAAATCCGTGGGGGATTTAAATATCCCCCGTGGCATTTAAATAAAAATGTCCGCCGCTTTTTTCCGGCTTTTAGAAAAGCCGGAAAAGAGCGTCTACACTAGCCCCGATCCGGCCTGATCCTCCGGAAAAAAGCCTACTTCAAAGTAGGAATAAGAGATCCTCCGGAAAAGGGCTTTTTTCCGGAGGATCGGGCCGGATCGGGGCCAGTGTAGACGCTCTTTTCCGGCTTTTCTAAAAGCCGGAAAAAAGCGGCGGACATTTTTATTTAAATGCCGCGGGGAATATTTAAATCCCCCGCGGATTTCCCTATTACGATCTGAAAAATTAGCATGCCCCTTCCGGAAAAGGGGCCAATGTAGACGTAGCCAGAGTGTTTACTGTCCTCTGCACAGGAATTTCTCACTAGGGCTGTGTCCAGACTCCATGCCTCCGTCGACGGAGGCATGTAGATTAGCCAGATCGGAAGAGGGAAATGAAGCCGCGATTAAAATAATCGCGGCTTCATTTAAATTTAAATGGCTGCCCCGATCTGCCGATCAGCTGTTTGTCGGCAGATCGGGGGAGTCTGGACGCGATGCCCCGACAAAGAAGCCTTTCTTCATCGACACAGGTAAACCTGGTTTCACGAGGCTTACCTGTGTCGATGAAGAAAGGCTTCTTTGTCGGGGCATCGCGTCCAGACTCTCCCGATCTGCCGACAAACAGCTGATCGGCAGATCGGGGCAGCCATTTAAATTTAAATGAAGCCGCGATTATTTTAATCGCGGCTTCATTTCCCTCTTCCGATCTGGCTAATCTACATGCCTCCGTCGACGGAGGCATGGAGTCTGGACACAGCCTAGGAGACTGCTGGGCACTACATAAAAATACAGGATTATTTTACTTTTTCTTGAAACCTAGGGATACAATGCTGGAATTCCAAGCTATCCCAAACAGAGAGGAGATGATTGGCAATGGTGTGAAGCCACCATATCTTCAGTTTCAAAAACAGAAGATTGTGAGCACATAAGGGTTACATTCCTGAATACTTTCTATTATCAGTGCCCAGAAAAGGGCATTTGGGAGAAAGAGAGAACGGTGAATATAATTAGTATACATCTCCTCATGGTGTACTGCTATTCTATGTTTGTTCATTCACACTACAATTCTTATTTAAGTTTTGCCCTCACTCTGAGCCCCAACCATTGAAATGCTTTGCTGCAAAATCTGAATTTTCATTTAAAAAAATATGCCAGACCTCAAGCCTTTGAACAAAATATTGAAAATGTGATCAGAACGTAACACAATGCCCTCTTCATTCGCGAGTCTCCTGACAGGCTAAAACAATAACTCTGTGAGGTCTGAATTCTCCTTTTCATCTTAGTGATGTCAATATTAACTATTTTACCTATGTTAATTTTAGACAATGTGGAGCCCACAAAAAGGAATATAGAATTAGCCACCAGGGCTATTGTTGTGATCATACTGCAAGTGCACTTTGAAAACAGGTCTTCTATTCTGGGTGAAAATACCGGTGCCAGTGGTATTCCCTATTGGAAGGGAATTTCAATCAGAACACCATGTAGCCTGTTTGGTTAATTTTGCTGAGGTTTGTATCAATAATTTTCCAGTAGTTTCGGTCTACACGGCAGCACTGGGTTAACAGTGTGTGAAAATCTCAGGTTCACAACTAACTTCTCATTCTTTTTACTACAATGTATATCTGGGTGGGGCTGTAAATTACATCACTGATGAAAACCACTGTGAGGACCAGAGCAAGAGTCCCTCTGAATTAAATCAGGCTACAATTTTATCTAGATTAAAAAACAGGCTTTATATAAACTCTATTATGGTGCTCCCTGAGGAACCATAGGGAGCCCAATGACTCTCAGGGATCTCTATCCACAGTTACCTACATTTGGGATGACTGTGCCTTTGAGCTAGCTAAGATACTCCCTCATGAAAACTCTCCCATCTGAGGAAGTGGGTTTTACTCATGAAAGCTCATGATTATATATAGAGATATGTTAGTATCTTAGGGTATGTCTAAACAGCAGTGTTATTTAGGAATAATAGATATTATTCCGAAATAACTTTGTGAGCATCTTCACAGCAAGCCAATTATTTTAAAATAATTTTGAAATAACAGGCAGTTTATGTTGCATTCTGTGAACCTCATTCTATGAGGAATAACGCCTATTCCGAAATAGCTTATTCTGAAATAAGTGTGCAGTGTAGACATATCCTAAGGTGATACGGGACTATTAATTTTTTCTCATGAAGAGATGCATTTCTTAATCTTATTGTAACTGCATGGTTTCCACTTTCCAGAAATGAAGTTTCCTTCACCCAAACTGCATCAGACACATTCAACCCTAGGCTAGTGCAACAACAAAACTTGAAAGAAAGTAGTCTTGATGTATCAGACACACATTCAGTTAAGTCAGTCAGTGAAAGTATTTGCAACAAAAATGGGACTGCAATCAATAGTCTTTATGTGGATGTCCTCTGACCACAGACCAGATAAAGTGACTACCTGCAATCTCTCAAAAAGATTTGCTGACAACAATGAAATCTGAGTGCACATGATAAGCTAATAAACTAATTCTAGTGTTAAGATGTGATTAACAGTTAGTGTTTTAGCCGATTACCTCTATCTGGAAGGTTTGGATCCTATTCCAAAAACTATATGTTAACTAGAAAGTCAGAAATTAAAAGAAATTTGATTAAAAACGACATTCAGACCATTTCTGTCTGGATGCATAGTTGATTACAGCAAAAAACATTTGGGACGCCGATTCACTACCCCTGGAAGATGCCTTTTTTAGCACTGCTCACCAAGTACACACTGCATTTCTTCATATAGCTGCATTTCTTGTTTCTGAATTTTTATTTGGTACATTGAAAGGAAGGGAAGAAAGTATAGGTTTGCTATTTACTCATGAAATAACTGTAGGGATACAGCAGCTGTGTAAAATGCAGCAGAAAACCTCCGTAAAGTTCATATAAAATACAGGGAGTTCTTGGCAAGGCCACCAAATTTCTGGTTAGTAGGAGTCACTTAATAAAGATACTATGGCAACAAAGACCATTGCTTGACTTCATAATACATGATTAAGACTGTGTTGGGACTGGCAATTGTTAGAGCAACAGTCTCCTGGATTTTTGTTTGGTCACTATAATGCTTTGGCAATAACAATTTCTGTGCCTCACTTCCTCATCTGTAAAATGGGGATAATACTTACATGTTTCCCAACGGTGCTGTGAGGCTTACCAATTTAATATTTCCAAAGTACTGAGATTGTTGAAAGAGTCTATATTAATGCAATTATAATATCACTAATAAAGCATAAGACTGGGAAATAAGTCAAGAGAAGAGAAGAGTCTTGTGACCAAAACAGGCATTCTGAGAGAATGTTCTATTCTCAGAGAATGTTCACAGGGTACATTGGTGAGCACCAGCTGAGTTCTGAATCCCAGTACACACCAGTATGTTGTGCACTAATTGTCCATGTGGAACCTACTGACACACAACAAAAGTTTCCTAGTGCACACTGATGTAGTCTCAGACTGCATTAAGATGCACTAAGGAACTTTTAGTGAGCACCAGCAGTATCCAGTGGACAGTTAGGGTACGTCTACACAGCGCAGTTATTTCAGGATATCAATAGCTACCCTGTGTCTTAACAAGCCACCTATTATTTCGAAATAACGGGCATGCTATTTTGGCATCTCTGTAACCCTTGTTCCACGAAGGTGAAGGGATGTCTCAAAATAGTGCATTATTTCAAAATTTGGCACTGTGTAGATGCATCAAATTTCAAAATAAGCTATTTTGAAATAGAATCTATATAAGATACACAATTTGAGTTTTGCAAATCGTGTATCTTACTTGGAATTTAGGATGCTGGGTAGATGCACCGTTAGTGTGCAACATGGTAGTGTTCACTAGTATTCACACTCCAGCTGCTATGCACTTCTCTCCACTCCCTCCACAGATGCAAGAAGAGAAAATCCCCAGTGAATGTGAGTTGAATGTTAGAAACATATATGGAATCACATTTCAAACTGAAGTCTGAAAGTACTTTTCAGCGAGTCAATTTTTTATAGTCTATTTCCAACAACATTCCCTCCTACATCCTGGGGGAGGATATCCAATGATTCAAGAGTGAAGATGGGAGGTGGAAATAAAAGAGAAAGGAAAAACAAAGTCCAGCAATCCTACATGTGATGCAGAAGGAAATGAGTTTGAGTTAGAAAACCTGTTGTGCATTTTTAAAGCTTGCTTGTTTACAAATATAATCAGCTTTCCCAGTAAATAAGCAAGTAAACAGCTGAAGGGGACAGAATATGGAAAGGACCAACAGAAGACATGCCATGGAAAACGAGAGTCTACAATTAAGAAATAAGATAATACCAGGAGGTTTCTCAGTGTTAGCTGCAGATATGTCTACATGAGTTATATGTGATAAACAATATCACAACAAACCAAATAAAACATTCTTCAAGTTTATGTAGCTGTGAGTTTGTACTTTTCTTCAGTTACACAGTGATAATTAAGAGAAGACATTTGAAACGCCCATTTCAAAAACTGAACATACTTAATACAGGGTAGAATAACACAGAACTTAGTAAAGATGTCAGCTCCATCTAAAATCATAATTACTGTGTACAATTTGCTCCTGAGGGGTTTTCCCAGTTGAAATAATTGCATTACTTCAAGTTCCTTTTATTAAAAAAATTACAGATAGGCATAACATGTAATTTTGCCAACAAAAATAGTGTTTTCCTTATTTCCAGATTTTATATTTCCCTTACAAAATGCTGCAAACTGCAGGGAAAACAATAGCATGCAGCTAGGAGTAAACATTAAAGGTTTGAACCCATATTATATGCAATTTAAACAGCTGTTCAAATAGCATTGGCACTAGTAAACTTCTGAAATACCTGATAGGACAAGTTTAATTTATGTGATCCTAAAATAGTAAAATGGAGTTAGTGTGAAAAGTACTAGGATCAGATCACACCTTATGACAGCAAACTTGGAAGTTAACTAAAATAATTGCTGCACCTTGTCAGCTTTTGAGAGAAAATTACTCCTAAAGGTTATTTTCCATTGTGTAATATTTACACACAATTGAGATTCAACTTGGAAAAATGCAAGCTGACACATTAATGAAAAATAATCTGAAACACAGATAGTATGGAGAGACACCTCGGAAGTGGTAATGTTGAGAAGAATTTTTGGGTAATACTGTACAGCAGATTACGTATTCATTTGCAAGTATAATATGGAAGCCAAAAAAAAGCAATGTAGTATTGAGGCCTTCTCTTTATGAACCTGTTGTCCCCTGACCTGGAATCCTCCATTATTTTTGGCTACCATGTTATCTGAAATAGTTTCCATCATTCACAAAAAATCCCAAAGAAAACCAGGACAGCTACACATGAAGGAACTGTAATTAGACTGTAAACTCTTTGAGGTTGTAGCCTCCACCTTTTTCATATATTTTAAGGCCAAATGGGACTAGTATGTTCATCAAGTTGATCTTCTGCATAACTTAGGTCAGTGCAGCTTACCCAGTAATTTCTGCATCAAGCCCATAACTTCTGTTTTTTCTATAGCATAGCTTTCAGAAATATATCAGTCTTAATTTAAAGACTTCAACTGACAGAATCCACCACATTCCTGAAAAGACTCAAAATTTAATACCAGAACGGACTATCATGATCACCTAGTTTGACCTCCTACAATTGTAGTCCACAGAACCTTACCCACCCATTTCTGCAATAAACCCATAACCCCTGGCTCAGATGTTGGAGTCCTCAAATAATTATTTAAAGACTTCAATTACGGAGAATCCATCATTCACTCTAGTTGAAACCTGCAAGGGAAATCTTCCTCCCCATGCTGCAGAGGAAGCTAGCCCTCCTCCCCATGTCTCTGACAATCTGACTCAGGGGAAATTGCTCATGATCCCATATATGATGGTCTGATGGATCTTGAGCATTTTGGCAAGACCCAACAGCCTGTCACCAGGACAGAACTCCCTGTAGTAGCTCAGAGCCCTCCCATCTAGTAAATCATCACAAGTCATTGGAGATACTTTCTACCAGGAGTCACAATAGAATTTCATACCATTGTAGGAAGTTTCATCATATCTCCCTCCATAAATGTATCAAGTTCAGTCTTGAAGCCAGTTAAGATTTTGCACCCAACCACTCCCCTTAGAAGATGGTTCCAAAACTTCACTCCATTGATGATAAGAAACCTTTGTCTAATTTAAAGCCTCAACTTGTTTTAACCTCAATTGCTAATTTATATTCATTTGTTCTTGTGTCAATATTGGCACAACTTAAATAACTCCTTTTTCTGGTATTTATCCCTCTGATGTATATATTGACAGCAATCATATCTACCCTCAGCCTTCATTTTGTTAGGCTAAACAAGCCAAGCTCTTTGAGTCTCCTCTCATAAAGTAGGTTGTTCATTCCACATAGACTCTTCTGCATCTGTTCTAAAAGTTAAATGTACATTCCTGGACTCTATGACTATCTAGTAGCTCTCAACCCATGGGAGCCTTGTGGCCCAATCAGCACACCGCTGTGACTCATGCAATATCCTTAATATCTTGTCAGAAATATGTGGGGGAGGGGGGAAGGGAGAAGGTGCACACAACACAGAATGCTGCTTATGTGATCCACAATGGTAAATAGATTGAGAATCACTAATCTAGTCTGACCTCTTCCACAACTCAGGCCACAGAATGAATTGCCCTCACCATTTAATTTGCCTTTTATTTCTAGTTGGGAAACTGAAGCCACACAAATTCCACCATTATGCCTTTTTCTGCTGTATTCAAGAGGTGTCTACTCAGAAATCTCTTCCCTACATAGATACTTGTAGACGGTATGTATAAGTAGTGCTTAGCACAGCAAGGCCATGATCCCTGAGGGTATGTCTACACTGCAGCGCTATTTTGGGATACTTTTTGTATCCTGAAGTAGCATTTCCACATCTTGACAGCATGCCCATTATTTCAAAATGTAATTAAAATAATGGGCACACGATTCAAATGTCCCAGTAACCTCATTCCACGAGGATTAGGGGACTTGTTGTAATAACGGTCTATTTTGTAATTTGGCAGTGTGTAGACAGTGCCAAATTTTGAAATAGACTATCTTGACATAAGCTCAAAATAAGGTACACAATTTGCATAGCTAAATTGCAATGCTTATTTTGAGCTTGTGCGGCAGTGTAGATGCACCCCGAGTGGAGCCTCTAGGCACTGAAACAATAAGTAAAGTGAGTAAAGTGTGGTATTTATGGTCATCATATGTCTTGAAAACACTGTCCCGCTTCAACCTCTTTCTTTGGCTGGCATTATATTTGGCTGTTTTGGAGGTTTTCGTAAAAAGCAGGTAGCAAAACAAACATGAAAATCTGAGTTCCATGAGAAAGGGTTTTGTTCTATTAGTAGCATCTGATCTCATGTTTTAAAACCATATATATAAATGTGTGGGTGTATAACATCTCTAGAATTATGTGCAAACTATATCTCCTTCTTGTGCTAAACTTCAAGATTCAGGTCTGTTATAAACAAATAAATTTCTCTCTCTTAGGTTGTTCACAGCATACAAGCTTTTACCAAAAGGAACCTGAGACTTCTCAGCTTCTTTCTATAAGTTAGGTTGGGATGGGCAGTCATTTTTAAAAGGGGGACACTTCATACATTTCTGAAGTGGCCCTGGGTCACCCTAGAAGGGGTGGGGCCAGAAGACTTATGCTTCCTTGCCCACAGACTCTGATTGGCCCGGTGTTGAGGGAATACATAAAGTCTTTGCCCCCTACAGCTAGAGAAAATTACCAAGGGTACATCTAGACTACACCTTTTTGTCGACAGACAGATGTAGATTGGGCACATCGAAATTGCTAATGAAGTGGGGATTTAAATATCCCGCACTTCATTAGCATAAACATGTCAGCCACTTTTTTTCAAAATGGAGCTTTTTTGAAAAAAAATGGCAGTCTAGACACAGATCTTTCAAAAAATAAAGCCTTTTTTAAAAGATCCTTTAAAGACCTCAGGTTTACAGGATCTTTCATAAAAGTCTTTATTTTTCGAAAGATCCGCATCTAGACTGCCTTTTTCTTTTCCGAAAAAGCTCCGTTTCGAAAAAAAGTGGCAGCCATGTTTATACTAATGAAGCATGGGATATTTAAATCCCCGCTTCATTAGCAATTTTGACGTGCCCAATCTACATCTATCTGTCGACAGAGAGGTGTAGTCTAGACACAGTCCAACTGCTTTAAAACAGCTGGCGGTTCCCTTTAGGTGCCACAGCACGAAGAGCCTTCATGTGCTCTCTCTGACCTCAGGCCAATCAGAGCCTGAGGGCATGGTGAGCACATGAAGTCCCTCACCCCCTTCCCCACCCTGCTAGGGGCATGTGGCAGCTAGAGAGAACCTCTGGCTGTTTTAAAACAGCCAGTGGTCCCCCCTGATGCTGCGTACCCCTGGTGGAGAAGGAGACTTTGGGGGGCCGGGGAACAGCAGAATGGATACATTCTACTCCAAGTGTAATTAACCAAACATATTAGGTATTTGTAGCTTTGCTTGCTGACTACAATTGTATTTACCAGTAATTTCCTTTATTATCATGAAGTTGTTTAGCCTTTCCCTTGCTTTCTTCCAGACATGATGTGACTTAGCAATCTGAATCAGAGATTCATGGTTAAATTTCGATGGGCGGGCATAAACCTTAATACCTCTAAACTTTCAGGGATGCAACCTTTCTTAGTTACTCATTAAATAGGCAGAACCAAAAAGCAATACTTCAAATAATCCCAAACTTCGAAAGAGGGAACATCTAGTTCTGAACTTGGCTCATCTCTACAAATTTCATACAGAAACCCTTCTCCTCAAAAAGATTTCCTCCAAAAAGCTATGTAGATTAGAAAGCTACTTTCTAACCCATTAAGATATGAAAAGCAGGATCAACTGCCAATTTTCTCACATATTTTCCATAGACAATGAAACAACCTCCAGATGCATTGTATATACAAGATACCTCAACTGTTAATTGAGGCTTCACATTATTTTCCAAAAGATCAGATTCCCTTCTCTCAAGAGACACAATTTCCTGTGCTAATTCCCCCTTCCCCTCTAAATCTGCTCCCAGATGCATCTTTTTTTCTTCTTTTGCCAAGCTTCTTGTGAATCACTGCCTGATTCAGGAATAAGAGGTGGCTGATAGAGAAAGAAGAAGTTTATCATTTGTTCTCTGCTTTTTTCCAAGGAAGAAAGATTATATTACACATACACAGTTCGCCGTTGGGGAAAGCAGGTAAGCTCTTCATATCATATGTTATATTTTCAATGAGATGTGCCTTCATCCAGAAAATAACCCCTCTGGTCTTAGACCAGCTGCCTACTCTGTAAGGAATTTAAACACAATAGAAATAAGTGAAAAAGGATGGAGAGGAATGAGTCATTTTGCAATCACCTCTATGCATGAAAATACCAAGAGGCAGTGCTTTAGAAAAGGAGACTAAACATTGTTTGAAGGAATTATTAAAAAAAAAAAAAGGACTGACAACTTCCCTTTATCATGATTTTCTTTTCTCTTTCTACATCCAATTATACCATGATTCAGCACTATTTTTATTGCTTTATTTTTACATTTATTACATAAACTGGTTACATGGAATAACTGTGATACAGTATTACTATTGACTAAGATATTAGAATAACCTTCAGAAGACTAATTCGTATGGATGACAAACATATAGATAGCCTTGACTTCTACTCACTCACTTTCCTCCATTGGTTTCACAATTAAGATGCTCCTACAGAATTAGGCTGGTTAATTAAAAAGAATGGCTTTTAAACAGCGAGTGTATGACATTCTTTATATATGCACCCCTACACACACCTACATATAAAATGCACAAGCGAACCTCAGTGGAAAGTTTGGGAAATCAAGTCAATGAATTCCAAAAGTTAAGCCACAGATTGCAATTGGCCCTCATGCAGGGCCCAGTGGTATGGATTGAAGAACAAAGACACTACTCTTTGGATGCCCAAACAAGGGAAAATTACAATCACATTCCTTGAATGATCCCTACTCTGACATATTGACCCACTCACTGGCCACAGAATGAGCCAAACGTCACAGTGAAAACGTGGTATTGTCTACAAAGCTGATTCAGCCTTCAAACCCCCTGTACACTAGGAAACTTCAAAAGAGAATCATGCCTCTTTATGCATGATTCCTCTGGGAAGTCTCATTTGGTGGAGCCCCTCCTTGCAGACCTATAATCGGGAGCATTCCTTAAAGACAAAGCACATCCGTAAGCATCTCCCCATAACATTAATGCCACCACATAGCCTATACTTTAAAAGCAAGCAACAATACATGAAGTTTTACATGTAACAAAATAGAAAATACTATGCATGTAAAACTGTTGTGAGAGATTCTTCAACATTTTAGTGACAGGATTTCACATTTTTATCACCACATTTGTGTTAGGTAGGGGGTGTTCAGGCAATATCTGACCACTGAAAAACAAAACAGAATAAACACTAGCTCTATTTGGGTTCTGAAGTTTGTAAGTCCAAAGTTCTTGAATTAAACCCTTGACTTGCAGAACTCAGAGTCTGCCACCTATACCGCCAGCGTGAGAAGGTCTTTAGCCCCAGTGATGTACATGCTGCTCAGTGCAGAACATAGGAGGATACTATTCTTCACCTTCTTTAAGAAAATGTGCACATACCTATGTACACATGCAGGCTGTCCTCTGATTTCCCTACTAGTGAGCACACAGCAAGAACAGTTTATTCCGGCCCACTGAGTTCCCATGAATCTTTGGGATTGTCTAGAGAATCCCAAAGTCTGTGATATCTGTAGTGCAATCTGTAGAGAGCACCAATGTCCATGCTCGGGAGCTAGAATGCAAGAGACTGGTGCACCCCACCAGTCACAGTCACATAATCCAAACTTCAGTTCATCAGTCCAGCAAGCCCTCAACAACTTGTTGCATGTAAGAGACATAGGAGTGGCTGGCAGAAGTTGGTACATGTCTAGTGCCATATCTTCTTGTCTATGGAGTGGGTACCTATGGGCTAGAGAGGAGATACCACAACATGGCAAGTCAAACAAAACTTAGAAGTCCAAGGATAAAAGTAATTAATTACCAATACGGTTTATCTTTATCTAGTTATATATTAATACTTTTAGTAAATATAGCCTGTGCTAAGTGGCAGGCTACTGGATTAGGCCAATCATATGAAATGATTTTGATATTCCTGATTTAGAATCATAGCAATGCAAATGGCACTGAAGCCCATTCAAAGGTCCTGCAAGACCACCCTGACTGCTAAAAAGGATAAAATGTGGTTTAAAGAAAAATGCAATTCCTCCTTTTTACATTTTTGTTGATAAAGAAAGATATGGCACTAGACTGTTTTCTGTGATGGATTTGTTCACAGTGGAGCCAGTCAAGTTTATAACAAATCCTAATCCAGGAAACATCTGAGAGTCCTCCATTCTATTTAACATCAGTTGGAGAGGCTGGTGCTCAGTACCCCTTTGGATGTAGAATCATAGAATCATAGAATACTAGGACTGGAAGGGACCTTGAGAGGTCATCGAGTCCAGTCCCCTGCCCTCATGTTAAGACCAAATACTGTCTAGACCATCCCCGATAGATATTTATCTAACCTACTCTTAAATATCTCCAGAGATGGAGATTCCACAACCTCCCTGGGCAATTTATTCCAGTGTTTGACCACCCTGACAGTTAGGAACTTTTTCCTAATGTCCAAGCTAAACCTCCCTTGCTGCAGTTTAAGCCCATTGCTTCTTGTTCTATCCTCAGAGGCCAAGATGAACAAGTTTTCTTCCTCCTCCTTATGACACCCTTTTAGATACCTGAAAACTGCTATTATGGCCCCCCTCAATCTTTCTCTTTTCTAAACTAAACAAACCCAATTCTTTCAGCCTTCCTTCATAAGCCATGTTCTCTAGACCTCTAATCATTCTTGTTGCTCTTCTCTGGACCCTCTCCAATTTCTCCACATCTTTCTTGAAATGTGGTGCCCAGAACTGGACACAATACTCCAACTGAGGCCTAACCAGCACAGAGTAGAGCGGAAGAATGACTTCTCGTGTCTTGCTCACAACACACCTGTTAATATGCACAGTCCCTATGTAGATCATGTCCCTAGCGAACAGATTTTTTTTTTTTGCTAACTTTTTATTATTTCATTCTAAGCATTTTTCCCCTGTAGTCTGAAGTTTGTAATGCCAAAGTCTAATTAAATTTAAAGTCTTAATTGCAGTTTATATATATATATATATATATATATATATATATATATATATATATATATATATATATATATATATACACACACACACACAATAATTCTCAAAAATAAAGTTCCTTCTTCATTGGACTGCGTTTCTCTTTTCTACCAAAAAAAAATCTGTGCATTTCTCCATTTTTGTCTTGTGCGTGTCAGTTTTCCAGAGATAAAAAACAAGAAAACCCATGTTGTCATAAAAGACGAGCCTACTTTTAATCTGAGGCCAAATGCTTATAGTGGCAAGATGTTTGCATTACTATAGAAAGTCAGCAAAGGAATCAAAATAAGTTTTAAAGGAACCACATTAAAAAATACTTGTTATCTATTCTGTCAGGTGATTAAAAAAGAAAGAAAAGAGCAGCAAGAAGCCTGAAATTGAAGAGAGCCTTTGTTACCATAGCTACTGGGCAGGTGTGTCATTTTCAACTATAAGCACACATTTGATAAGAGGCTTCTGACTGCAGATGCACCTGAATAAAATAAGAAGAGGAGTTTCAGAAAAAGAAAAGGAGATAGAGACACTGAGCTGTTTCACACCTCCAGCTTATCTCACAGTTGATGTGTTATCAAGTCTTTGAAATTTTCATAGAAACAAAGGAAGAGCAGGTTTTTAGAATTTACTGGGTTGTGATCTCTCAAATCTGTTCACCCTTCACGTCACCACCTTCTTCTAGATTTTAATACCAAATACTGATAGTGGATGGCATTTCTAATTCTCTGAAAGTCTTTGAAAACCCCTCCAACTTCATGTCCAAAAGCTGAGAAACATTAAGTTACTGATGAAGAACTGCTGGGGAAAAAAAGGTAGAAAATGCACTAAAGTTGGTAAATAGCTGAAGGAAACACCTGCTGTTTAAAAGGTAGTATATTTAAAATGTAATTTCTAAAGATTTTTATATTAACGTTACATTTGATTAACCCAGTGGAAGCAGCATACTAGACTTAAAACAATGCCAAACTTCACTGTAAACTTAAAAAACAACAAAAGGTCTGGTAGCACTTTATAGACTAACAAAACATGTAGATGGTATCATGAGCTTTCGTGGGCACAGCCCACTTCTTCATATGACTGGAGTTTTGAGTTTAGGATGTACAGACCCAAAATAAATAGGGGAGAAGGGAGAGGAGGAAAGAAAAAAGAGAAGGGGGCAGGAAACAAGGAGCAGAGGGAATGAAAATACCAAAGGGAAAAACAGGGAGGCAGAGCTGGTGCCAATAAGTACCTGAAGATTGGATAGTTAGCAAAGTTCCATCACATCACTGTAAACCATGAGCACAAGAGAAAATGAAATGTCATTGTAATAGTCAAAGATAGCATTTATGCCTACTTTGGTTATTCATGCTGCTGATCACAGAAGGATGGTTAGATTCGTTTCTAAAAAACATCATGACCATTCATTCATGAAAACTGATAGTAGTCCATGTGCAGGAATCAAGCACATACATATCAGAGAGGAGCATCAAATGTGCAGAAGTAGTAAACAATGGATCAGACAAATTCCTATGATTGAGGGAGCCTCATTCTACTCAAAGAAAAGTTAAATAGGTGAAAGTGAATGGTAAAATCAGAATACCGGTACTTAGTTTCTTTAAAAAAAAATGCACCCACTTAGGATACATCTACACTGTGGAGCTATTTTGGGATACCGAAAGTATCCTGAAATAGCTATTCTGCATCTATTGAAGCAGCCCATTATTTCGAAATAAAGGGCAGCTTATTTCGACATCCCAGTAACTGTGGTTCCATGAGGGTTATGGGGAATTTTGGAATAGTGAATTATTTTGAAATTTGGCACTGTGTAAACAGCACCAAATTACAAAATAAGATATTTCAAAATACACACAAAATAAGCAACACAATTTATGTAGCATAAATCGCGTAGATTATTTAAAGCTAAGGATGCTGTGTAGACGCACCCTTGGTCTACTAAGAACAAGCTTCTTTTCAAGATTATTTTTTCACTTGCTGCTTTGAATCAGAATTTGAATACAAGCTGAGAACAAACTTGCAATATTTTGCTACTTTGGGTTTGGGTTCCAGTTGCAATGCAGAAGTGAAGAGGCACATGAAAATGAAAAATAATTTTTACAGCAGTTGTTTGATGTTTTTTCAAACTTCAAAAAAAAGAAGTCTGATTTTCATTTGGGGCAATGATTTTATCTGAAATGTGTGACTCAGCTGTTGATCACCATCTCCTTTTTATAGCCATACTCCTGAGTGACAGTTATACTGACCTAACTCCCAATTTAGAAAAAGCTATGTTGACAGGAGGGCTTCTCCCCTTGTCATAACTGCCACCTCCACCATATTTGCTAAGAGCCATAGCACCACTATAGTGCTTTAAGAGTAGACAAGCCCTCAGTTTCAGAAACACAAATCATATTTCAGAGCAAGTCTGTGCAACTGAACTGCTCTGTTGCACCATTGCAAGCTTGCCCAATTTTGGGCACATTCTTGGGCTGAGAAAAGAATTTTAGCTTGTCTTTTATCAGCTATAGAGCCACAATTTGACATACATGATTCTTATTTCGGTTCCCCCCTCCCCCCTCGTTTCCATTGCTATTACTCTGAAGATGTTCAGGGTCAGTAATACAATGGCTCATTTCTGTATTTAGTCATGGTGTGCTGTATGTGCTCAAGGCATCTATACATAAATGTGTCTTTTAGAGTTGTGAAGATTCCTCTTTTCTTGTCTATCGTAAGAAATCAGTGTTACAGCAAGGTGGACACAGGATAGCAGACTCCCCTTGTGTAAAATATCCATACCCATAAAGTTGTACACACAGTCTTGGAGAATAATGCATTTCAGCATATGCAGATGCGGTATTCCAGCCCAAGAATGCAATCCTCAGCATCCAGCCCTGTATTTAAGCCCTCCTGCAAGTATCATTTTTCTTTAAAATGTGCAAATAGTCCCATATTTTCTAGCACCCCACCATCAGTACTGGCAGGCCGAAACCCTTCTTGCCATCTGCCTGTCAGCAGTGGAGGAGGATCCAGTGGCCAACAATGGCGGGGGAGAGTGCAAAGCTGGTGCTGGGGTCAAGTTGCAGTCCGTGGAGTCAGCTGCTCCCCCTGCTGATCCATCAGTGCAGCCCCCGCTGTGAGCCAGCTCTCAGCCAGCAGGGCTCCATCCTGTTTCTGGCCAGCACTGGCTATGCGCTACCAGGGGTGGCTGGTGAGTACAGGCCAGGCTCCAGGCAGTGGCCAGTGGCCTAAGCTGCCTACCCATCACCTCTTTACATGCTCCTTTTCTCGCTGTCCTCTCACTGCTTTATCCCTACATCCTCCCAGCCCTGCTGCTCCTCCATATCCCCACTCTGGAGGGGCCCATCCTGCTCCCAGCGCTGTGCAGAAAATCAGCCCCTGCTTGGAGTGCTCAGTTCCACAGCAGTCTGGCCAGCAGTCTCCTTTCTTCCCCACTGTCTCTGGCTTGGCCAGCGCCTCAAGAAAAAACAAGATCGTCTGTCCTGGGGTGCTGGCCTGCATCTGCGGAACTCCCACACAGCACTGGCACAGGGAAACTTCTCCACCCCTCAGCTAAACTCTGATGTGGCAGGGGGTGGGGAAGTAACTTCCAGCCTCTTCACACCCTGACCTGGAAGTGCCACAGCAACATCCCAGGCAAGGGCTTAGCACCTTCTTCACACACCGCCACCCTGGCCCATGCCTCCAGGGAACACAGGGCTGCCCTACCCTTAGGCACACTTCCCTGCTGAGATACCTCTCTGGCCTGGTTTGGTGAAGCCCTGCAGTCAGGTCCCTGGGCCCTGGTGCACAATGCATCCTTAGGGAACTCTAAACTAAGTAGGACATAGCTCCTTGCTGTGGTGCTGTGGCTGGCAGATAGGAGGCAGCTGGGTTGTGTTCTTACATGCTCCCCTTTCTCCCATGTTGCCTCAGGATGACACAACGCCGGATACCAGGAGAGACAGATCCATCCCAGGGGTCCACCCCAGACATGGAAGCAGAGGCATATTAGCCATTGGGCCAAAAGGACCTATGCGCAGGAGCCAAAGCCAGTTGGCACCCTTTTCCCTGCTCAGCAGCTGAAGTGCCAGGTGGGTGAAACAGGGAAAGTCCCTGTGTCCCATCTCTCTTCCCTAACTGTGCAGGGAGATTGAAGGTGGAAGGTGTGGGAAGGGGACTCCACATGGAGGTTGGAGAGTGCTAAGGAGGGAGGGTTAGTTCAGTTGGTCACCCCCTTTTGTAAGAGAGGCATACAGGAGTGCATGTGTGTCAGCTCTCCCCATGTGAACCCTAAAGCTTTAAGACATGAAGATATAAAAAAGAATCCAACTGTGCAGAATTTTTTTTCTTAACAGTGGCTCAGTCAACTTGATGCTAATTTGAACGTTTCTACTGCATAGTTCTGATTGACTGCTGTTGAACTCACCTGAATACAAATAATTTTACCAGGTGGCTTGTATTCAGCATAGGGAAACATGGTAAAAGAATCACACATAATGAATTATAGTAATAAGAGCAATACAAAATCCAGAACAGAACAGGTACAAACTTATTTACAATACCAAATTGCAGTGTTTCTGATGTTACTGTCAAACCAAATGGAAGACTGACTTAGCCACTAAATCAGTTAAGTGAATGACAGCATATGCAGGTGGCAGAAAAGTCTGGCCTCCTTAAATGTAAAAAAAAAGGAGAGAGAGGATGAGCTGTGGTCCACATCTTTAGTTTTTGATTGCATTATTGTATGGCTGATTTGTTAAAGCTGTTATGGAACAAATCAGAAATCATCTCAGACATAGGTCAAAGGAAGAGTAAGTAACAACTAGTGCAGATGCAAGAAATCAGTGGCATTATTTTCTTCCCTTTTTGGAATTTAAATTCTGCATTTAGCACTGGTAATGGTTGAGAGATAATCCCTAGAACCACTTAAGAGAGAGAGAACTTTGTTACTGCCTCTCCTTATCTGGATAATCAAATAATAAAGGCCAACTGGCTACCAAAGCAGAGCTTCCATGCTAACTTTAAAAGACTTTAAATGTAATTTGTTCAGTAAACTGCAGTACATTAAATTTCTATATTAAGTAAATTATAAGGAAGAGTGCACTTTGCAAAATTAAAAAGTGCTCCGTTAACTTATCTATTACTCCTCTGGGAAAGTTTCCAAAATGTGCCTAGTACAATTAGATAACTTTTTATGGACAGTGTATAGCTAGGAAAGAATTCTCATAGCTCAGCAAATGTATTTCCAATATTACTGAAACCTCTTTTATGTTTTCCAAGGTGAACCTCTGACCACAAAACACCATTTTTCTCTGTTGCATGGGTACACTGAAAACTTTGAGATAAAAGTAACTACGTAACTCACTATCTGGAGATTGAAATCAAAGAAATATTGATCACTTGTATGCTTCGAAATGAAGTCAACCTTTTTAAAAAGTGCTCTTTAGAAATGGACCTGAGATTAAAGTAATTAGGGCACTCATGTCAGGGCTAAGGATTAGCCAGATCATGCCTGACAGATTTTTGTCTATTCTGCCCTTAAAAATCTCCAATGATGGAGATTCTATAATCTCTCAAGGCAATTTATTCCAGTATTAATTCTGACAGTTAGGAAGTTTTTCCTAATGTCCAACCTGTATTGCCCTTGCTGCAATCTAAGACAATTGCTACTTGTCCTAACCTCAGAGGTTAAAGAAAACAATTTTCTCCCTCCTCCTTGTAATACCCTTTTATGTACAGGCAGTCCCCGGGTTACGTACAAGATAGGGACTGTAGGTTTGTTCTTAAGTTGAATTTGTATGTAAGTCGGAACTGGTACATATTGTAGGGGAAACTCTAGCCAAACATTTCTCCAGAGCTCAGTTTTATTCTCCCACACCTCACTTCCCTCAGTCCTTTATTCTCAAGCTGAGGTGTCTGCTGAGAAAAGCCGCTCCATGACTCCCTGGTCTGCTGGGGGGGGCACTAGCTTCGCGTCTCCCTAGTCTGCTGGGGGGAAGCAGCTAGTGCGGGGTTGCCTCACCCCGTTTGTAAGTAGGGATCCGATGTAAGTCGGATCCATGTAACCCGGGGACTGCCTGTACTTGAAATCTGTTATTGCATCTCCCTTAGTCTTCTCTTCTTCAAACTGAAGAAACCCAGTTCTTTCAATCTTCCCTCACTGATCATGTTTTCTAGACTTTTTCTCATTTTTGTTGATCTTATTGGCATTATAGAGACAGTAACTGACATGGTGCCTTTAACACATAAAAGATGAGTGTTTTCAAAGAATTATTATTACAAACAAAAGATACTATTTCATAAGACGTGAAAAGCATCTAGCTTTGATTTGCCCACAAAACCTGTCTCTCTGAGACAATTTGCAACCATCTGGACTCTGAACCCTTAAGGGTATGAATCTGAGATACAGCCTGACTTTCATCTGTATGGACCAGCTGGCCAATCAGTGTTTTGTTGTTTTGGGGTTTTTTTTAATCAGTTAATCTCTGCTTATTAAATACCATAGTGATAGGAGTCCTATATTTATGTGATGCCTCTCTTTCAAATTTTAGGGGGACAAAATCTGAGAAGAAATGCAGTGTTAGAGAATTTCTCAGAGTGTGTCTACACAGCAGGGGTTACCTCGAATAAACTATGCAAATTGAGCTACGTCAATTGCAAAGCTTATTTCGAAATTGGGAGCGTCTATATAGCACTTATTTCGAAATAGAGCATTCTTTCTCTGACTTCCCTACTCCTTGTACAATGAGGGTTACAGGAGTCAGAGTACAAAGTCCGCCAGCTTGACAGTATTTCTACATGATTTCAGAATAACTGCCTGATGCGGATTAAGTTATTTCGAAATAATGCTAGTTATTTTGAAATCATGTTGCTGTGTAGATGTACCCTCATTGAGCTAATGTGACTCTGTTAGAAATGACTGTGAGAATGGTTAAGTCAAGTCAACATTTCTCAAAAGAAATAAATCTGGCTACTTTACATCTGCTATGAAAAAGCACATTGAAACCACACCTGCAAGCTTATAGACACCACCCAAAATGGTTATGAGGGATCATTGTATATTCTGAATTTCAATTCAAGCATGCAAAGAACTGTGGAGCAGTCTGCAGATCAGAGGAGGTCAGCCAGCATGGATTCTCCAGAGCCCAGTAAAATCCTTATTTGCTGTGAGACAAACGGTGCGGGTTGAGAATCAGATCATATCTACTGTAGAGTATCTGGGCTTCTGGAAAGTAACGAGACTATTAAAACTTTGGTACCAACTTCCCTCCCACAGTATTTGCCCCTCAAAATGTGTGACTCAAAACATTAGTGAGCAGAATAATCTTCAAGTGATATTAATTTTAGAAACAAAAACCTATTAATTAATATTACTCCTGTGGGCCTAGCATAAAACCACCAAATGTTTTTGTAACCTCACTGGTTCAAAGAGTCTCAAGACAAGATCTATTGCTCTGCAAGGCAAGGCTTTTGCGGACCCGTCACAGCAGACCCGTGAAAGCAACCATGTATGCCTTTTGCGTATGCTCATAGAAAGAGTTTAATACCACATCAGAAGACCATATGCGGTTCTGAGATAATTATGCAATATAATGCTACTATGAAAACTTTTTATTTGCTAGTGATTATAAGGTGCACAGTGATGTGCTCCCGTCATACCCTGTATAGGTTAAGGGATGGTTTATATTTAAACAAATCCATTACAACTAGTCTGCTTCTCAAAACATCTACGGAGTGAGACATGCTTGTGGACAGTTGGATACCCAACATCGACACGCATACTTGCACTGTTCTCTCTAAACTGTGTAGGCAGGAAGCAGAAAGAGGTCTCCTCATGAATCTGTTCTCCCAGAAAATAGCCGCAACATGGAACTTCACACATTATATGTAAAAAATCCTGATGGAGAACAAACAGGTTTTGATACTTTTCTGCTTGGAGGCAATTGGGGCCTGGTATGCATTTACATTCTTGAGCCCTTTGAGGAATTCTCAAAAATAAGCTCCACAGATGCTTTCACACTTGTCATACCAGCTGTCAGGGCTCAGACAGTCTTATCCCAGCATACAAAAGCTGAATCAATACAGCCCCATGGATATAAAGCAGTTATCTGCAAATTTTCCAGGTTCTACATTTTATACCTGCATCCGCATCTGTATCTGCAAAAATGAACCACGGATATCTGCATCCACACCCACAGATGTGGATACCCACAGATATAAAGTGGATATCCACAGATTGGTAGGGCTCTATGGATCAAGCCAACAATGCCTTGATAAAGAATTATCTTTCTGGGCAGTTTAACAGTGAGTAGACAGGAAAGATACAATGCAGCATGCACATTAGGTCCGCAGTTCAAATGCTTCACCTTCAGCTCTGATTTTCACCAGGATAATTTTGGAGTAGTCACACAGAGGCTGGAGAATATGACAGAACCTCCCTGTCATCTGAAAAGTAATAAAAACCAAAGCAAATGGGTCATGCAGCCCACTTGGAAGTTTCACATGCAAAGAGATATTTAGAAAAGATCATAAATGAATCTCAAGCAACTATCTATTCTGCCAGATCGTAGTTTGTGCTGTACCTCAATGAGCCTACTATTCCACATAGAGGAGGCCAGGATGAGGGGCGGAAGAATCATGCTAGTTCATTGCCACATCTTGCAAACCTGGCTTTGTCTTACCTTGCAGCTCTTTGATGAGCTCTTGAGCTACACCGAAGAGGTTACGTCTGAAAACAAATGCCAGCACTTTCCAGAAAATGCACAATAGCTCATCTTCTTGAAATGTAATCTGCCCACAGTGGATTTTTAATACTGATAGATACTTGTAATTCTCCACCAGGCATTTCAGAATGTTTGTGTGTATTATTTATAAATCTAATCCACAGAAAGTTTCTGGTAACTAGCACTGAATAAACTAAAGCACTTCCCAAGAATCCTCCACTGACCTGCTAGCACTTAAAACTAACCACTATTTTGAATACAAATTGCTGTTCTACTTTTCCCCAAGAAATGCACATTTAGCATATGCAATATATATATGCAATATATAGTGCTGCAGTAAACGAATACAACTAAGTTCATTTTTCCCCACTCAAATTCTGAGCATCTCTTGCATTTTCTGAGACCCATGTTGCAACCTAGATTTGGAGTCCCAGTGCTGGTACACTGAACCATGTAGTAGATTTTTTTTTTTTTAGTGTGTGATTGCTACAATTTTTCTTGCTTCAAATTTTGATTTAGTAGGTAAGTTATAGTAGACTGGTATGGAAAGCAGGAAAAAGTTATTTTTCTACATCATGCTTCATCTCAACCTGGATGGATCAGATAGGACGGTTCAAATCTAAGAAGGAAATCGAAGTAAACAGCAATGATTAAATCTACACCCCACTAGATAGGACATCTGTGCTATGCTAAGAGCAACCTTTCCACACCTGCCCCTCTTTCCTCCTTCAGAAACTGGGGATTGCAGCTTCACTCCCTCCTTGCTTTTCTCCTCTCTTCCTCCTTCCCTTGTGCTTCTTGGAGTGGTAGATATCCAAGGGGAGAGGGTGTCACATAGTGCATCTGTGTCCAGTCTGGCGCTTCTCCTACCCATCATGAAGCCATTAGATGATGGTGGCAGTCCAGGGCTGGTGACAATTTTTGCAGGTATAGGAGAGGAAAGCATTGATTCCCAGACAGGGTAGTCCTCACAAGCTTCCCACTTGATCCAACCCTTTCCACTCAAACAAGTAGCTGGATCTCCTATGATGCATGGACTTTGCTAGTTACTAAATTTGGGAACTGGAAGGAATTATTCCGTTCTGCTTCAAGTGGCAAAATTATGTGTGGGCTTCATCCACTTGCCACTTAGAAGATTCTCCTGTTTGGGTTTTTTGGGGGAAAGGTGTTAAATTGCAGCTGTTGCAATGTTTGAAAATCTCAGGGTGGCTGGCAGGTCAGGATGATTCCAATTGAGTAGCTAGTGGGTTGCCTGGCTGTGGTCTTGGGCAATACAAAGGACACAGAGAGGGGTATGTCTCTATGTCTGGAGCAGCTTTGGGTTCCCAACATCTCATCTTTGCTACCGTAGCATGGAACCAGGGTGAGGATCGACTCTGGCTTTGAGAGTCTCTGGCAAGCCTAAGGGTATAAAGGAGGCATGGCCTTCTCACTCACTCTCAGGTTTACCATATGCAAGGCCTTTGGGACCACCTAAACAACAGCACCAAAAAATATATGTTGGGAGTGATTTACCCACTTATTTATTGCTACCTAAAGTTAAACAAAAAATGTTTGTGTCTTGCTGTTTCTGTGCCCACATGAAGGCACTTCAGAGGGAGTTCTGAGGAGAGCACTTGCCTGTTCAGCACTTTGCATCCAAAAAGGGAACTTTGATACATGCCAGGTGAGCGTTGACCGTCAACTGAAGAGTTTTTTGTTTTAATACGCAGTCTTTTGAGATTCAAAACCAAACAAACAAGATGTTGACTAACTCAGATCATTCACAGCTCTTCTTGTGAACCGGCTGAATATGACCAAGAAAGAGTCAAACAGTCCACTCTATGATTTCAAAGTAATAGTCCCCAAGCATAAATTTAAAAGGTTGTTTTTTTTATTACGAACTACTCCTGGTAGTACAGGGGTGGCTTAAACTTGCTTCCTATGGGATCTTACTTACTAGCTACTTGAAGTGGCTACAACCTGCCTTTATTTTGCTATTCTCTTTTCTACAGTTCCTTAGACTCATAAACTCTTACCACTTCACTTCAAATTCTCAGTCAGTTCCTCCCTATTCATCAAAATCAAGTCTAGATCAGCTTCTCCCCTCGTAGCTTTCTCCACCTTCTGGAATAAAAAACAGGTGTGCTACAGATTGCAAGAACTTCTTGGATAATTTGTGCTCTACTGTTGTTATTTTCCCAACAGATGCCTGGGAAGTCCCCAAAACCACCAAGTACTCAATCCTGTTCTTTAGATGATTTTGTTAGTTGTTTTTTTAAAAAAACTCATCCACCTCCTCTTCTAGGTTAGGGGCTCTGTACTAGACACCGACTATGACTTCACTTTTGGTTTTTACTGCTTTTCTCCTTACCCAGAGACTTTCAACAAGCATCTGACGAAGTGGGTCTTTGCCCACGAAAGCTTATGCTCCTACACTTCAGTTAGTCTATAAGGTGCCACAGGACTCCTCGTCACTTTCAACAAGTCTGTCTCCTATTTCTATCTCAACCTTACTGCAAGTGGATACATTTTTAATGTATACAGCAACATCTCCTCCCTTTTCCCCCCTGCCTGTCCTTCCTGAGCAAGCTATATCCTTCTATATCAATATTACAGTCATGCATATTATACCACCAAGTCTCTGTGATGCCAACTAAGTCTTAGTTGTATTTATTTACTGGCATTTTGACTTCTTCCGGCTTATCCCCCATACTTCTCTCATTATTATACAGACATCTAAGCTACTGATTTGATTTCCCCACCTCCCTGTTCTACCATATCTCTCCTTTATTCCTGTTGTTAAAGCCCTTGCTCTCCCTTACCCTCACAATTTCTGACTCTTTTACTAGGTCTCCATGTTTTTGACTTACCTGTAGGCTTTGGTGTGCCCTTGTCAAACCTCCTCTCTAGGTTAACCAGCTGACATCCAAATATGCTCTTTCCTCTTCCTCAATAAGTGGCCCCAATCTCTGCTTAGCAGACTTTCTTCCTGGAACAGCATCCCATGACCAAGGAAGCCAAAGCCTTCTTGGTGACATTATCTTTGCAGATAGGCGTTCACCTCCGGGATGCACCTGTCTCTGCCTTGGCCCCTATCCTTGACCAAAAGGATCGAAAAGAATACCACCTGCACTACAAACTCCATCACCCGTACTCTTGGAGTCCTATAGTCACTTCTGTATTGCTAAGGTTCATACCTCACAGTATCATTGGTGCGCACATGGATTTATAGCATGGGGTATTAGTCAGAGGTCCTCTCCAACAATCGCTCCATAACTTCTCGGATAAGGGCCTCTGGCAGGCAGCATACCTCCCAGGATACTATGTCAGAGTGACAGATGTATGACTATCCCACTCAGAAGAGAGTCTCCAAACACCACTAGCCTGTGTTTCATCCTCAGAGTGGTGGCTGCAGACTTCCCAGCTTTGGGGGAACATGGCTTCTCCTCCTCCATCTTAGGGTGTGATTCCTCTCTTGTTACCAGGGGAGTGTAATGTTTCTCTACCACCATCGCTGGTGGGTTGGCAGTAGGGCTGGAGCACTGTCTGCTGCCAAAAGTAACCAGCTTACAATGTGTTCCCTGTAATAGACAGACACCACCTCCTTGCCCAGTGGTGTGATAGCAGTCTTCAGTAGCTGGATAGCTTCCTCAGCCTTGGATGTTTCCTCATGAATACTCTCAAGGAATTCCTCATGGGCATGGATGCTACTCAGCTCACCCACCTGCAAGTGAAACTCTTCCACCTGCTTCCTGAGAGATTCCACAGTAGGCACCTTTCACATTGGATGGTCTACCCAGCCTTACTTCTTACTGTATTCTCTGATTCTGTGTCTTGAGGAATCTGTTTCTTGTTTCAATTTTATGCTCAGATAAGTATCTGCCTAAACCTCTCCTTTTTCCTCCCTATTGATTCCTATGCAGAGATTTCATATAAATGCCTATGCACCATTTAAGCTCCATTTGAGCATTACACTTGACTGTAGTGGAGAGTTGGGCTATATGTAGGCCCTCAGTACAGGGATGAATTTTGCTCTTACCGTACAATCATCTCCAAGTGACCATTCTCCTATCCACACATGTTCCTTCAGTGAAAGCAGACAATTGTTTTGGTAATCCCCTGGCAAACAGAAGATGTGATGCACTACAATAATCACACCACAACATACACTTCTCTTCTGCATTATGTAAATTATCAAGAAGCAGTCACAGAGCTAAACGTTTGGTACTAGGTAATGCTAGCAAATTGTACCTTCAGCCCCTTTTTCCTCAACATATTTTAAACCACCTTTTTAACACTTTTCTATTTCCTAGGGGGTAAAAAGTCTCTGTTCTAATTAAAACAAGTTATCTAGAACTTACATGGAACCTAAGAATTCAGATACTTTAAATTAATGGCCCTGATGAAGACAGCTCTAAATTATCAGATTACTATTAGATACAAGGGTGTTCTCTGATTCCTCTATTTGACAAAGAGCTTCTTCCTTGGATAAAAAAAAAATCTCATATTAATATAAATGAAAGAGGGATTAAATGTCTTTTTCACACACATACACCAAAGAATTTATGTCATAGCTGAGTAGTAAATGCTCTTTGCAGACTGACTTCTAGATTTATGTAGAAATTTTGAAGAATTGCTACATATAATTAAGGGTAATCTTCTTTATTCAGACCACAAAGCATGGTCTGATGATGAGGATGTTATATGTGAATTTCTCTCTAGACACCTACTGAGAAAAGGGTAGTAAAATATTTTTATGAGCCATCTGAAGAATTTCCAGGATAGATTGAGGCAAGAGTAAGTTGGCAGGATAATTTGGGCTTGTTGTTCCCTGATCTTCTCTAATATTATATAAACTATAGGCCAAAGAGAGCAAACACATTAGGAATTTCAGCTATAACTTAGAATAAGGATCTGCTAAAATTATTTCCCTGTTCTGGAAATATGAATGATCTCTAGACAGTGAGCCAAAGTATGGTGAAGTCCCCTATTTTTCTAAAACAGATAGAAGTCATAGGTGATATACACTTGGGTATGTCTACACTACCCTCCTAGTTCGAACTAGGAGGGTAAAGTATGCATACCGCACTTTCTAATGAAGCCCGGGATTTGAATTTCCCGGGCTTCATTAGCATAAGCGGGGAGCCGCCATTTTTAAATCCCCGCTGCTTCGAACCCCGTGTAGCGCGGCTACACGGGGCTCGAACTAGGTAGTTCGGACTAGGGTGCCTATTCCGAACTACTGGTACACCTCGTTTCACGAGGAGTAACGGTAGTTCGGAATAGGAACCTAGTCCGAACTACCTAGTTCGAGCCCCGTGTAGCCGCGCTACACGGGGTTCGAAGCAGCGGGGATTTAAAAATGGCGGCTCCCCGCTTATGCTAATGAAGCCCGGGAAATTCAAATCCCGGGCTTCATTAGCAAGTGCGGTATGCATACATTACCCCGCTAGTTCGAACTAGCGGGGTAGTGTAGACATACCCCTTGTGCTTATCTACGTGTAACCCATACACCTTCTGGGTGGGGTACACTGTCCCAGCTGGTGGCACCAAAACCACTTACAGAGAGGATAATGAGTCTGCTCTACAGCCTTAGCTGATAGCCAGTTGTCTTTTAGCTCATGTGGTACAGGCTCATGCACTAAACTCCAGAGGTCCAGATCCCAGGTTTGATTCTGCCTGTCAGCATTATATATTCAATTCTGCTGACTATCCAAACACAGTAGTCAGAATTCAATATGTATTGAAGGGAGTTAATCCGGGAAAGACATCCACAGACCTTACAGCTTTAGAAAGCAACTTATATGGAAGCATGTACAGTAAACTTCCGATAATTCGGCAACTTTAGGACCCAGGGGGTGTCGGATTATCAGATATGCCGGACTATCAAAAGGGGGGGCTATGAGGGGTCTGGAGTGGGGTGGGAGGGGATTCCACCCCAGACCTCTCATAGCCCCCCCTTACGATAGTCCCACTCTGCCCCAGGCGTCCCTGATTCAGCCGCTGCTGGTCAGTTTCTGCATCAGCTGAATCGGGGATGCCTGCAATAGAGCAGCTGGGGTGCTGCCGGGTTGGTCCCGCAGCACCGAGGGGCGGCGCTACAGCACTAACCCAGCAGCACTCCAGCTGCTCTTGGGGACGCCTGGGACAGAGCAGCTGGGGTACTGCCCGGTTGGTCCCGTAGCGCCGCCCCTCGGCGCTGCAGGACCAACCCGGCAGCACTCCAGCTGCTCTGCCCCAGGGGTCCCCAAGTCAGCCGCTGCTGAAACAGATCAGCGGCTGATTCCAGGAAGCCCCAGGCAGAAATGCTCTGCCTGGGGCTTCCTGGAGTCAGCCGCTGATCTGTTTCAGCAGCGGCTGAATCGGGGACCCCTGGGGCAGAGCAGCTGGGGTCCTGCCGGGTTGGTCCCGCAGCGCCGTCCTTTGGCGCTGCGGGACCAACCCGGCAGGACCCCAGCTGCTCTGCCCCAGGTGTCCCCAAGAGCAGCTGGGGTGCTGCCAGGTTGGTCCCGCAGCCCCGAGGGGCAGCGCTACGAGACCAACCCAGCAGCACCCCAGCTGCTCTGCTCCCGGCTTCCCCGATTCAGCTGCTGGTCAGTTTCAGCAGCAGCTGAATGGGGGAAGCCTGTCCAGCTGCCCCAGCACTTCCGGGTTCCTGATGGTGCCGGACCATCAGGAGTCCCGGAGCATTGGATGCCGGACTAATGGAGTTTTACTGTATTTTCATCAGTAAGAACTTCCTTTGAATAAACTCTCTGAAAGCCAAAGGAAATGAATATTGCTCTCCCCTCTAAACAATCCTCGTGGGACTGGTCCCAGCTGTAAGCCTCAAATTAATAGGTACAATATAGGATGAGAAAATCAAATGGCATAAAAATTGTTTTAATGTCCAAACTACATACACATTTTTAAAATGGCATCAAAGATTATTTGGCTAATCCAGCTATTCATGTAAAATGAATATACTGACACCTTTATTTTCCAAGACTTCTTACCTAGGGCAAGTCTACACTATAAAATTAAGTCGACTTCAGGTAGTTTGATGTATATAGCCATTGCAGTACTTACGGTGGTTTTCATAACCACGGTATGCTTTCTCCACCCCCATCAGTGATGCATGTCTTCGCCTACAGAGTTTCCAAATCTTAACTGTGTGGGGGCATGAAGAGCTGAAGCCCCATCTCACCCCGGGATAACAGCACAGGGCTTGGAGGGGATGGCCCTCTGGCTCTGAGCCCTGGGGCAGGGCTGACAACCAACAGGCAATATAAGTGACGGTGTCTGTGTCTAGACTGCATCCCTCTGTCGACAGAGGGATGCAAATGAAGCCCATCGAAGTTGCTAATGAAGCCAGGATTTAAATATCCCATGCTTCATTAGCATAAACATGGCTGCCGATTTTGACAATAAACCCTTTTTCGACATATCCTGTAAACCTAATTTTTTGAGGAATACAGGATCTGTCGAAAAAGAGTTTATTGTCGACAGATCTGCATCTTGACTGCCATTTTTTGTTGACAGAACTCCGTGTCAAAAAAAGCGGCAGCCATGTTTATGCTAATGAAGCATGGGATATTTAAATCCAGGCTTCATTAGCAATTTTGAAGTGCTTCATTTGCATCCCTCTGTCGACAGAGGGATGCAGTCTAGACATAGCCACAGTGTCTCTACAAACACTGTGTCACCCCAGCTACAGCAACCTAAGTGCTATGCCTCTCGGGGAAGTGGCATTAAGTCTATGTGGTGGGTGACTTATATTGGTGGAAGCTTCATTTTAGTGTAGACATGTACAGAGTTAGGCCAGTGTAAACTGCCTTAAATTGACCTAACTGTAGTGTAGACCAGGCCTTAGAGTGTAAGCTCCACAAGGCTTTGTTACACATTTGTATGGTGCCTATGCCCAGCGGTTCTTCCTGGCCTTTGGTTGGGATCTGAAGGCACTCCATAACAATGCATAAGTAAAATCATAGCCCGTGATGCAATGCTCTTGCAGAAATTCCCCTGGACACAGTGAAGGCTCTTCTCTATTAGGAGACATTGAGGACACACACAAACATTGAAATAAAATAATTTACTTTTACCCACATTCCACGTGCTATTCAAAGGTGAAATAATGGAATATATGTTCCAGATTAAAACTCTGTGTGAAGCTTCATACACGACAGTACAGTGTACCCATGTATGTTCCTGCAGAGGATTTGCAACCCAGCAGCAGCAACAGTACTTAACTGAAATGCCTGTCAGCTACACAACAGTCCAGCTACAGCCAAAAGAGATACGTCCTGGCTACAGCCCAAAGAGCACCAAACCAGCACAAGTTACTCAGACCCAAGTTTGACCGGCTGCCACAGATTGCACAGGTTTTTTTAATGTAGCTTATCTCTACCTTCAAGTGCTCTGATGTTCTTCTCTTCACCTCTTCAGGTTTGAGACCACCACAGAAACAGCTCATCCCTGCTGGCTGGGAGATTTTAACCTCTTCACCCCTCTGTGCTAAGGACTCAAAGTGCAATTTTCTGTTCTGTGCCATCAATCACTCATCTCTTCACCACAGTCCAGAAGAACCTGGAGCACATGTAGCTCCTGTGTGCCGGCTGGAAAAGGCACCTCTCTGTTTACTGTGCTCCAAAAGGAGGAACAATGCATGGATCTTTGCTCAGTGATGGCTGGTGGGTTGGTTCCCTCCCCCCAACACACACACGTCTCTTAACGTGTCAGGGCAGACATCTAGAACAGTAGAAAATTCCTCTGCAACATGAACTGGGGAGTCAGAGCCTGGGACTCCCACATCTGTCATGTGCCCATCACAGGTTTCACTCACTGCTCATAGTGCCTCCTACTGGTTATCCTGGGAATTAGCTCTGCCCGCCTGCACTCTCTGTCTGGTGGTATCTTCCTCACCTTGTCTCCTTCTGCTGTCCCACTCACTCCCAGATCTGCAGCTTCCTATTTAGAGTGTGGCCCTCCAGCCAGGTCACTGAAGTCCTCCCCTTTCTGGGGAATTCAAAATCTTTCCAGACCTTGTCATCAGGCTGGCATCTCCGACATCCTGTGCCACTATCCAGTGTCCTGTAAGGGAATCCAGATACTCCCTCTATACTGCGGTCAGCCCAGGGTCCTATAACATGCATCCAAGGCCTGTAACTCCTTAGTCCTTGATCCAGTTTCCCTGGACTTCTTCTTACCTTACTGGTTTCTTCCCTCTCTGGATTTGCCAGCCTCCTACTCCCTTCACCCAAGGAATGACTATAACCAACTTCCTTGAAGCCTTGCCCCACTTTTGCAATAGCTAGGTAGCTGGCTCCAGACTGGCCCTGCCTATTCTTACATACCAGAGTAAATCCCTAATTAGTAACCTGCTCTCTGGCTCCTCCTCCAGGTGCATCCAGGGGAGCTAATTGGCCTGCTTAGCCACTTTAGTTCCTTATAACCCAGTGTGTGTAGATGCCCCATCAAACACACCCTCATACAGATGCTAAATCTAGCTGGAATGTCTCCACTCTCTCCATTTCTGTAGTATAAAGTGCTCATTTATATTTGGGGCAATTCCAATCATTGCTTACCTGCAATTTGTGGCAGTTGGAACTAAAGTAACAACAATAGCAATAAAATGAGCCACATTCTTTTCAAAACAAAACATGAGGGGAAAACATTTGTAAATGGAAAATGACAAAACATGTAAGGCAAGTAATTAAATCTCAAATGCCTTAATGGGTATTTCAGCCAACACACACAATACAATTATGCTACATTTCTAGAAGAAGGCACTCATTTGTAAGCCATGGCTTGTGCACCAGTTTTTACTTCATGAAAGGCTTGAGAACACAATCTACACAAGCTCTGATTTGCAGCAGTTGGCAGAGGGCCCATCTCTGTTAATTAACTAAAGTTTTTGGGTTCTGGATCCCAAACCTCCAAAGGAAACATGCTGTCCCAGTGCCTCCCAGCCATCCCTGCTGCTCAGACTTCAGGGCTGTGTCTAGACTGGCAAGTTTTTCCACAAAAGCAGCTGCTTTTGCGGAAAAATTTGCCAGCTGTCTACACTGGCCGCTTGAATTTCTGCAAGAACACTGACGATCTCATGTAAGAAATCAGTGCTTCTTGCGAAAATACTATGCTGCTCCCATTCGGGCAAAAGTCCTTTCGCGCAAAAGCTTTTGCACAAACGGGTCAGTGTAGACAGCTCAGATTTGTTTTGTGCAAAAAAGCCCCGATCGCAAAAATGGCGACCGGGGCTTTTTTGCGCAAAAGTGTGTCTAGATTGGCACGGATGCTTTTCCGCAAAAAGTGCTTTTGCGGAAAAGCGTCCGTGCCAATCTAGACACTCTTTTCCACAAATGCTTTTAACGGAAAACTTTTTTAACTTCCGTTAAAAGCATTTGTGGAAAATCATGCCAGTCTAGATGTAGCCCAGGAGTCTCCAAGCCTTACCTTTGGGGTATTTAGGATGGGATGGAGTGGCCTCTTCCTCCCCACTCTCCAGCTCATTCGGAGGCTGGCTGCCTCCTCTGAGTCTTCAGGGGATTATAAAGATCTACTTCAGGAAAGCTCTTGGGAAAGGATCACTGCCCCACTCTCAGAAAACCATGGGTAGCTGTGGAGGGCCAGAACATTATCCAAACCTATCCCTCAGGAAAGGAAACAGGAGTGAGGAAAAGGTGGTGAGGACAATGGAAAAAAGATAATATTTGGAGGGCTCTGCAGTAGAAAGAGAGAGACTGAGACATAATGCCTGGTACTAGTGGCATAATGTAAGGCATACAGTCTAACCAAAATCAGGCCTTGCTGATATAAATCATAATTAATGAGAAAGTCAGGCAATATGCAAAAAATTGGCCCTGTTACAAAACATGCAGGCTTCTAGGTTCACTGTCCAGAATACGAACTTGGCAATAACATGGCTGGTGTTGCAAAAATAGAAACACTTCTAAGTGCTAGGCCTTGGACATTTGTATGAACACATTACAGAATGATCATGCAGGAACACCCCTATTCCAAGATATGCTGTAAACACACTCACTAACAATGACAGGGGGCGTACCAAGCCCTCCTACCCATCTAAATATATGGTCCAGACAACGGGGAGATGGATCGAGTTCGTTTGATCAGACAAACATGTACAAGGAAAAGGGTAGTAAATAACCACGTCAGGGGGCAATATATAACTTGGCCACTGTCGGAAGACAGGATACGGGCTAGATGGACCTTCGGTCTAACCCAGTATGGCTGTTTTGTTTGTATCAGTGTATAAAGGAGGGGTCACAGAAGGGATGGCTTTGCCTTGCTGATGGGGGGAGTGGAAAATCCCGTTGCCCACTAAGTTGCTCCATTGTAATGGGCATATGTGTGCTAGTGTTCCTGTGACATTAGGACATCAGGACCATACTTAATTGACAGTACACCTGGCTGAACCTCTCCCCTACTGAATTGAGTCAGTGGTCTCTTTGGGTGTATCGATCAAGGTCTGCTGGGGCAGCTATCTGTGCAGAGCCAGTACGGGACACAGAACATAAATTCAGCCAAAAATTAACAGGCTCTAGCTGGCATATAAAGATGGACCTAAACCTACATCAGCCCAGCCTGACAAACATTTATGGAATGATTGACTGTGGGTAAGATTTGGATTCACCCTAATTTCAGTGGAGTTTGTGATCTGAGCTGGACAAAGATAGTGAAACTGAAAAGGAGCCAGAGGAGAGTGACAAAGATAATCATTGGGATAGACTACAAGCCATATCAGTAAAAGCTGAAGGATCAGGGTATGTTTAGTTTGCAAAAGAAGAGACTAAGGAGGAGGGGGGGTGATAGTGACCTTCAAATATTGAAAAACTGCCATAGAAAGAAGGAGAAAAGTTATTCCCTCTTGCTACACGAGGCATTAAGTTCAAATTACAGCATAACACATTACACTTAAATCTCAACAAAATTTTCTAATTATAAGAACAGTAGGACAAATGGAACAGACTTCCTAGGGAGGTTGTAGAAGCTCATTCAGTGGAGGTTTTCAAAAGATAGCCATCTGTCTTGGCTACTTAGACACAACAAACCCTACATCTTGGCAGAGTGTTAGAATAAAAGAGATGACCCATACAGACCCTGCTAACCACTATGATTCTATGATTTTGCACAGCTCTAATAGAATTTTGCTGACAGCATACAAATATATTCTCACACTCACCGTAATGCTAAATCATCATACCTCATGACAAACAGCAGTCCCTTCTGTAATATGTAGTAGCTGTATGTGCAACAGATGCAGAAGCCATTGAAGAGTTAGCATTTCCCAGCTATTACGGGTTGGACCTTCCTATTGCAATACCCTTGGGACCTGACTGGCCCTGGACAAGGGGGTTTGCTGGACCAACGAAGGTCTGGAAGGGCCAGGGGCACCAGCCTTCCCACTAGGCTCCTCTCCTGAGCTGCCTGGCACCACCCCTGTGGGCTCCATGGCCACGCAAGCTACCATGGCCCTGCCAGCTTTGCTGCCGCACAGTGGCAAATGCTGGTGACCCTTATAGATACGAGGCTATTCTTACACTGTAAAGGGAAACAAATGCAATGTATAATACCTTAACCATATCCGTGAATTATAGTTGTACAGTGCCTCTTGTACTAAGAATTGTACAAGGTAATTTATTTTTCTAATCACTACTCCATCATGACTGCAGAAGGTCACATTTGTTAATGTTTTAGTGATTGTGTGACTTTTTTTGGTGCATAGTGTAAAGAAAGAAAAAGCGGGGAAAGTGGAAGGATTTTAGTTTGATCAAAGGGCTATGGAGTAGGAAAAAATCTACAGTATGATCCATGACTTAATACCAACTTAAATCTATACTAAATTGAATTGCTTCTAGAGAAGATTATTTTCTTGTGGTTAGGGCAATGGAGTAGGACTCAAGAGATCTGATTTCAGTTTCCAGCTCTTCTAGGGCACATCTACACAGCAGAGCTAACGCCGAAATAAGCTATGCAACTTGAGCTACATCAATTGCGTCACTTACATTGAAATAGCTTATTTTGGCTTTTTAGTGCTGTCTGCACACAGCAGGAAGTCTGTAAAAGAGCACTCTTCCTCTGACTTCCTTACTCCTCGTAAAATGAGGGTTACAGGAGTCGGAGTAAGAAGTCCCCCAGCTCGACATTATGTCGAAATAACTGCTTGCTGTGTAGATGCAGACTACGTTATTTCAGAATAACATTGCTGTGTAGACATACCCCTAAACTCTTCCTATGTGACCTAGAGCAACTCAATCTTTCTGAACATCAGCTTCCTCATCTATGAAATGGGCATCACACTACTTGTCCTAGCCTTTGTATGTGTGGTATACCGAGGCTGTAAGCAATCCAGGGCAGAGAATACTAACGCTTAATGTGTGTTTGTGCAATACCTAGCACAATGGGGTCGCAATCTCAGCTGATGTTTCGAGATATTATTGTAATATGATGCTCATTATACACTCTAATTTAGAAATATGCATATTCTGTCCACCTGTGAGTCTGTTTGATCAAGAACTCTTCCTATACCTGTGGTGTCCAATCAGTTTTGAAGCAGTAGCCACTATAATAGCTAGTGTTATAGCGAACTAGCCACATTCAACTGGCCAAATAGCCCCGTGTCTAGTGGCGAGCATGTGGGCCACCGCAGTCCTAAATGGTAAGAGCCAGGACCACCAAATCTGGTATGCAGCTTCCTTTTATCCTAACTTAAAGGTCAGGGTTTGGTTGTGCCTGGAAAAGGGGCTGTGTCTGGAATTTGATTGCATCTCATAAAATGGAAAGGGAGGAGTGTGGCAGGAGGGACTTATACTGCAGAATGACCACAGGGTGGCAGCAAGGGGCCAGTGATGGGGACTGGGACAGCTATAAGACCATTGGGCCATCAGGGGATAAGGATGGAGAAAGGGGCAACTATCCACTATATATTTCAGAGAGCACGTCTGTTTGTGTGTCTATTTGTCTGTCTGTCCCTCCTCCAGGGGATGTGCACTCCTACCCAGCTGTGCCAAGATGTTGCTGTGAGAGAGGGCTGGGGTTGTCCTCTCTCCCCAGCACAGATGGCATACTGAATCCCTCATCCGCAACCCCACCCCAGAACAATGTTTTCAATGAAGAAAAACAAAACTTCTTTGAGTTAAGGACCCAAGCAACAACACGTAAATCTTCTAGTAATAAATACAGGGATATGTATTACAAAATAGGCAGAAAATGATGATGGAGTCAAACTTTAATCCACAGACAATTGATATTTGACCCAGAAAGATATTGTTTCACATGTTTTAAATGTCAATACAATTTAGTTAAATTTTGTTAAGCTTTCTGCTTCATATTCTTACAACTACAATATAAGATTTATATTAGTTGTCAAGACACTAAGTTGAAGTTCTATTTACTTTATTTCTACTATAATTAATTGAGCGTGAACCTTGAGCTATACAGAAATTAAATTGCTTTCTTCTTATCCTTTACCCCCTGCCAAACTATCTTTTCTAATTATTTTTACAAAGTTCTTAAGTAATGACATGGGACAGTAGCTTACAGTATTCATCAGGAAAGAAGAGTCATGCAAGTTATATTATTTGACTGAATACAAAGATGTACGCAGTTGGCAGTAAATCTGCATTATTTCTTCATTGTGCCAGTTATAAGTGTCAAATTTGGGGTAGTTAAACATCCCTGTGACAAGAACCAAATTAACAAAGGAAAAACTAATCCAGGAAACTTTATTGCACAGCTGGATACACGAAGGAAGACCAGTCTTTGTCTTTATATTTCAAGCATATTTACTAAAGCATCACTTCTCTCCCTTTCCTCTTCTAGCTCCAAATCTTAAAGTTCAATTTTTATAATTTTATTCTAAAATAATCACATAATGTATATTTTTAAAAGACAGGCCATCAATAAAATGCTCGTAGCAGTTATTATGAAATATCACCAACATAAGATAATAAATCTTACTGTATGTGGAGGCAGGTTGCAGATCTCTACTGTGCTCTCTTTAGAGCTATTGTCACACCTCAAGGCTAGTTTAGTGGCCCCTGTGTGTTTTCCATCCAGAGGACTTGGAAAACTAGGTCTTACTTACCTTAAGAATGATGATCTCTCTTCTAACCCATTCCCAATTATTTTTCTCCCCATGCTGGCCTATTTGGCCATGTCTAAAATAGGAAACTATCTCAAAATTAATAACTTCAACTTAATAACTTTGGATTTAACAAATTTGAACTAACGTATCCACACTATAGGGAAGCCTCAAAATTTGTCCGAGGCAGGCTCCATTAATGTAGATGTGCTTCCTCAGATTTAGAGCCCCAGGAAGTACTGGGGAGTAATTAGATTGAATTACTCTGGGAATTAGTTATTTCAAAATAGCGGCACGTCCACACTACCGTTATTTCAAAATACCTATTTTGGAATTAGTTTTACTCCTGATGAAAAGGAGGAGTACAGATTTCAAATTCCATGGCCTGTTATTTTGAAATAATGGGCTTGGTAGTGTAGATGCTCCACTTTTACATTTGACCTGGGTGGGGAGAGGGTTATTTCAAAATAAAATCCTAGTGTAAACCAGGGCTTTGAGATAAAACCAGAGAACCCTTTTCTCTGCAAGGTAGGTGCAGGAGGATCCTTTTTTAGCTGTTTGATTTATGACTTTATATAGCAGACCTCCACACTACATCTTTCTTATTGGGGTGAATTTCACTCTTTATATAGCAAGCCTCCCAGTAGGTCTCTGGTAGGGCTCTGTCTTGCCATTCAAGAGAGTTAAGCTCAAGTTGTGGTCACTTCTAGGTCCCCAAATGGCTTAGGCATCACTCTGGCCATTGAGAATTACATCAAAACAATCCTACTAATGAAACTAAAAATACCCACAGATGCTGAGACAAGAACAGATTCTTCACTGGCTGGTCTTGGCCAAATATTGCAATTATGCTCTTTCCTCACTGAAAGGGGGGTAGGAGGAATAAATTTATGACAACTGTTAGCTCACTTTTCCCTGATATTGATAGAGAGAATTAGAGGCTAATGGTTTATTTCAGGATTGGGCCCCAAAATACAAAGTATAGGCTGTGCACAGTTCTAATTTATTTATTTGTTTAATTCAGTCTGGAGCTCTTCCTCACATTTAAGCCAGTTTTGCTTTTTTAAAATTTATTTTTCTAAAAATCCCAGATGACTTGAGGAGAGGCTGCCAAATCCATTCAACTCAGCTGCTGAAATATTTGTATTTTTAAAAAAATGTATACAGCATGAGTTCTTTGCAATCTGCAGCTGTGGAGATTTTTTATTTTTAAATTATGGTCCTCCTTAGCAGCTCAATCTTTCTCCAGAAGAGGTAGGCCTCCAAGGGAACAAGATACGGTACTCTTCTGGGGGTTGTGTGTCCTTGCAGACTACCTTATTTTCGGCTGGATAAGGTCTTAAATGCTGGCAGATGGCAATTTTAAGAGTTCTACTAGTACCCAAGTAAGATTTATAGTTCTGCAAAGAAATCTCATTATTACTCTTCCTATAGCACTATTACAGTGAGTGGAAATGTTTTGCAATGAACTCTGACTTCTCTGAGATAGCATTGAGGTATTAAAATATTTGCAATAAAAACAAAAAGTGTAAGGTACTAGCTTATACAATACTAGGTAACAATTACATGAATGCTCAATTAGCATAACACATGTTGGCATCATGGCCTCTGTCCAAATCTCAGTAGCATTACAAAGATAGCTATACAGATTCGAATGAACATGAATATAGCCTACATTGTGAAATAAAAACACAAATACCACAAAACAACAGAAAATTAGAAAGGTAAACTGGAGTGTGTTCATGAAGCAATAGAGAGAATACATGTAAAAATAGCTCTTTAACAATTTTCATGACACATTCCTCTCATCAAAATAATTAGGGTTTTTTTTTTCAAAAGAATAATAAGAGGGGGTACATACAAGTCAGGGAAGCAAGCATAATATTAATTCAATTAAGGAAACTATGTTAATCATAAAATGGTAGTCTTTAAAACTGGAAAAGATATTAAATTTCACATCACGTAGTGGTCTGTCCATGTTGCTATGAGAACTTCCATTCTGTTTAGTTACAAACAAAAAAAGCAAGTAAAATCACAGTAATTCCCAGGTAGCAGCCTTGATGCTGTTAGCATGAAACTCCATTTATGCATATACACATGCCCCTTCCTGCAAAGCTGCAGCTGCTATCACATCTGGCTCCTTTGTTCCCACCCAACTCTGTCCCTATCCCACACAAAATCACAGGGAGCTGCAAATTCCAGACAATGCTAGAACTTTTGGGATTAAAACAATGGTTACAATACCATGCTGGGAGCGAGGGGGGGAGGGAAGGGAGGCATTGAGGGGATTGGTTTCTAGCCCACTATGACCCATCTGTTATATTTTTACTTTTTGTTGATTAAGGGCAGGCTGTCCTCCCCACTCATCCTGAACCTTGCCAGTTTTGCCACACTAGTGTTACTGTACAGCATGTATTCTGGGTTCCTATTCTGCATTCCGCAATGCTCCCTGGAAGCAGGAGATGTCAAAAAGTTACTGGCACAGGATGGAACAGTAGTAAGATGACTAAGTGTTACCAACATTGATGAAGATAGAAATGGTTTAGACTAAACTGCTATTTAGCCTTCTAAAAGTCAGTCCACATAGCATTTGGCACACATGGAAATTTCTTGAAGCTCTTCTGTATGTTAAAGGCATGTGCTCTACGAGAATGCTGGGAGGCGCACAGTTTTTGATAGAGTAAATTTCCTCACTGCAGACAAGATATTCAGATCACAGAAGTTCTAATGAAGAGCAGAGGGTCTCCTCCAAATTCATGTTAAATAACATGCAAATGCCCTGCACGCTTCAAATCCAAAGTGTTTTTCCATTTCTACCCTCCTTAAAGAGAAGTTAGGAAATTTTGCAATGAACATTAAGTTTGATTTTAAATATGAATTTTAGGTCATACTTATCACAGACAAACTTCAGAATTGTTAAACTTTTCACAGTATTACTCTAAGTCTACTTCTATATTGCACAGTTTTTTTCGGAATAAGCTATTCCAGAATAGTTATTCCGAAATAGCTTATTTCGAAGTAGAACATCTACACTACAGGGAAGTCTCAAAATTAGTCTGAGGCAGGCTCTCCTAATGTAGATATGCTATCTCGATTTAGAGCCCCAGGAGGAAAAACTTAGACTGGCCCTGGGGAAGGGCTATTTCGAAATAGCAGCAGTGGAGCATCTACAAACACCTTATTTTGAAAAGGCTATTTCGGAATAGGTTTTATTCTTCATAGAATGAGGTTTACAGAAGTTGGAATAAGCCATCCGTTATTTCAAATTTATTTTGAAAAAAAAGAATTGCTGTGTAGATGCTTGCATAGTTATTTTGGAATAACATCCATAATTCCGAAATAACTTTGCTGTGTAGACACACCTTAAAATAGTGGAATAGTGATAGAAATGTAGCCGTGTTAGTCTGGTGTAGCTGAAACATGGTCCTGTATTTTGCTTAAAAGGGTAGGATTTGGATAGTTGTGCTTGTGAGAAAGTGACTTTGTTAAATAAGCAACATGTGGAAGTTTAATTGTTTGAGGTAATTATTTATTACTAGGATGTTTTTAAAAATCCACCAAATGAATTAAATAGCTATTTTAAGAATTCAGTGGATATATACTAAATAAATACTGTGAGACTAAGAATTAAATATATGAAAATATGCATCTAAGTAGTTAGCCAATACAGTTTAACCTCTCTACAAGATTTTGAAGTTGCCAACGCTTGCAAGAGATAGCTTCAATTTGATGGACAGAAAATTAATGTAATTACTGTAGAGAATGTGATGTGTGACCAAATTTTCTCATACACTGAGGAAATAATTTGCCTTTTATTTAGACTCTGAGCATAGTTTCACCCAGACCAATAAACCTGAAGTAAGTATGGTTAGAAATATCTTTGCAACTTCCACCTTAATAAGACAAAAGCCATAAAGAGTCAGATAAGCTTGGCAAGTAGAAAAAAAAAGAATGCATCGATACCCAGATTGTCAGCAGAAATTATATGAAAATAGTTTTCTCTTTTTGTTTCTTCTACATAATTTTTTGCAAGGTGCTTATTTTTTACCATTAAGAAATGAATGCCAATACTATAACCACCATATCTACAATTTTGCAAATACAATTAATCAAATTTGTACACACTCCTTTGGTAGTTAGACATTCAACTACAGGTTGAACCTCTCTAGTCTGGCACTCTTGAGACCTGACGGTGCTGAAACAGAGAATTTGCCAAATCATAGGAGATCAATATTGTCTAGCAGCATTACCAATGCTTCCACTGCTTACTGGGCTCTTAGAAGACATGTAGGGGAACACATCTGCTCTTCCAAAATATTTTTTGGAAGCACAGATGCTCTTTTTTTGCATCGCTGTAAACCTCGTTTTACGAGGAAAAAGGGATGTTCTGAAAAAAGGGTTTTTTTCTGACATTTGGCCCAGTGTAGATGGGCCAAATATCGGAAAAGCCTCTTCCAAAAAAAGAAGCAGAAAAAGCTACGCAAATTGTGGTTCACAATGGCTGTGTCTACATTGGCATCCCTTTCCGGAAAAGGGATGCTAATGAGACACTTCGGAATTGCAAATCAGCGGGGGATTTAAATATCCCCCGCAGCATTTGCATTTACATGGCTGCCGCTTTTTTCCAGCTCGGGGTTTTTGCTGGAGAAAAGCACCAGTGTAGACGCGATTCTCCAGAAAATAAGCCCTTTTCTGGAGAATCGCGTCTACACTGGCGCTTTTCTCCGGCAAAAACCCCGAGCTGGAAAAAAGCGGCAGACATGTAAATGCAAATGCCGCGGGGGATATTTAAATCCCCCGTGGATTTGCAATTCCGAAGTGTCTCATTAGCATCCCTTTTCTGGAAAGGGATGCCAATGTAGACACAGCCAATTTGTGTAGCTTTTTCCGGAAGAACAGTGTAGTGTAGACATAGCCTCAGGTAAAACAGTGTGGTTGCATTGGGTGCCAAGGTTTATGAGATACCCTAATTTATTCCTGTGGCAGTAGCAGAGACCATTGCAGCTGGAGTTCCTGAATTACCATATTCCTGCTGCTTTGTTAGTGGCAAAGGGACAATTGCTTATTTTCCCCAAAATAACTTTCTGGAATGAGGGTTGGAGAGTAGCTGTAATCTGGCAGCCCTACAAAAGTTGACGATGGGGCAGCAGACTCTCAGCACAGTGTGAGAATCCAGCAGATGAAAAGTACCTAGTCAATGAAAGAAAAATTCCCTGCATCATGCAAACCAGTCCACTATTTGCAATCTGAGGTACACGAGCCAAACAGAAACAACGATGGAGAAGATAAGGACAAGGCCTAAGAAAATAAAAATAAAATTCAAAATTAAGTTTGGTGAGTCAGTCGTCAAGGGAAACACGGGCTCCATTTGTAAAAATTAAATGCTTCATCAGATTGGGATTTAAAACCTCCTCTGTGTTGTAATCAGTGCAGCAGTGACACATCTGATACTTACTAATGCTTGTGCAGGAATGGCAAGAGTAATATGTCTGCCCTTGCAAGGTTAGAAGTTCTGCAATCACAGCTAATGTTAGTGAGATTTCCTGCCAGCTTTTTGATCTGGGAGCATGGACAAACAGTACTGCATTCACACAGCACTGATGTTAAGAGACCTTTTGTAAAGGTGACTGACAAAGATATTTCTAGCTAATTTTTCATTTACCTGCAACTATGCTCTGCTCAATTTTCATGGCGATAATTTTTTCCACCTTTATTAAACTATTTCTAGTCATATCTTAGGGTCAAACTCAGCATGAAATAGAACAGCAAGCTGTCTCTACCATAAATTTTCATTTTTGAGTTGAGATACAAAGCCATTCCCCAGTTCCTTCGCCAATTCATCTTCCACACGAGCTATTCTTAGCACTTTCATTTCCCACCAAGTCTCGTTTGCTATAAAAAGCATGCAGAGTTTCCAAGTAAAGCAAAGGTCTGCTGAACTAAAGGCAAAATCTGGCATAGCTTTGTGCTGTGTATGACTCTACAATAGAATATCCCCATTATCATTTATAAAGATCTTTCTCATTTGATTTTCTTTCCCAGGTCTGTACTTAGCATCTAAATATTCTAATTATCATTTGAGTTACGGTAAGTGAAAAGCCCCAATAGTCTACTGATGCCTGCTTATCACATCACTAAGTCTCATTTGTGCACTTCCAAAGGCCCTTTTGAGTTTGCATTTAGGCATTTTTTTTAAAGTGAGTTATAATTACAGCCTACTAATAACAATCCATTCCAAATAAAAGTTAAAAGAGAACTACCAAGAACTAAAATAAAGATGAGATATAGGGTATGTCTACACAGTAGTGTGTACCTCGAATTAAGCTACGCAATTTGAGCTGTGCAAACTGTGTTGCTTATTTTGAAATAGCTTATTTCTAAATTTGGTGCTGTCTACACAGAACTTATTTTGAAATAAATTGCTATTCTGTCATCTTCCTTAATCCTCGTGGAACGAGGTTTACAGGTAGCCAGAATAACAAGCCTATTATTTCAAATGTATTTAGAAATAATGGGCATGCTGTTAAGACCAACGGAATGCTATTTTGGGATAACGGCAGTTATCCTGAAATAGCGCCACTATGTAAACATACCCAGAGTGTTTAGGCCATATTCTGGTTAGAAATTGTTATGAATCACAGTGATATACTGTGCACATCAGAATGCAAAAATTAGATTTATTTGTCTAATCTATTTCATTCTGAAATGGAACAGATAGAACAGTGGATAGGTGTGTTACAATATGTGCTTTTAGTTTACTAGTCAGGACAGGAGTAATCTGTGATGTGTTCTTTTCTTTGCTAATCAGAGCCTTAACTTTTCACATATCCTCCAGGGTTTTTCTTGCCCTGCACTTGGTGCCACTGAATAACACTGAGCTTCTGTTATGTATGTCTGTGTGTATGTATGAATATACTTACTTACTTAATTCATTAATTAAATAAATAAATACTTTCCGTCAGGCCAGGTGCTCTGTAATTAGATTGAATGATGTACATATAGATGACATAAAAATAAATCTGACCAGTACCCTTCTGTTTGCATAACAAAAATAAATGCTGACAAAAATGAGCCCACCTTTGTTTGTTTCTTTGTTTGAAAAGCCTTAAATGGCCAGTAAACAGAGACCATAAAACCAGGAAGAAATTACCAGTACATAAAAAGACCATGGGCTGTATCAATCTGTGCAAGTAGGCACTTTTTGGCATCCACAACCATTGTATTTAAAACCTCTCAAATACTATTACATTTTCTTTCATACACTCTTTGAAGTAGGGAAACGGTATCTTCTTTTCACATGTAGAACTTATTCAAGCTCTCACAGAAATTTGTTGCAGAGCCTGGCATTGATCTCAGATGTCATATTCTAGCCTCAATCCAGGCTCCTAATCACAAGTCCTTCTTTTCCCCCATTATGGTTTTCTACATATGGAGTGAGAAGTGAGTGTCCCAAGACACAACAGGAAACCTTGTAGGCTTTGGGACATTTTGGAAGGCCTGGGCATTTGTGCTACTATCCTGGCTTCCTGTTTGCAACAGCAGCACAAATCCTTCAGGTACCAGACTATCATGAAGTCCCTAAGCACTCTGGGGAACAGTGAGAAGGTGACAACAGGAAGCAATAAATCATGTAATACAACGTACAGGAAAATCCAGATTTCCAAGTGAAAGATGGAGAGAACAATTCTAATGTCACTCCACTCTTTGTAGGCCCAGTAGTGTCCCTTAACATGAAAGACTGCCAAGCACTTACAAAAATCCAGGATTTCACCCATGAAGTTTACAAGACGAAGCCATGTTGGCTTAGTCTCCCAGCCCCTAATAGATGTGGCCAAAATGTCAGTTTTCATCTGCTTTTAGCCAGTGCATAAAACACAATGATGTGCCCCTTATGCATTAAATACAATTAGAAATTTTAAAGCAGGAGGAATACCAGCTAATTCAAGTTAGGGCTTTAAATCAGAATCCTGTTTTACTGCCGCGTGTAGACGCGGGCAGTTACTTTGGGCTAGTCAATTTCTAAAATGGCGACCGGCCGGGAACATGCAAATCAAGTGCGGGATATTTAAATCCCAGGCTTGATTTGCAATTTTGGTTGCCCTGATTAGCCTCCCTAGATCGATCTAGAGGGCTAGTGTAGATGTACCCACAGTGACTTGGTTACCCCAACAATATCACTACAGTACAGGAAAGTATTGTTATTTCTAAAAGCGGCGAGGAGTCCTATGGCACCTTATAGGATAACAGAAGTGTTGAAGCATAAGCTTTCATGGGCAAAGACCCACTTCGTCTTTGCCCTGACGAAGTGGGTCTTTGCCCACGAAAGCTTATACTCCCACACTTCTGTTAGTCTATAAGGTGCCACAGGACTCCTCGCCGCTTTTGCAGATTCAGACTAACACAGCTACCCCTCTGATACCTGTTATTTCTATTTTACAGAGGGGGTAACTTGTCAGAATAGGGTAAGAGTATGTTATTTGAGAACGACCCCACCACCATTACGGTAATACATCCCATGATTGTGCTTTATTAATTATTGCATGACATTATTGGTAAAAATCCAGACTATATTATACCTCACTGAATTGTATTCCAGCCATAAAAACTATTTTCTACAAACATGCTCTTAATTTAGTAGGGGAAGTAGAGAGAAAACTAATAAGGATACTCAATATTCGGAGGAAACGAATGCAATGTGTGATGCCATCAGTGTCAGAAACTTTCTAGGCATCTTTGGCCGAAACATATAGATTAAAAGGAGAAGAAATAGCAGGAGAGCAATACATAGGGAGGAGCCTAGGGGAATGAATGGAGTGTGCTGTGGGCACGCTTTCTAAATAAGATTTCCCTTCCGAAGCAGATAGATGGGAAAGTTGCTTTTGCAAAGACTGTAACTGTGCATGCCTATACAAGTTCCTATCTGGTGTAAAATATTTTAATAGTTGTTTCTTTCCGCATCACCCCAAATAGGCTAGTATATTGTAATGTTCTGCCACTTTACTACGCAAAGCTTTTCATGATGGTTGTCTGTTTTTAAGAGGTTGTCTGTTTTTAACCCTCCACTAAGGAAGACAGAGGTTGTAAACAGTAATTGCTATCTGCACTATATTTCCTTACCCTTTTAGGTGCTGCACATCTGCAAGTCACAAAGGACTAGTGGTCCTGGTAGAGACCCAGTTGTGATAGACCCATATGTGGAGAGCTCTAGAAGCCCCCTTAGATACAGCACATACAGAGACCTACCATAACTGCAGTCTCCTCTGATCTCCTTACTTTGGGGTTGATTTAGTTAGTAATAATTTTTCCACTGTAATGCCTAAAAAAGTGAAAACATATAAATAAGATTTTGTAAGACCTACTGAAACCATCCACATAGAATTATGAAGATTGAGTCCCTTGTCACAGCAATTCTACAATGACATATTCTATCTCAAGGTAAAGCATTTGAGTTTATCCCTAAGTAAAGGAACGTCACCTGAAAACAGCCATTTTTAACATAATGTAAGGGCATGATAATTATATTTAAAAATAACAGTGAACTATTCTTCCAAACAAACATCAGTTAAAAAAATCTTTCTTGGAAATTCTCCATATACAATTTAGATAAATTAGCAAACATGTTAAATTACTACACCCAAACCATCCAGATACTATCTCTTAATTACAACTGAGGTCACTGGCAATATAATGTTAGAATGCTGCTCCTGCATTATACTCATGGATAAAAAACAAGAACATAGGTTTCCCATGGTGCTATATTCTTCTCATCGACAGAAAGGCAAAATAAGTCTTAGTTCTGGAAATACGAAAGAGGACATGATATGTAACTGATAATAATGAAAATTATGATTCAAGTACAACTATTCTATGAAAAAACAGATCTTGAAATACTATCCTCTCTGTGTGTTTAAGAAAAATTCAGTGTCTTCCCTCCCCCATTATAACTTCCTATAGAAGATAAACTTCTTTTGGAATTTTTAAATGGATATTTTATAAGGGTAGACAATAGTCCCTAGCCACCTTTCAAGGATTTCATTTGAATATTAATGAAATAAGGTAGACATCAAGTAAAGATCCAGCTCATTAGCCAGTCTGATTTTGCATGTGCATTTAATAGAGATGAAAAAGTAACTCTCATGGTTTATTCCTGACAGTAAATGTCTTATCATCTTAAAATTTTCAAATGTTTTATTTCTTCAAATGTAAAATGCTAAAATAAGACACTATCAGCAAAAATTTGCTGCAAAAATCCTTTTTATAATTTCATTTCTATTTGCATGGGAAATGTAAACTTGAAGGAAAGTGACCTTGGTTATAAAAAATAGAAAAGCAATGTCAGAATTGATAGGACCTACCATTAGTATTTCATTCTGACAGGTAGGAAATAGGCATGTCAGCAGTGAATGTTACGGACTGAGCTGTGGCCCTGATCACAGTCAAAGCGGTAAATTTCTTTCTATGAAAGTAATTTCCTTCCAAACAAAAAGTGCCTAAATAATACAAGTGAACTATCTAGAGATGAGAATAACTTTCTATGGCTGAGCTAAAAGACAAACAAATGAAAATCATATACATAGCTTTTGTGTTGTGTAAAAGCCAGAAAAAACAACATTATGTGTAACTAAGTAATATGGTTAAGAATTCAGCTAGCTTTCAACTTCCTAGAAACTTCTTTTCTACAGAGAAAATAAACTACACTGAAAAATGGCTGCACAATAAACTTAATTATGGACTGAATGTTCAGAACACACTAAGTTGCACACACAACATTTGAATCTATGCTCATTGAACATGCATATTCTGCAATTAAGGACATAAATAGTCATTTTTCTGTATAAAAACAGGTAGTTTGGTAACCAAAATATCCATTCCCAAGCATAATCAATACCAGATGAAAGTTTTATTACTACTATACAAAAATTCATATACACAAACATTGCATTTTGCATCAGTTAAGACTGCTCTATATATTTTGGGTGACTCCCACATCTGTTCTGCCACCTTTATGCCAAGAAAAAGGACCAGAGCAGTGTAAATGGACACTAAAAGCCCCACATCTAGGCACAGAAATATTCCCGCACCACAAGGATTGAGGAAAAGAGCCTAGGCTTTCATCAGAGGACCACAGCTAGCATGCTAGGGACTGGTATGGGGATAGTTGGGGCATATCAGGGCAGGATTGCAATAAGTAGGGCTGTAGAGATTTGGCCACTTATGCTCATTTACAGCTGGGGAAACAGGCTTTCATAAGTTGCACAGTCCTGGCCAAGGATCTCTGTGGCCCTGGAGCAGCCCACATACAAGAGGGCACAAAAGTGGCTTCAAGCCAGCTTAGCCCCTGCATCGTCCTGAGCTATGAGTTTTGTACTGTGCTAACATGTTGAACACAAAACAAAGGACAAAAAAAACATTAAGACAGCAAACAGTATCTAATCACCAGTACAGAAGGTTATACTATGGAAGTTACAGATATTTGGGCGTATCTGCAGACTGAACGATGAGCGAAAAGTTAAGACCCTGGTATTTGGCATAATGGATAGTCTGAATAGGAGAGGCAGACACCACATAGAATGAGTAGATGATATAGTAGATTGATGCGGAGCTAGTCTACAGAAACTAAGTCACTGCGCACTAGACAGGGAAAGGTGGAAGGAAATAGTGAGGGAGGCATTGGACACCAACGGGTGTTGAGCCCATGGTTGTTAATGATGATGAGTCTATCCTGGACCACAGACAACACCTCACAACCTTAAGTCTGCTCTGTTAGCAATGCCAGTCTTCTAGCACTCCTTTCCCAAACATCTTACCACTGCAAACAGATCTTACCTCCCCAGACTGCCACTTCCCCACTCTGTCTCCACAATTTGGCAAAAACGACATTCACTCATGTTTTAGGGCAGTGGTCCTGGCAGCCTGACATCCCTACTGAGGCAAAGTTACAGTTATGATAGTGTGCCTGTGAAGTGTGGTGTTTGTTATAGTGCCAGAGACGGTGCTGAAACTTCCAGAATATTTACCACAGTACCCCCCCCCCCACACACACACACACACACTTTGCCTTCCCCACCCTACCCCCAACATTCTATTAAAAAAGCTCCAGGGGCAGGGGCAGGGGCAGGGGCAGGGGCAGGGGCGGTTCAAAGCATTTACTGGGACTCTGCAGAACTCTGGCTGAACTTGCACTCTAGTCAGAGGGAATCTCTGTGGGGGAGAAGTAGAGTATTACTATATGCCTTAGCTTTTCACTTCCTTCCTTTGATGGTTTGGGGTACATTATATGATATACAGACCAGCCTTAACTGATCCACTACATAGTGGTTTTGTATAATTTTGATAATAATTAGATGCATCATTTGAAAGGGTACAAAAGATTATCCTCACATTAGTCTATGCAGTTCAGAATGTATTTCTGGGTTAACCTCCATGCTGTATTAGCTACTCTCACAGTTAAGCATGTGGCCACAGCACCTCACTAGGCATGAGAACAGGGTGTCCCCAGGAGTTCATTGGGGTTAGATAGTTTCAGTACATGTGGTGTCAGTTTAAGATGAAATTGTATGACAAAACTGCAAATGGCTACATCTTTGAAAATCGTCCTGATACAGATTTCTTCTGTGTATCATTAAATTCCGATACACATTTTGAAATCAGTTTCCAGAACTCTACAGCACATTATCTAAGAGAGTCCTGCTGATTTTAATTGGAAACACATAACTGAATCTGAACACAATAGTGAATATCCACAGTAATACAAAAAGTGTTTGAAAGTGATTTTTTGGTTCTATATTCTCACTGCAGACCTCTTCTCTCTCACCTAACCTAAGCATTGATTCTTAGATATAAACGCTCCTATCTTAGGCTTTAATTTTTGCCCCAATATAATTCACTGGCACTCACCCATTTTACATTAACCTTCATTAATAGATGGAGAAAAGTGCTCTTTTAACTGGGAAACCTGACAGACCTCATGCGGGATATTTAAAAAAAACCTGGTGAATGTAGTGTCAGTAATTAAAATAGTGCTCAAATGGATTAGATCACACTTTCTTGGTTAATTTCATGACCTGGCTTTTAATGGAAAATTCTGCCATCAGATCCCTAGGAACATGATTCCCATTTTGTAATACAATTTTTCTTTAACACATGGGATATCTTTAGCAATCAGGAATGTATTACAGTGATTATGCAAATTTTGTAATTCATAAATTAAGGCTTCAGTTAAAGTGGGTGGGGAGGGGTAGTGAGCATAAGCTGAGATGTCCTGGAAGGGAATGACTAATTGAAACAGCAAATCTAGGTAAGATTTAACTAGAAAACAGGTTAACAAAGAGGAACCCACAATTAGTGGAAGGAAAAGGGGTAGGCTACGGGCACACCCTACCCTCAGACTCTAAGGCCTGATCTGCACCACACAGAAAAGTTGAAGTAAGATACGCAACTCCAGCTACGTAAATGACATAGCTGGAGTTGACATATTTTACATTGCACTCCTGTTGGCTTCCCTTACTCCTTGTGAAGAGCAGCATTACCAGTGCTAATATGGGTGTCCTTTGAATTTGTTCTAGTGGGTCTATACTCGACCTGCTAAATTGAACCTCGGAAGATCGACCATGGCAGCCTTGATCTTCCACATAGCGTATTCATGCCCCAAGAGAGCCGTTTCCTTGCTAGGTGTGTCCAATCTCTCACCTTGAAAAATGAGCAGCTAGCATGATACACATCATTCAAGAGGGATCTGTGCCTGTAGTTCTGAGATCTGATGACACGATCACAAAGTGGTTTACAGCAATTTGCAAAATATCAATATTTTCATTTTTGGGATTGAGGAGAATATCATATTCATATCATTATTTCCATTTGCTCATCAAACTAAAGTTATGGCCTTCCCACTGTCACAGATGAGGTCAACTATACCTAGATTTCCTTTCTTTGGTCCACAAAAGGCATCCACTGAACCTTACAACTCTCCAGCCACTGCCCTTCTTAATGGAGACCCACATCTCCCTCTCTCTCCTTTGACCAGGGTGTTTCTGAGTGTATAGTTCCCACCTTCACTGTGTTATTCCCAACACAGAAAAGTTGCCCAAAGCCACTTGTTCGCTTTCTCTTTGAAGTCTGATAACAGGAGTGCTTAGTCCAGGTATAAGGTACCACATAGCACTTCCTATGCAATCCTATTTTATTCTTAAGAACAAAAAGAAAATACACTACAGAGAAAACATAAAACAATAAACCATCCTAACAGATTCTGGCAGAAATAGTCCTTCAGCCCATCATCGAAGGAGATTCCTGGTAATATATTTTCACCACGTCAGTGAACCAGGAGTCCTCTCCATATGCTGGATCAGGAAGAAGGCCCTGAGCCAGTTTAAAGCCAGGCTATTTATCCAAAACCTAAAACTTTATTTATACCATCTCATAGAACTGGAAGGGACCTTGAGAAGTCGTCAAGTCTAACCCCTTGCTCTGACAGCAGGACCAAGTACCATCCCTGACAGATTAACCCAAGATCCCTAATGGCTCCCTCTCAAGGGCTGAATTCATAACCCTGGGTTTAGCAGGCCAATGCTCAAACCATTGAGCTATCCCTCCCCCCCAATTTAAAAATGCCCAGTGCCCTGGGAATCCAGTTTGAACTACAATCTTCCCCAGGGAGGTGGCTTCAAAGAGCTGATAACCGAGGAAGTATATTAACATCCCCCTATCTAGTAGGGAAGGTGCATATAATGCCACAACAACACCACACAATTGCATTTAATACAATGTATCTACAAGTGTGATGGGGTGGAGCAACCTCGCCACCAGCCGCGGGTGGAAGGACCGTCCGTGGCTGTAAGAACCGCCGGGTCTGCGGCGGCAGCCCCGGGGAACCCACCTTCAGTCTGGCCTCAAGACGGTCAGGGGCCGGGGAAGACTGCAGCTGGCCTGCCCGAGGGTGGGGAAGACAGCGCGCCGCAGTGCTCAGGGATGATGTCAGCTGACATCACTGAGGCGACATGCAAAATGGCCACCGGGAACCCAGAAATGGGGGAAACCGCCCAAGGGGAGAATAAAAGGGGCCGGATGGGCCAGCAAGGGGAGGGAGGGGAGCAGGAGAGGAACAGAGGGGTAGGTACCGGGCTTGGGGAGGAACCAGCGGGCTGGGAGCCTGAGCGGCTCACCCCAGGGTGGAGTGGGGAGAGTTGAGCTCGCCGCCGGCGGGGTCGTGAGGCCCAAGGAAGGTCGTGAAGCCAGTGAGCAGGCGAGTTTAGGGGCAAGCCCCCACCTGCTTCCACTGGGAGTTGTAACTCCTAGTGTTAGGGCCCTGGGCCGGGGTTCGGGAGCGAGGGAGGGTCCGGACCCCACCCCGCCGGCCGTGGCTGGCGCATTAACCTCAAAGCCTTCCTTGTTTTGGCTTTTCCTTTCATTGGCGAAACGGTCGGGACCAGCGGGTAGACCGTGACAACAAGGTACTAAGCCTAATTTGATATGCTTTAAATACATTCAGTAAAGTTTCTTAAACCGTTAGTGTTGTTCAGAATATCTTTCAACTGTAACACTCATGTCATAGTATTCAGTTTTGTGTGGAGTGTTTGTTCAAGCATGTCCACTACAGAGAAACAACAAAGCAGACGTCTAGCATCATTAACAAAACCCATTGTTTTATAGCTGTAAGGTATATGCTGGTAATTTTAAAGACCTCCATACACATAGCTTAAAATAAAGTTGACTGTTGGAGCTATCAAATACTCTCCAAAGACATAACTGTGCATACAAGTCTGAGAATCTGTGCCTTTAAGTACCTCAGCAGGACACAAGTCAGGTATGTTCATGCCCAGTACACACACACATAGGAAATGCTGATTAGACGGAGGGGTCCTAAATGCACCACCTCCCCAAAAAAAGAAAGACACTTAAATGCCAACTGGAGGGAAGCTTCCCCACTCCACTTGGGATTCACAGGCATGAACCGATCCCTAAAGCTAGGTACCTAAGCCCTGTTTCACAAAACCAAGGAGGAGCCCATGTTTAGAGCACTGATCTGGTCTTTGGGAGATCGGAATCCAATGCCCCCTTCTGCCTAATGCAGAGAAAAGAATTGAACTTGGGTCTCCCAGGAGCATAACATAGCTGCTATTGACCCTCACCATTCTTTATAACAGCATGCTTCCTCCCCAGAGACTACTCCAACCACTAGGAAGCCAAAGAACCTCTGAATTGGAAGCATGGACAAAACAGATAAAAAGGAATAAAATTAAATGCTTTATGGACACTGACTACAAAAAACAATGGGATGGGATTCTCAAGTGTCTAAGGGAGGCAGGTGTCTATTGCCAGTTAAAATCAGCAAAGTTTCCAATAACCAAAGTGTATGTTACATGTGTACCATGAACAACTGTGTTCATTCAAATGCATGCCTGTATTTCATAGCACAATACAGCAACTGGAAACATTACAGTGTTTCAAAATGAAATGGAATCACTTACTTTTTGGGTCATAAGACAAATATATTTGTAAAAATAGCTGCTTACTACAAATACAGATTTACATCATAAGCCATAATAGATTATTTCTGTTTAAAGATATGACTTTTTAACTTTGTCAATAAACATTAAGGGTAGGATTTCTCGAAGAACAGAAGGAAGGAAGGCTCCCAAGCCTCATTGATTTTCACTTGGGCTTGGATACTTAACTGTATTTGGTGTTTTGAAAATTCCCCCCAATACATTAAACTTCCTCTGATGGTCTCGTTTCATTTTTATAATTCTCAAATATACCTGTGGTGCCTCAAAAAATATGACAGTAAGTAGAGTATAAGATCATAAAACAACCAACAGAATACTTACGCTAAAGCTTTGTACTTTTTATCTTACTTTAGAGAAGGATTACATAGCTGTCCGATTAACTTATAAAACATGTTCTTTAATTATGTACTTTTAGAGCAGTCTAATTAAAATTCCGTGCATAAAAGCGTGCAAGGGTTGATAACCCATAGAACTCAGCAGACCCTAGTTAACATTCAAACACATCCTCCATTTGGACAGACAGTAAGACTTTTCCACCTCGTTGGCAGACACTAATGATACTTGCAAATATGACTAATGTCTTCATTGGTGAAAAATTAATGCACCACAATAATTTTTCTACCTGGGGTTAATGAACATGTCAGATGCTGAAAATGAGTTGTTTGAAAGTAAATTACTATAATCTATATTTAGAAGACACTGCTGTTGCAAAAAAAAATCTATGGTGTGTGTTTGATGTTCTCTGCTTAGTTTTTTCATGATTTAGCTGTTCGCCTAATGAGGCTTTATGCTGCACTGACTTCTCTGTTGATACAGGAGAATGTTTCCTTTTTCCTAGAATGCCCATTGTTTCAAGGGGAAAAGGTTAGGTTTGACTGTAGTTGCAGCAAACAAGCTAACAGTCAAGAGAAAAAAACATGCTTAATAATGTAAAAGGGGCGGGGCCATACCAGAGTCCACAAAAACACTTATATTTGTTAGAGGTGGTCTCACACCAAAATTCTAAATTCCAACACCCCAGGCATTTTAGGACTATCCAAATCCAGACTTCGTAGCTCTCGGCTCCTCTTCTTTCTAGGGGCTGTTTCACAATAATGGATTTGTCTGTCTCTCTACTTCCCTCACCTCCTGACAGTGATTGAATCATGAATACCATTTGGTGATTAAGGAAACTGAGGCTTTAATACCTATTAGTAGCAACTGGGAGGGAGGCAGGATAGGAGTGACTTTTAGCCACTCCAGATTAGTCATTATAAAAGCTTCTGCAAGCCTCTGAAACACATGATGGCGCATGGATATTGCCTGAAAGTACTACACTGGAAACTAAAAGTAAGTTTGATACAGGGTGTTTATAGTGGATCCGCCCCTCCTTCAAAAGTGTGGACTACTTTGCCAAAAGTTATACTAACAACTTTCCTTGTGGTATGTGTTCACAAATCTTAGCTGAACTCCCTTATTTTCTGTTATCTAATTATAAACCTGTTGACTAAGTGCAGTGGTCACCACTGGACCATCAGCTTTTGCTAACAATAACCACATGGTGATATAAGTGATAACATGGTTTTCCAATGTATAGGTTGGACCTCCCTAGTCCAGCACCCTGGAGACCCTCTGCCCTAGCCTGTAGGCTCCCTGCTACTGGCCTTGCACCAGGACTCTCTGGTTCTGCAACATCTGTGCTGGACTATGGATGTTGCCAGACTAGAAAGTCCCGGTTTAGAGGGTTTCAACATATATTTAGAAAGGAAATAATAGTGGCAAAGCACAATGTGGTATCTACGGGAAAAAGTTTAATAACAACTTTACTTTGATCAAACGGAATCCATATTATGTTCTGCAGGAGATATGCTTCTCACTTGTTAACTTTTTTCTAGTGTGAAAGTCCAATAGCACTGGCACTATTATTCCTATGGTATGCACCTTAAGGCCTTGTCTTCACTCTGTGGAAGATGGATGCTGCTGCAACTGATCTTCTGGAGTTCAATTTAGTCAGTCTAGTTAAGACTCGCTAAATCAAACTCAGAGGGTGTCCCCGCCAGTGGCCGGCACTCCTGCTCTTTCAAGGAGCAAGGGAAGCCGATGGGAGCATGGAGACGGTGCCAAGCTTGGCTACGTAGCTGATGTTGAATGTCTTAAAATGAGCTTCCAGATCTCGTGTAGACCTGCCTAAGTGTCTGCATTGTCAATCTAATGTAAAAAGATGAACTTCTATTAAAAATTCATTAGATGTTCATTTGATTTTTCATTTACTTCATGTTATCAAAAATCTTTCAACTGAACATACCAAACAACCAAAAGGGTAATCTAATTACCCTCATCCACAAAAAAACAGAGTTAACGATTCTGGTCAAGGGGTAATACTCAAACAGGATCCCAATCTAAAAGTATACAGAAGAAATTGCATATCCACAGGCATATCCACAGGCAATGCGTAAATGTAATGCTCTTCTAAACGTATCTTCCAACACACCGTAGAAAATGCAACTCCATGTTCAGAACAGAAACAATGCTGCTGGAATGTATAGCCAGAGAAAAGCTGGTGTAGCATGGGGGGAGAGATTGTCTTGACTCTACATCAAATTCTCCTCCTTCAGTATCTTGCCACAATTTGTGGAGAATTTAGAGAAGTCGATAACAAACTTCCTACCAAGACAAACCACCCACTGCATTGTCTTTTTTTTTGTCACCGTCCATTACATATATGTACTGTCTGCCTGGCACCACAACCCTAATCCCAGAATGGTGCAGACAGAGGTAGGCTGGGATTTGGGAAAAGGGAGCAAAGGGAGTTGGAAAGCAAGTCCATTGTGCATTGACTCTATAGTAGTGGTTTCTGCTCCCACAGGACTTGGTTCCTGCTTCAAATGTTGTGCTATGGAGCCCAGAGTTACTGTCCCACTGAGTTTGGCCCAGGACCCCGTCACCATAGGTAGTGCTGCATTGGACCAGGAGAGGTATATGTTTGTTATTTGGGTGTGTCTAGACTATAGGGATTTTTCGAAAAAAAGTGGCCTTTTTTCGAAAAGTCTTTACCTGAGTCTAGAATGCTGCCACGTTCTTTCAAAAGGAAATCGAAAGAATGTGGCAGTTTTTTCAACTGTGGAAAACTTTGTTTTATGAGGAAGAGCACCTTTTTTGGAAAGTGCTCTTTCGAAAAATGGTGCTACGTAATGCAAACTGTGCTTTTTCGAAAGAGAGCATCCAGACTGCCTGGGTGCTCTCTTTCAAAAAAGTGGCTTGTTTTTTTTAAAGGACTGGTTGTAGTCTACACGCTCTTTTTCGAAAGAGGCTTTTTCAAAAGATACTTTCAAAAAAGCCTCTTTCGAAAGAGGCTTGCAGTTTAGACATATCCTTTTTGCTGAGGCCAGCACAGAATGTGGCAATTCAACTAGAACCTTCCCAGGACTCCCTGGTAGGATCCATTGTTTGGAAAACTCTGATTTAGAGAGTATCTTGATTTAAAGGAGTCCATTCATGGAGAATTAGTAACATTTCTTGATAACCTGTTCCAATAGTTAATTATCCTTACTGTTAAGAATTTGCTTCTTATTTCCTGTTTGTACTTGCTGACTTCAACTTCCAGCTATAGGACCTAGTAACAATTTGACCAGCTAAGAACCTTCTAGAATTAGATCTATTCTACTGTGTAAGTAGGTATACACCATGATAAAGTCACCTCTCAATCATGTCTTCAGAAAACAAAATAAAAGCACCTTTATCTTCACATTGTAAATTTGTTGTCTCCACTTTTAAATACACTTAACTGCAAATCAGTTCTCCCTCTAAAAGGAAAACTCGTTATTCCATTCAGATGAAAAACCCAGGCAGGGGACAAAACTCCACGACTTCCAACTCAATGTTTCCTTTCAGCCCTCCTTTGTGAGCGTGCACTTTCCCAAGAAAGAATCTAGGAGTTGTGTTCACATAAGCTGCAGATCTTGGAGGATGGGAAGCAGCCCCATTGTTTGTTTGATGTGTGCAAAGCATTGCTCCTAAAGGTCCCTTGCTTTCAGGAGCTCTCCGGGTTGTGGCCATGACCTGCAAAGTGTTGGGGCCTCTGGTTAGTTAGCCAAGCAGTAATTATGAGATTGAAAGAATTCACATAACTATGACATCCGTTGCCACTTGGACTAGATAGAGATGCATGAGACAAGAAACAGGCAACTGTCAGTATGTGAGAGGAATGTACGGACTTATTCTTTGTTGTTTTAGTTTGGGCTAAGCCAATCCTGAAAAGTAAGGTTTTACCCTGAGACAATCGCTGTTCTCAGAGAAAAGGAGTGTTTATAAAAAGTGTGCACTTGTATATACACATGTGACTATCCAATGTGCTATTTAAGGAACTCTCTCCAGGAAAAGTAAATAATTCAAAGGTCAGTTATATATTGTATGGGATCACCCAAACACTGCTTTAATGATCAAAAAGGCCGCTTACTGTGCTGTTGTGGAAGTTAATTATGTGTGTCCAGGATGACTAATGAGATCAAGGAACCATGCATAGAGGAGTTCTCACTGCATGGCTCTTCCTGACCATGCAGTGGCAGTAGAATACCCTCTTCAAGATACCACCCCACCCTTTCAGAGAACCTATGGAAGAGTTCTCCTTGGCACTGAGGCAGAGAACACATATTGATCTATCCTCAGACATACAGATTCCAATTAAAAGGCAATTGAGACCCTGGCTGTATTACCTAACTACAGCTGCCTTCCACTGTGGGAAAGTCCCTTGAAGGGGAATTTGGGAGGTAGCTATGCCGTAGGGATGCCCTGGGTAATTTCCACGGGGTATATTGTCAGAGAGAGAGGATGAAGGAGTACAAGAGCAAGTGGGAAGGACTAAGGCTTCAGCACAAATGTCATTGACTTTTGTAGATCGGCATAAATTGGAGGCAGACTTCAATTCTGTGGAGATGATGCATAACCACCCCGGGAACAGAACAATATGGGGAAAACTCCAAGAGGAAACTGAATTGTCTTCCCCCATAGCACCTTTCCTTAGATTTTAGCACAGAAAGGACAATCTGACCTAGTAACACTAAGCTATATTCAGCTCTTGGAGTCAGTCCTGTTGTACACAATTGAAACAGAACACAGAATCTGGTCTGCTGAATGCTGAAGGGAAAAAATATTATATTAAAGAATTAACAAATTAATTACATCATATTAAGAGTGCTGGAATTTAGGTCTCATGGGCTTTTGAAATAATAATCCTTCAGATGAAAATGTATATTTGCTTTTCTTGCAAATTCCTGTGGGTAAAAAATTACGATATTTGCTATTGCCCTTTGTTTTCAACTGTATGCCACAACTTTCTGAACAATGATAGCTTTCCTTTGTTTCTTATTTTCTGCAGTGCTCTGAGTTAGGATAGCAAACACAAAAGAATTTTACTAGTCTTAAATAAGCTGTCTACACACTAAAATTTTGTCATTCAATTTTGACAGATCAAGTAATAATTTTATCTACCATGGGAGAGTATAAACTGTACCAGTACAGAAATCATAGTGGGTGTATAAGATGTAACCATCATAAATGACACTTTTTATTCCCTTTGAAAATCCTTCTGATTTATTACATTTACTTAGAGACTGTCACAGCTTATTTTTACTAGACACTTTTTTTTAAAACATTCCATCAAGTGAGCTCCTATGTGATGCAGAGCAAACTGATAGAAAACGGTGACACTCTCACCCAAGCTGTCATTATTCAAAATTATTTCTTCTGCTCAGGTTGTTTTCATTTAGTAAAATAATTTGATTTTTATATGTCTGCCCACATTCTATTCACAGGAGGCAAGAGAAGCTCAAAACAATGTCTCCTGCATTTAATATGCAAGGAGAATGCTTAATAGAATCATTTGCAGGATAATTAAAAGCCTGCTGATACATCTTATGAAAGTGTGAAACAAAGTACAAAATGAATAGAGCCAAATGGCAATTGCTTATTTCTGCAGAATAAGTGCTAAACCAAAGAGGTCATAATTGCTGTTTTACATAGGGGAAACAGTTAACAGGAATGTTTTAGATATTTTCGTCCATATAACTAAAGCTGACTGTTTTCATGAAGAAATTCACTGAGTATCACTGTGTTTTTAAGCAAAAAGATTTCAGATATTGAAATAAAATCAAAGGGTCCAAACGAGTCAATTTTAAGCATGTTTTATAAAAAGGCACATGGAGCTTTCTATGAAAATAGTGATTTCCCCTCTCCCCCCCCCTGCTTTTCTCACTGTTTCTAAACAAAGCAAGAATCCTCTATATGATTCATTCATTAGGCATCAGCATACAGCCTAACGCTGTATAATTAAATGGCTACACTGTGTTCCCCTCCTCCACCACCACCATTCAATAAACTATAACACTTCAAATGATTGCTCCAGCAGTAATTTTCTAAAATATTCTCCTTCTGATGCAGATACATGACTCCCATTATTCCTAATACACCATAACCACCTGCTGTGCAAGCTATCCTGATTGCCTCCTCTTTCTTAAAATGACTAACCCCTTATATGTCTTTTTGTGACCAGAAATTAATTCCTAATTGCAGTGGTTGTAATTTCTGAACAACTGCTGTCTCAAGCATTGACCCATTTTAGTGAATTATAAGCAAGGTAGGTACAGTAGATTCCTTTATTCCCCAAATGGTAAACAAAGCAGAACATTATACACAGAAGTGGGGCAATGGTGTCAAACTTTATCTACTACTTAGATATTATAGCTGCTATAACATTCCCTTGACCTAACAGAGAAGATGCTGTTCACTCAACAAATAACTGCTGTCAGGGATTATATTGAAAGATTGAGGTTGGATAACTGCAGAAAAAACTTCCTAACTATAAAGGTTGTTAAGCTCTAGAATAGGCTTCCAAGCAAGGTTGCAGAATTCCTATTATTGAAGTTTTTTAAGAACAAGCTGGACAAATCTGTCAAGAATGGTCTATGTTTACTTGGTCTTGCCTCAGAGGGATCCCTTCCTGCCCTACATTTCTGTAAGTCTACATAATTAAATGAAGGCTAAATTGATGCTAAAATTTTATGAACCCCCTCAAAGAGAAAAATGTTCAGCGCAAAATGTCTTATTCTGGGAATGATTCTCTTCTAATACCAGTTTTACACCAATGTTACTCTACTTGGTTCAGTGACATTCTCCTGACTGATACCAGTTCAAGGGAGAGCAGACATCAGGCTTTTAACTGACCCTTTTCAATAAGCATTACTGGGATCTCCACTCACTGATGAATGAATTGAGCAATTGGGCCCTTGTATAACACTCCCACTGGGACTCAGGAGGGGGTTGAATAGGTTGTAAATCAGGGGAGAATTTGCCTTGGCATGGTTTGACTTACCATACTGCTTATGTGTGATATATCATCGCCACAGACTCATTGTTCCAAATCTGGGATCTGTCACTTATGCAACCCCACTGAAACTGGTATGATTCAACAGGTTTAATATCAAATACGCATTTAATCTAGTCTACTAATTGTGTCAACTAGAATTCCTGGTTGGTCCAAAAGTCACCTACTTACTATGCTGTAGTATAAGCATGGACAACAAGGGCATCTTTTCATTTCCATGCTCAGTGTCATCTGCCATCCAGATCTTTCTGACATCTTTTCTGCCATCCTTACTTTCACTCAGGAAAATATTATGCAAGTAGTTCCAACACGTATAAGGGTGGGCAAGAGCAAGCCCTTAGCACTACATTGTGTCTGTTAAGCACAGCCGAGAATAAATATCTGAGCCACAGATGTGCTGGCTGTCACATTAGTGTACCCACAGAGTAAGCCCATTAGTACATCCTGTTCTGAGGTGCAGCCTGCTCCCCTGTGTTTGCTAATGCTATGCCACGAACCCACCGTGGGACTGGGAGAGTGGAAAGAAGGCCACAGCTCTGCATTTTGGAGATGCCATATGCCCCCAGGGTATATGGACAGAGCACTTTCTGCACTCTTCTAAGTTCAAAATCTAGCGAGGCTTGGGTCATTTCCAAACTGTTTGCCCCATGGAAGGGCCAGACAGCACCCAGTCTTTACTGATATCACCTTGGCTCTTAGAGAACTCCAAGTAAATACAGGAATTCAGCTCCTATAGAACTAGAAGAACCAATTTTCATGTTTCCCTGACCTTCCAACATGATGAGCTCGGGACTATGGATACATACCACATGTCCATTTGAAAGGTTGGACAGACATTAACTTTGAGCTGTTGCTTTCTGCCTAATAGCAAATAGAGCTACCCAGTAGGATCATGCTCTTGCATCACATGTTTTCCACTAGCTTGTGCTAACATGAATAATGCTTCATGGAGAAACACTGTTTCCGCCTATGTTTTGAAGAATCACAAAGCACCTGCTTGGATTTTCTTAATAAAACAAGTACTTTTTATATTAAACACAGAAAAGGTTTCCATGGATAAGAGAGATCAAAAACAGCAGCCTAACCACATTACATGCCAGCACTCTGACCAGCAGTTCAAGTTTTTCTTCTTTATCCTTTTGACTCCAGGCTAATTTATTATACACCAAACACACTGTTAGCGCAATACAATTAATTAATTAAACACAGTCACAAACTAGAACATTAATTGTGACAATGTATTACATTTACTGCATCCTGTCTCTTCTAGCTAATGAAAACACAGCAACTTAAATAGACTCCAATTTTTCTATATGCATGCACTTGGAAATAACTAAACCTTTTGTTATAAGATCAAACTCACTATGCTAAGCACATAGCTATTACTTTTATGGGAAAATAGGAGGAAATTCAACCCATCATCAAGGAACCAACCATTAATTCTTGATAAGCAGCATGGCAAATGCTTGTTTCAGCTAAGACTATGCTAAACAGGTAAAACACTAAGGCTGTGTCTAGACTGGCCAGTTTTTCCAGAAAATCAGCCGCTTTTCCGGAAAAACTTGCCAGCTGTCTACACTGGCCGCTTGAATTTCTGCAAAAGCACTGACTTTCTACTGTAAGAAATCAGTGCTTTTTGCGGAAATACTATGCTGCTCCCATTCGGGCAAAAGTCCCTTTTGCGCAAAAGGGCCAGTGCAGACAGCTGAGATTTGTTTTGCACAAAAAAGCCCCGATCGCGAAAATGGCGATCGGGGCTTTTTTGCGCAAAAGCGCGTCTAGATTGGCCACGGACGCTTTTCCGCAAAAAGTGCTTTTGCGCAAAAGCGTCCGTGCCAATCTAGATGCTCTTTTCTGAAAATGCTTTTAATGGAAAACTTTTCTGTTAAAAGCATTTCCGGAAAATCATGCCAGTCTAGACATAGCCTAAGGGTATGTCTACACTAGCCCCCTAGTTCGAACTAGGGAGGCTAATGTAGGCATTAGAAGTTGCAAATGAAGCCCGGGATTTAAATATCCCGGGCTTTATTTGCGTCTTCCCGTCCGGGCACCATTTTTAAATCCCCTTAGTCCAAACTAACTGCCCACGGCTACATGCGGCAGTCAAACGTTAACTCGAACTAAATCCTTAGTTCGAGTTAACTGTTACACCTCATTCCACAAACTAGGGGGCTAGTGTAGACATACCCCAACCTTCTTGTCTTCTCTCTTTTAATGTTAAACATAGAGCATGTGTGTATTTTAAGCTCTCAGGGCATGTCTACACTACACAAAAGATCAACACTGCCATGGTCAATTTTCTGGGGTTCGATTTAACAGGTGTAGTATAGACCCTCTTGGATCAAAGACAAAGGGCACCCCCAGTTGCTGGTACTCCTGCTGCTCGTAAGGAGTTAGGGAAACCAATGGGAGCATTTTCTCTCGTTGATCTTCCACCATGTGGCTGTCGACTCCAGCTATGTAAACTGCATAGCTGGAGTTGTGTATCTTACTTTCACCTTCCCATGTAGTGTACACCAGGCCTCACTCACTATACTATAGTAATATCTATTGACTGATTTTCTGCTTCCAGATATGAGAGTAGCAACTATTTTGCTTGTGCCAGGACCTGAGACCAAAAGAGAGGGAGAATGACAAAAATGAGGAGACGCAATGCCCAGCAGATCAAGAGGCACTGGTGCCTGTGAGAGTACAAGCTCTTATCCTCGGTATAACTGAGCAAATTTCTCGAGGAGATTAATAACACTTACTTACCTATTGCACAGCAATGTTATGAAGATTAATAAGGTAATGTCTAAGCTGCACTTTGAAACTATAGCATGCTATTGTTAGAGACACCCTCAAAATGCAACCTTGGGAAAATTACTAATGAAACTTTAGCTTATTTAATGAATCTCAAGTATAAGGTTGGACTATGAGTGAAAATGAGTTCCAGAAAATCCATGTTTAAGGAAGAAATATTGCCCGCAATATTGGTCCCAGGTATCTTGCAAGCTTGTCTCTCTCACCCACAGAAGACAGTCCAGTAAAAACATATTACCTCACCCATGTTGTCTCTTTAATAAGGAAATATTTATATTTTTGGGTCATGGTGCCTTTTATCACCTTGCTCAATAAATTAAGTCATATGATAATACACCTTGAATTATGATAATGAAGCATAATAATGAAGAATTGCTAAATGGTAAGATTAAGAGCTTTGTTAGTTATACTTTAATAGTTTATAATCATGGATGGTAAATGAGTTAGATGTGAGGCTGAGGTCTTGGCACAAAAGTCTTGTTGGCATGTGTGTGGTTTGCCAATTTTTCTCCTCTTACGTTAGGCTTGCTTAAATAATGCTACTGTTGACAGGACAATGGTGATATGTTGTATTTAAATATTTTAGGGAAAAGGGAAAGTTGTTGAGTATACTAATGGCCCAATACTCAGGACAATGATGTGAATGGACTTGTATTGTTTTCCTGTCAGCGTGGGAGGAGGATCTATGGTGTGTTCTACTCAGACATGTGCCCATGTCACCTGATGCGAGGGATCCATCATGGATGTTGGTTTTTCCCACATGAGTAGAGGGAATGTTTAGACCAGGGGTGGGCAAAAGGGCTTCCGCAGGCCATATCCAGACTGAGAAGTGGGTTGATCTGGCCTGCAGATGCCCTGCCACTTCCCTGCCCCCAGGCCAATCTGGGCCTGGGGATAGGGGAGCGCACAATGTCTTCTCTCCTGACAGGGGCGTGTGACACGTAGGTTCAACCCTGTCAGTTAACTCTAAGCATAGCACGCTCCTTGCGAGGTGGGGGCAGGGAGCAAGAGACTTCACATGCTCTCCCGGCCCCCAGGCCAATCAGGGGCTGGGGGCAGGGGAAAGCACGCAAAGTCTCCTCCTATCCTGCCCTCACCCAAGTTTGACTCTAAGCACTGCATGCCCCTTTCAGGGCAGGGGCAGGGAGGGAGGAGATTTTGTGTGCTCCCCCCACCCCGGGACCCTGATTGACCTGGGGGTGGGGAGGAGCACACAAAGTCACTTCCCGCCATGCAAGGGGCACATGGTGCTTAGAGTCAACCACCAGCTGCTGCTCAGCTGGTGGCTGACTCACAGAGTGGGGGTAGGGGGCAAGAGACTTCCAGTGCCTGATTGAGTTGGGGCAGGGGGAGCGTGTGAAGTCTCCTCCTGCCACCATGGGTTCGGACACCTAGAGCGAACAGCTGGTGCTTCTCTCTGGGGGGGGGGGGGGGTCAGGGGCAAAGACTTCACCACTCCTTTCACCCCCAAGCTCTCCTGTCTAAAATGATTGCCCACCCCTGGTTTTGACTGAACATAAAGGATTCCTGCCTTTTGCAAAAAATAATTAAGGGTGGGCAATGAGGAAATGCAAGTGGTCAGTTCTCCCTTGTGACTCCCCCCAAGATTACTGTGGGAAACATCTAAGTCTGAACAAGGGAAAAGACTGGGCACAGACTGGAAAGGCATGCAGCCTGTGCAGAAATTATTGGAACCACATCTAGGGTGAGAACTTATATGAAACCAGTTCCCCATGTGTATTAAGATTAGCTTTTGTGTTCTGTTTCATTTTGTATAGTATCCTACGTTGTTTGTGTGATATCTCTTATGACCACTTATACCCTAGCTTTTATACTTTATTAATAAATCCAGTGTACATTATTGCTACCTGGGGAGGGGAGTAAGGAGTCTGTGCATATCTCTTTTTACATTGAGAAAGAGGGCAGCTTTCATGATCTTATTCTCTCTATACAGCATAAAACAGATTTATCTGGAGCTTTGGCCTCTAGAGGGGCTGGGTATCTGAGCGCTGGAGACAGGTACCTTGCTGTGCTGTTTCCAGTTAAGGTGAGCAGCTTTGGAGGCATGACCTGGATCCTGTGTCTGTGTTGTGGCAGGCTACTGTGTCCAACTCAACAAGACATGGTACTGGGGTCCCAAGCTGGTAGGAAAAATCAGGTTCAGTGAGATTTTAGCACATCAGATGTTAGCACCAAAGGGGACCTGAACCTGTCACCTATGTAATGAGGAAATCTATAAGAATCCAAAGGGAAGGGTGTCAAAATCAGAGAAATACCAGAGCATGAATTGAAAGATCAGACATGAAGGACCAGATCAGGGATCAGAGGCAGCAATAACCATCATAAAGTGTAGGAGAAGAGAGAGTTACTCACCTTGTGCAGTAACAGGAGTTCTTTGAGATGTGCGTCCCCATGGGTGCTCCACATTAGGTGCTGGTGCATCCTCATGCCAGCAATCAGAGATCTTTTCTAGCAGTGCCCTGCTGTGCCATACATGTACAGTAGTGTCTCCTCGTGCTGTTAATGTCTCTTAGCTGAGTGAGCTGCGTGGTGCCGCCATTCCTTCTCTACCGGACATGCCCCAAACTGGCTACAAAGTAGGGGAGGAGGGAGGAGAGTGGAGCTCCCATGGGGACACACATCTCAAAGAACTCACATTACTGCACACGGTGAGTAACTCTCTCTTCTTTGAGTGTTGTCCCCATGGGTGCTCCATTCTAGGTGTCTGAATAAAAGTGTCCATCTCGAGGAGGCAGGTTTTGGAACCTTCTCCCAGAGACAGTGTAGAGAACAGCGTGACCAATGATGTTGTTGGGATTAGGTCAGATGTCAGAGTGTAGCAACTAGCAAATGCGTGTTCAGAAGACCAGGTTGCTGCTCTGCAGATGTCCTCAAGTGGGACATTGTTGAGAGAGGCTGTAGTGGAAGCCTCTGCTCTAGTGGAGTGAGCCGTGATAAGAGGTGGTGGTTGCTTGTTACTGATGGTGTAATAAGTATGGATGCAAGAGGAAATCCATTTCAATATTTGTTGCGAGGAGACAGCTTGTCCTTTCAAGCATTTAGCAAAGGAAATAAAAGGTCTTGCGGATTTTCTTCAGGACTTGGTTCTTCGAGATAAAAAGTGATCGCTTGTCACACATCGAGGGTGTGCAATGCTGGTGTTTTCTGGCTTTGGACAGAATGCAGGTAAGTGGATTGGTTCACTATTATGGAAGGGTGTGGGACTTTTGGGAGGAATTGTGGATAGGGTCTGAGTGTGACCTTGTCCTTGCTGAAACTGGTGTAAGGGGGATCTGCTCTCAAAGCTGCTATTTCACCTACACATCTGCTGTAAGTGATGGGTACAAGAAAGGCTACTTTCATTGAGAGATGTAGCCATGAACATGTGGCGAGTGGTTCAAAGGGCGGTTTTATGAGACTCTGACGGATGTGGTTGAGGTCCCACAAGGGAGCATGTTCTGCAGGCCCATTAAGAAATGTTTAGTCATGGGATGTGAAAAGAGTGAGATCCCATCCATCGGTTTGTGAAACGCTGGAATTACTTCTATGTGGACTTCTATTGAACTAAAAAAGAGACCTGACTCCCACAATTCAAGGGGGTAGTCTAGTATGATTAGTAGAGGAGTGGTGGGGGGGAGTGGAATGTTATGTTTTTCCTGTATCCATGCGCAGAATCTCTTCCATTTATAGGTATAGGTTTTCCTGGTAGCATCTTGTCAACTATTGATTAGTTTTTGTTTTTACCAGGTCAGAGTAGGATGTTTCAGCATTATGGAGCCCTGAAGGAGCCACTCCTTGAGGTGAAGCATGAGCGGATACAGATAGAGAGTCCTGCCATGATACTGGAATAGAAGATTGTGACATGGTGGAAATGCATGGGGAATGGAGATGGCCAGTCATTGCAGGTACAAAAACCAGGTCTGCCTGGACAATGATGGTGCTACTAATATGATGTGTGTTCAGTCTTGTCTGATTTTCATGATTACTTGATGTATCAAAGGTAATGGTGGGAATGCGTACAGGAGTGAGGCCTCCCATTTGAGGAGAAATGTGTCCCCTTAGAGATCCCTTTGATCTCTGAAGCAAAACTAGTGACATTTGCAGTTGGATCATGTTATAAAAAGGTCTATGTTGGGTTGACTCCACATGGAGAATACTTCCTGAAAGGCCGCTGTGTCCAGTTCCCACTCATGCTAGTCTGAGAACAGGTGGCTGAGGTTGTCTGCTGTAACACTGATAGCGTATAGGGCAAGTCTGTCTCCTGTGCATTGGCCACTCATTTGAACAACTCCTGAAACTGTTTTAGGTTATCTGTAGGTGTTGTGGTCATAGGGATTATTGCTTCATGAGGGGATGATGATGAGTTGTGAGGGGGGAATCTATCCTCCTCCTCCAACAAAAGCTCTTTCTGCTCAGACTGCTGGGCTACGTCTAGACTGGCCCCTATTACGAAATAGCCATGCTAATTTCCAACTTTGGAATAGGGAAATCCGTGGGGGATTTAAATATCCCCCGCGGGATTTAAATAAACATGTCCGCCGCTTTTTTTCCGGCTTGGGGAAAAGCCGGAAAAAAGCGTCTAGACTGGCGCGATCCTCCGGAATAAAGCCCTTTTCCGGAGGATCTCTTATTCCTACTTTCACGGGGAGACACTACTGCATATGTAGTATTAGCGGCTTGGCAGGGCACTGATGGAAAAGATCTTTGATTACCAGCACAAGGACACACTAGCACCTAGCATGGTGCACACATGGGTCATCACTCGAAGAACTTACTAGTGCCCTGTAGTTGGGTAACTTGGGCCCCTACCTATTCTGTTTTATCTGATTATTACCTGGCATAAACATGTGTTCAGACAGCATTATTGTCACTTATATAGTCCAAAGTTGCATAAATAAAGGCAAGACATAATTAAGATTTAATTGGGGGCACTCGTGTTTCCCATCTTAGAACATATATAGTTTTGGAGTGTAAGTATCATTGTAGATCCCACATTCTACCAGAAAGTCTCTTAAGCACTCCACAAATGGTTTCCACCCTTTCCTATCAAAACAACTGAAAAGCTGATGGGTAACATTGCCTGCCTACCCCCCAGTGCAGCTGCAATTAGTTCAACAGAAAAATATCTCTATTGATCTAGCTACCATCATGCAAGGAGATGGTATTCTAGCCTCCCCTTCTGTTGATGTTGGCACTGACAAGACCCCCGCGTTGTTTTGTAATAGTTACTGCACCTTATTTGTGCTACTGCACACCCAGTTGCATAGACATGACACAGTTCAATTTGGAAGTGAACTGAAACTCAGTTAAGAATTTGATTCAGTTTAAGGTAATCCATTTTAAATTTACACTTTTAGTTCATTCAGATTAAATTTCCTGAGTTTTCCCATGTAAACAAGGAGATGGAGACAGAGACCTACCACAGCATTAAATTATATAGAGATTAGGGCAAATCAAAACCAAGAGAGTTTTGCCCAAAAAAAGTTTCACTTTTATATTAAAATAAATTTAAAGGGTTGTACCAGAGATGACACTGCTATGTTTTTATTACACAGGTTTTTATCTGATTCTTGTTTTTAATTGTATTTGTACTTTGTTGCATTTTTATGTTTTAATGACTAATTTGCCAGTTGTCTGTTACTGTGGGGTTTTCTTCTTTGTAAAAGAGAGAGGTTTTGTGATAACTAAATTTTTACTATTAAGTATTTTGAACAGCAATCAACTGAATACAAATATTTTTAAAGTGAGCATATTCATGCACATCTCTAATTAGCCCACCACAAACTACTGAGACTTTAATTTAGTGTAAGCTTTCATCACAAACTAGAATTTATAGAAAGGAATTGCCTCACCACTCCATGAAATGCTGCCATCTTTGAGATGGAACAAAGTACGGCAACACTGTTGTTGAGCTCTGTAGCTGTAATTCCCATGGTTTTATTTCAAGTCTCTTCATATCTGATGTTTTTCTTAAAATTCCAGACTCAGCTTTCCTTTTTAAATTCAGAGTCAGATTTCTAAAGTAGTTTTGGGTCCTATAAATGCAGCTGGGAATCCTACAGGGATTACTATAGGAGCCTAATTTCTATTGAAATCAATGTGATTTAGGCATCTAAGTGCTTTCAAAATACCATTAGATACCCATCATGATCATTAGGCACTTAAATACCACTTAAAATCTGGCCTACCTCCATAGGTGCTAGAACTACTGGTGCGGGGAGTACTGTATCACTCCCTATCTTGAAGTGGTTTCCATTATATACCAAGTGGTTCCCAGTGAAGGGTATGCATGTGTTCATTTTAAACAAAATGTGGTTTGGAAAGTAGACATGCATAAAGAAGAATGCTGTGGCTCACCACCCTAGCAACAGCCTAGAAAAGGCCAAGGGGAGGGGGGTGAACTCAACATGTGGAGTTGAGAAGTACAAGCATGTGACAAACAAAGCCATATATGGAAAGGTTGAATCTGATTGGTTTAGAAGTTTGTGTTATGTAACCTGTAACCATGTGCTATAAAACAGCAAGGGGAGGGGTTCCTTGCTCGAGGGGCTCTGGCTGATTTTAGTACCAGGGGCTCTCCCTTTGTGCGCATTGAATAAAGTATTGAATTGAATTGAAGACCCTTGATTCTGCCCAGCACCTGACTCTCTGGGAACCACAAAATCCCAATACCAGCTTGGTTCAACAGCTCTCAGCACCCTCATTCTAAGCATTGTTCTAGCTTGCTAGCCTACTTCCCAGTGATTTTCATCAAAATTAGGTGCTGAAATACCTGTGTCAATCAAGCCCAACGTGTCTAGTTCTTGTGGTTGCAGAGAATCTATGAACCTCAGAGCTCAAAAACCAGAAAGCATTTAAAAAAAAGATAATTTAACAAATCATGATTTCTAAGTTAATCTGGTGATCTGGGGGTCTAATTCATGATTTTTTAATTCTTAGGGTTCACAAGAAATGACAGGAGGATTATTGATGCAATAATTTAAAAAACACAATTCAACTCAAAACCATTGTGCCCATAGCAACATGTGATTATATAAACTAGGTATATAATCAAAATGACAAGGAGTCCAGTGGCACTTGAAAGACTAACAACTGTATTAGAGTATGAAAGCATAAGCTTTCCTGAGCTGCAACTCACTTCCTCAGATGCTGAAGAGAGAGAGAAAGATGAGGGGGGAAAGGATACAGAGATGGGACTGTGACTTCAGATCTAATTAAATCAAAGTGGATGTGGCTCCTCTCCAACAGAGGTGAAAAGTTGAAAGTATCTGAA